>NC_056746.1:1014231673-1014576673 GCF_019279795.1 Protopterus annectens | reverse complement strand
TGAAGTTTTGCTCACAGTGAATGAAAAGGGCCAACACCCACATGATGTCCTTAGTTATAGTAGTGTGTTTCCATGCAATTGGCTATAGGAATGATACCACAGATGTTCCACATGCAGTCAGCTAGTGGGGGACTGCAATTCATGGTTAGGCCATCAGCTGATCATGAGCATCACTTACAAAACACAAGCTGCTGCCTAAGCAAAGCAGGTGTACTTTTCCACATCCACCAGAGAGGGAGTGAGAGAGACAGACGGAGACAAAGTAAGAAAGGAAGGGGGATAGGAGAGTAAGAGCTAAGACAGAGACAAAGTAAGAGCTGAGCATGTTTGTGTCACACACTTACCACTACTGGGTTTTAAACCCCTGCCAAACTATGTATTGCTATTACATTTTTATGCAGTTATTACACGTGCCATGGAGCTGACATGTTGGAGACTTGTCCAAAGGTATCTTTGAATGTGAGTGACATCAGCAATAGTGATAAAGGAGGGATAATTTAAGTGTTTTACGTTTTTATTTCTGTTCTGTTATAATTTAATTGTAGTATATGTGGCTGACCACAAATGCAGGTGTGGAGGAAGACACAACCACACTCTCTCAGGGACTCATACACATTATCACAGTTGGCAGGGTGAGTATCAGAACTCCTAACTAACTAGTTTGCTACACCACAGTTTTACACAGGTATCACAGGCACCACAGAGCTTATCAGGCTGATATATGGGCAAAGGGTATTTCAAGGTGACTGACATCAGAATGCATGCCTAAGTAGGGCAATGGGAGGTGTAGTGAGTGTGAATGGCTTCCAAATCATTAATCTACACACACACACACACACACACACACACACACACACACACACACACACAAACACACACACAGACAGACATTTGCCAGCCAGTACTAACATGCATGGGTTCATTGCAGGTGTGTGGTGTTGACTGTGCTAGAAAGCTGCACAAGGCTAGGCAGGTGGGTACACCTGGCATCAGGCCACATGACAATGGTCTCCAGTGTGGCTCAGGGTGTAGTCCTGGATTGGGCCCACACCACACAGCTGAGTATTGTATTCACCATTCATCTATCTGGGCCATGGCTGGGTGTGCTGTGCAATGCTTGCCATGTATGCATTCTATATTCCATAACATGGACAGTGTCTGGGTTGTGCACGTCCCACATACATGCTCTGTGACATGTGGAAGTGTACCTGGGGGGGTCATTGGGTGTGTTGTGGTGTTATTGTCTGACCTCGACCTCATGTGATAAGAACTGGCTATGGAACTGAGCCCGTGCCTGACCACACATTGACAGCATGATTGACACTGGTATGTGTGTTCTGTCCAACTGTGGCACAGGGCATGTGTATAAGGCATAGTATCCCTTTGTGGGTTACATTTTCAGACTTTACAGTTGTTGCAGGCATCCACTGGGAAACATAGCAAAGGACCTCTGTAAGCAATTATTTGCCTATTGTAGGGATGGAACACGGTGCCATGTCCTCTGTTGTCCACTGAAATCACACTGTGGTTATTATCTGTGGGCAATATGAAGAGAACTACCAATATAGTGGTTGTTGCCTAGCCAAGTGTGTTTGTGTATGAGACATGGGTGGAGAGTTTTCTCCGGGTAATACAAGGGTTGCCTATATTGTTCACCAATCCATAATGTCACATGTATGGGTATGGATTGTCTACACCAGCCTGTCTGCTGTTTGACATCTGTTGTCCTTCTAAGGTGATGTTGTGGCATATAGCAGGTCCTCAATATAAGAAATTTGCAAAACCCACCCCAAAATGAGTCCTGTTATTACACAATCACAGCTACTTCCACACAGGATACTGATGACAAACCCACACACGTGACAGTACTGAGATTCAGACCCCTACCTAGCTATGGCATTTCTACGACAGAATACCAGATTTATCACACATGCCACAGAGCTTATAGGGCTATCCCTACTCCAACGGTGTATTTCAAGGTGAATGACATCACCTGGCTTGCTAAAGTAGGGAAAGGGTAGTGACTGTGACTGGCATCAAAAGCATTGATCCCTGCACACACAAACACATAGAGTTTCACAGTTACCATGTCTGGGAGTAGAACTCCTACTTAACTAGTATATCATGCTATAGCATTACACAGTTACAGCACGAGCCATGGAGCTTATAAGGCTAGCCCGCCTCCAACGGTGTATTTCAAGGTGTATGGAATCAGCAGGCTTGCTAAAGTAGGGAAATGGAAAGTGTAGTGACTGTGACTGGTCTTAAAAGCATTGATCCCTACACACACAAACAGAGTTTCACAGTTGCCATGTCTGGCACTAGAACTCCTTTCTAACTAGTAGGTTCATAGGTTCATAGGTAGGTACTAGGCTATCTGCCTGAGGACATTTTTAAGCCTAGCCAGAGTGTGTCAGCTTTCGCCTCCCCATTATTTAATTAGCTAAGCCTCTGTCAAGCAGAGCCAATGAAGTGATCCCAAGGGTGTATTTTCTGTTACCCATCCACTCATCAAAGCTTCTCTTGAAGAGTTTTAGTCAGGGGCTCTGCCTAATGTAGTTAGGAATTCTGTTCCAAAGCATGGGGAGTCTCTGTGACAGGAGTCTATCCCTCCAGCATGTTCTATTTATTGTTGTGGCGAGGTTTAGCTCACTAGAGCACGTGGCTCGCAGTGACTTGGATTTCTTTAGGTGGAGCATGTCCATCAATTCTGAGTTGGACATGGCTTTGTAAGTCAGGCAGAGATCACCTCTGAGTATGTGATATGCCACTGAGTACAGCTGGAGTTTTTTTCAGTCGGGCTGCATAGGACATTTGTTTGAGGCCAGTAATCCTCTTGGTGAGGTGCTTTTGTGTTCTTTCCAGCTGTTGGAAGTGTCTTGTGCGATACATTCCAAATGGGGCATTGTACTCTATGATGGGTCTGATGAGTGATGAGTAGAGGGGCACTATAACCTCTTTGGCAATATGATTGTCAAAGGAGAGATTCCTATCTACCTGGGTCCCCAGATGTCTTATTACATTTTCTGTATTAAGGGGGCTGCCACCTATGTGGTAATTCGTGGGTGTTTTGTTTTTCCCAAATGGGATGACTTTGCATTTTTTGGCATTTAGCTTGAGGCCATGACTTTGACACCAGGTGTCTGTCTCAGTAAGGCCTTTTTGAAGACTGTCCGTGTCAGCCGGAGAGCCAGTTATGGCTCCCAGTTTGCAGTCATCGGCGAACTTGGTTAGCCATAGTCCTTCTGTGTTTGCCTGTACTTCTGAGAAATATATGCTGAACAGTAGGGGTCCCAGAACCAAGCCTTGCGGGACACCACTTCTGACTGGTTTAAAGTTGGACCTGGAGCCTGCTATTCTTACCATGTGATTTCTGTCTGCAAGCCAGTTGGCAACCCATCTTGTGACGTAGGGGTTTATGTTCAGGCTGGTTTTTCTATAATACCCGAGTGAGGAATGGTGTCGAATGCCTTGGCGAGATCAAGGTAGGCTGTGTGAACCACCTTTCCCTCATCTATGGCCTTGGCGACTGTCTCGAAGAAGTCAACCAGGTTTAGTAGGCATGATCTGCCCTTAACAAAGCCAAACTGTGTCAGGTCAAGTGTTTGAAGGTTCCCAATGTCTTTGTTGATGAGTTCCATGATGATGCGCTCCATAGCCTTGCAGACCAGGCTAGTCAGGCTTATGGGGTGATAGTTGCCAGGGTCAGTTGTGGCCTCTCCTTTGTGGCCCCTCCTTTGTGGAGTGGAATAACCATTGCTCTGCAGTATTCTATGGGCACGTAGCCTGTGGAGATGCTGAGGTTGAACAGCATGTTTAGGTGGGGGGTTAGTTCTTTCTGTAGTTCATGCAAAACGCAGCCTGGGACACCATCTGGCCCCATTGATACTGTGTTTTTGGCTTTTGAAAGAGCTGTTTTCACCTGTGCTTCTGTGATTTCTGGGACACTACACTTTTTACGGTATTGTTGTGGGCCCTTTTGAAGGTGAGAGGGAGGTGAGGTTTGCACTGAATCTATCTGCCAGTAAATTGGCAATATCAGTAGGTTCAGTAGATTTTGTGCTATTTTGCACTAGCTCAGAGCATATCTGTGAGTTGCCACTTAGATTCTTGACATAGCTAAAGAAGGCTTTGTGGTTATCTTTCGAATCCTTGGCTATTTTTCATTCAAAGTTAGCCTTGGATGATTTTATGAGGGACCTTAGTTTCTTACTGATACTGATCAGGGATGTCTTTCCTTCTTGGGTTTGCTTTTTTTCTGAACTAGTTTCCTCCTTCTGTTGTATAACCTGTTTATGGCAGGGGTCCACAAGACTGGTTTCCTTCTCTTAGGGGAGATGAGTCTTGGTCTTGCTAAGGATGGCACGATCCATGCATCCTTGTAGGTGCTCACAGAGTGCAATTGTAAAGGATTCTGCATCTTGGGCAGTGTTATCCTTTAGCGTGGGAGCTGTGAAACTTACCACCTCTGCCTTAAGTAAAGTAAGGTTTGCTTTAGAAAGGTTTTTCACTGTGGTTTCCTTGGTTGGGGGTGGTGGTGGGGTGTGGACATCCAGGTTGATTAGTTTATGGTCTGATCTAACCAGTGACGGGTTGACCTCTGGTATGGAACACCTTTCTCCCATGTTGGTGATGACCAGGTCCAATATGTTGTGGCCTCTGGTAGGGGAGTTTACCAGCTGATCCAGGGCATTTGAGTTGATAAATTCCAGGAAGCGCTGAGCCTGGAAATTTGTACTCAAGTAGTTTTCCCAATTAATAGTAGGGTAATTAAAATCACCCAATATCAGGGTATTCGGTAGGACCTTCATGTTTTCCAGTGTCTCCAGAAAGGCGGAGTGGTGGTCCTCGGCCATCGAGGGTGATCTGTAGCAGGCTACAATTTGCATTGCAGATTTGCCTGATGTTAGTTGCACATGGATGATCTCAGAGGTATCATGCTGCACCACTAACCTGGAGGTGTGAGTATCCTTGATGAATATGGATACACCCCCTTCTTTTGTGTTTCGGTCCATGTTCTGTGGCCGAAATGTGTGGTATGAGTTGTAGCCCAGTAGTGCTTGAGTGCTCTCTGGAGTCTTGAACCAGGTTTCACTTATTGCACAGATGTCGACGTTCTCCATACTTAGGAGTGCTTCGAGCGCATGCATTTTGAGACTTAAACTCCTGGCATTGAGCAGCATAACCCTCATTTTTTTACTTGTGCTGTTTACGGTGCTGGGTTTCAATTTTGAGCCTTGCCTAAAAAAGGCACTATGGGGCAGCAAGAGCCTTGGCCAGTATTCGAAAGCCAAGGGGTAACAGGTGCAAGCCATCTCTTGTGAAGCTATGCGGCTTCTCGAGCATGTCATCCCAGGCTGACAGACACTGGATCCCCTTTGAATGACACCAGAAGCTTAGCCAATTGTTGAAATTGATCATGTTTTCTTTATACTGAGGTATCATTCTTGGTGAGGCAGGATGCTACTTAGGGTCAGGGTCATACCCTCCTGGGCTACATGATCAGAGAGCTCTTTCATGTCTCTTTTCATGTAGTCCAGGGAGGTGCATTTCAGGTCATTCACACCAACATAAACAATGACAGAGTCATATTTGTACTTGTTCTGGAGTGACCTGAGTGCTTGTGTTATGTGGCAGATTCTGGCTCCCGATAGGCAGCTAACAGTAACCTTCTCCTTGTCCAGCCTAGTGAGTGGGGCGTCAGTGTGCCTGACTATTGAGTCACCTATTACTAGTGTGTTAGGTATGTTATTTTGCCTTAAGGGCTGTGATTGTGCGGCGCATTGATTTTGTGTTTTATGTGTTGTCTGGTTTGTGACGTGAGGTGCAGGTTTTGTGGGTGTCTGCTTTGGAGCTCTCTGATGCTTTGCAGGTTTTTATTTAGAGCCTCTGGGTATGATTTTGTGTATTTATGTGTATTTTTTGGTAGTGCTGGTTTAGTAGGTCTATGTGAGGCTGCAGGTGTGGTGCAAGTGTTAACCTTCTACTCATGATTGTCTGTTGCAGTCTTGGGTGGAGAGACCTTAGCCTCCAGTTTGGCTGTATAATTGCATCTCTCGCATATGTTAGTATTTTGTGGTAGGAGGAGAGGGCTGCCTGTGTACATGAGGCAGTTGTAACATTGCCTCAGGATACCCAGATTCACCAGCTGGACTGGAGAGTACACCTGAAGTTGCCCTTTGGTCATGCCTGAATAGTAGGGTGAGCTGCTTAGTCGCTTGGTTGGTGAGGGGTGGATAAAGAGCCTTGCCCTGCAGTCAAGTGTCAGGGTATATTAGTGCTTGCTATTAGGTCTGAGCAAGTGCTGGACTGTAGGATGCTTTTTGAGTGCTTAGGTTGAGAGTTAGACTAGTTTCAAGTGAAAAACTGAAGAGGAGACTTAGTGGAGCCGGGAATAATTTAACCCTAGCTAACCAGTGCTGTCCGGCGCATAAAACCGTGCAAACATGGTTTTTAAACTACTAACATCTGGGCTGGAATCACTCCTCCAGGGACAGATGGCTGCTCAAAGTTCCCCTCTCTCACAGCTGAACAGAGAAACTTCCCTCTATCCAAGTAAGGTATGGGCAACTCAGAAACTTGTAACACAGCCCTGAATTCAGCACTAGTCTGAAAACTGGACTATACTAGCTTAGAAAGGCAGGAAACAAGAATTTTTTTTTAAAGATAAGGCAAAAACAGTAAAAAGTACACTTAAAACAGCTTTAAATGACTACAAGCGATCAGAAAAGGCTATCATACTTTAGTGTGTAGCCTACAACAGTTAAACAATTTATTTAAACAAAAAACAACTTTTTAAAAGTGCAGGCAGTCAAATAAGTACAATATGTGAAAAATAACCAGCTTTTAAATCACAATAAGTGCTGGAAAAATCAGTGTTTAGGTGGAAAACAGGTACAGCAAGAAAGTACAGAAAACTGATACTCAAGCACTCCAAAGTCTCTCTTTTAAGCTAGAAGGCTTGTATCAGTTTAAGGCTTTCTAGTGCTTTCCAGTAGGTTAGTTACAGGAAAGATGGGAAACAAGTGCAGATATGGTCTTTTAAACCAGAAAGTTGAAAGAGATGGACATCTTCCCGAATGATCAATAAACTACAATTCCTGGGCCAAGAACCACTCCTCATGTGGTAGACAGGCTACCTAGTACTTACCACTCTCACTGATAAGCTAGAAGGCTGCACTCCAACACAAAGGCTTGTGGGGCTCAGAAGCTTACAAACAGTCCTGGATACAGAAAATCTGCACCTGGACTAGACTAGTTAAGGGAAAGGTGGGGATCAAGTGCAAACAAGGGCTTTAAAACCAGAAAGTTGAGAGAGATGGAAAAAAATGCCCAAACTGCCAATAAACTACAATTTCTGGGCCAGAACCACTCTTTTGTGGTAGATAGGCTACATAGTGCTTAACACTCCCACTGATAAACTAGAAGGCTTCCCTCCAACACAGAAAAGCTTGCAGGGCTCAGAAGCTTACCAACAGTCCTGGATACAGCAACGCTGTATCTGGACAAGGCTAGTAACAGGAAAGGTGGGAAACAGAGCAAGTGTGGCTTGGTACATCACACTATATCATTCCGCAGTTATAGCACATGCCACAGAACTTATTGGGCTAGTCCTACTCCAATGGTGTATTTCAAGGTGAATAACATCAGCAGGCTTGCGAAAGTAGGGCAATGGAAAGTGTAGTTACTGTGAATGGCCACATAAGCATTGATCCCTACACACAAACAAACACGCACACAGAGTTTCACAGTTGCCATGTCTGGGAGTGAACTCCTCCCTAACTAGGGCATCACACTATAGCATTATGCAGTTATAGCATGTGCCACAGAGCTTATAGGGCTAGTCATCCTCAACGGTGTATTTCAAGGTGAATGACATCAGCAGGCTTGCCAAAGTAGGGCAATGGAAAGTGTAGTGAATGTGAATGGCCTCAAAAGCATTAACCCTACACACAGAAACAAACAAACACACAGTCTTTCACAGTTACTATGTCTGAGATTAGAACTCCTACCTAGCTAGCACATCACACTATAGCATTACGGAGTTGTAGCACACGCCACAGTGCTTACAGGGCTAGCCCTTCTCCAAAAGTGTATTTCAAGCTGAATGATATCAGCAGGCTAGCTAAAGTAGGGCAATGGGGAGTGCAGTGTGAAACACTCAGTCACACACAACTTTATATTTGACAGGACTGTGTATCCAACTGTTAGATGAATAATTACTTGTACTGTCATTTTACACAGTTATCACAAGCACCACATACACTATAGTGCTGAGGGCTGCCAGAAGCAAATGTCTACAGTGATAGATATTTGCACATCATGTGGTATTGGCCATTTGGATGTGTGCTGGGTGGGACAGGCTTCATGATGGGAAGTTCTTGTCACTGTCTGTCACTCTCTTCCCCACATCTATGTATGTGTATGTGTGACCTATTATAGTGTGTTGTCCTTGGATATATGTGTGTATTCCTATCTGATCTGTGTGACTGGTGTGCAATGTGGAGTGTGTACACAGACATCTGCGACTGACAAATATGTATGGTCCACTGTTGTTGCCAGACATGAGCTTGGGAGGATGCCCATTATGAACTTCTGTACTGAATGTGTGAATCCATTCCAGGTAGGTTGTACTTCAGTGCAGGCATTTGTGTTCTACACCTACTAGCAACCTGTTTCTGCAGGATATCTGTAGATAGGTTGACAATATGGGATCACAATGGGCAAAGGATAGTGGGACACTGTAAATAATTGTGCCTGTGCTGCTTCTGCTACATGGTTCTGGTGTTAGCATTGATATTCAGACATATGTACTGTTTTATACTGTGATGTTTTATGTCATCAACTACTGACAGGTACTTGCTTGCAGTAATTTCCTGGGGAATACAAGATTGATGAAGCTGTGTCCAGTATTGTGGTCTTCAGCCTACATATTCTTGCACAATCATGTCATTCTGGAGTGGGAGCTGCAGACACTTGCTGATGGGTCTGTGTAAATGTTCTAGCACCTTGGTACTGTGTTGGCTGAGGATCCCATGCTTATATATATATATATATATATATATATATATATATATATATATATATATATATACATAAACATAACAGAATGGCCGTATCCTGCTGTGGCCATACTGCACAGCTGTACAGATTCACACAGGTTACCCAGAGGCAGGGCTCATATTTCTGGTCATTACCCCTTCACATTGTGGTTTATGGGGAGGTTTGTAGCCACCGATTCCTGTGTTTGCAGGCAGGGATAGTATGTGCACACATCTGAGTTTCAGACTTCACACACTCCATAGCATCCATGCTTCTACCCCTCCCCCCATTATTCTATCATCTTCCTAACATTACAGAAATGATATCTAATAAGTATCCCTATCGTTGTCACTTCATCCTTGCAGTATTTAAGGGTTGGTCCACAGTTCATGCAGTAGGGCATGGTGTACATGCTACTGGGATTTGTCAACATGGCCTTGCATTTGTGTTCTGTGGACTGTGTTATGTCATTATTTGGGAGTCCATGAGATAACATACATTGGCAATATGGGCAAGACACAGGCCTTTGACAGAGGACTGTAGGGCATTTGGTAGTGATGCTTATCAATCCATTGGTGTGGATGCTGGCAGGGTGCTGCTTACAGCTAGGGACACACCTGCATTGGACACCTCTTCAGCATGCTGCATTCTATGGATATTCCCATACAGAGATGGGGGTCATATTGTACTCATTCCCAACAACAGGAATATGACCTGTGAGGTACCTGTGGCTGATGGTGGGGAGAGCTGAGTGCATGTGTGCTATGGAAGCTACTTGCAGCTGACTCACAGATATACGTGGGGCATCCCACTTATGCTGGCTTGTGCGGGGACATCAGCAGTTTCTCAGTACTTCATACCTGTGCCTTTGTGGTCTGACAGTGTTTGCCCAGACTACATCAGTATTCCATATTACACAGCCAGCTAATGTGCTGCTAACCTGTATGTACAAATCCAAAGAGCTGTCCATTTAACAGTAGCATTTTATACACTCTGTCTAGGGTACTTCCACCTGTGTACTGTTTGTATGTCTGGGCCCACATTCATCCCATGTCCATCTTTCAGATGGTGACAGATATTACATCTGAACAATTTGTATGATAACTGCTAGATTGTGTCTTGCTGGGATGCATTGTGTTTGGCACTGCAGTTGTGAGAACTTGGCCCTGTCATCAACAGTACTGGCCATTGGCCACTGGGATACAACCCTCCATGCCTACATGCTGACCACTTTTACACAATATACAACACACAATAACCTAACACACAGAGCCCTCCATATTGTACATGTGCAACAATCTATCCTGCTACTTTGGCCAGTTCAGGTAATCTGTGCTCCACTGTTATTATACCCACAGATACATGTTACAACATTTCTACATAGGATTGTGGGGGGGGGTCACACCTGACAACAGTAAACATTTACTATGACTGTACTGGTATTTCAGGTACTCTGTTGGCTTCCATTTCATTCTGTATTCTGGCCTATCATGCAGACTAGAAGCATATCAGTGTAGTACAGTTCTTAGGTTTTATTGACCTACATTTCAGTTTCAGACTTCTTACCCTTCAGAACTAACATCCCACTGCCTGACCTGCTGTAGTCTGTCTGTGTAAGTCTGGAAGGGGGCAGTTCTCCATTGCCATCAATCAGAGGCCTTAAAACACCCTTTTTTGTGTTCGTCTACACCTGTCCTGTTGGCTGAGACTGTTGTTGGGTACATGAGCCTCACTGATGTGCATGTGTGTGTCCTATGAACACACATTTGGCCCACTACATGTCCTGCAGTGCATTTTGTCACCTTGTCTAGTACTGCCTACTATGTTGACACCAGTAATTGTTATGGATTTCATGCTGCCGATATAGGTGTCTACTATCTGCTGCCATCCCATTCCGCCACCCAATTCCCTTGCATGCTCACATCTGTACCATAGATACAAGTAGCAGAACATACTACTACATTCAGCAATTGATAGTGAGAGTGACTTACCTTGTGGCTGTGCCAGTAATGAGGATGGTGCTGGAGGGCTGACTATGTCGGATGCACACAGTACACTCCCCATACATGGTTAATCACAGGTAGTGTCATGTTTGGCATCCCTTTTACTGTATGTCTGAGTCAGAGAGAGGTGTCATTCCCTGGGTTTGTACCATGTCAGTGTGTGTGATATGCATTGCCTCTTTGCCAAGGCCTGGGCATACTGGGCATGCCTCCTTCTGCCTACAGGGGCAGGCTCAGGTTGTTCTCCTCTGAGTCACTCTGTGCCTGTGCTGGCCTTGACAATGGTGGGGGGCTGTGTGGCCCTGCCCCATGCTGCTCCTGCTACAGCTGTTTCCGCAGGATCATATTGTGTAGCATGGCACATACAATGACAATTTGGGTACATGTAGCTGGTGAGTACTGCAAGGCTCCACCAGATATTTCCAGGCACTGGAACAGTGACTTGAGCATAGCAAACACATGCTCTATTATGATTCTGGTCTGTGTGTGCCTCATTATGGAGTTCTTGCTCAGGTGAGTGTGCATTTCTGATGGGTGTCATCAGCCACGTCGCCAGTTCATAACCAGTATCTCCCACTAGGTGGCCATATGGAATGTCCCCATTGGCAAATCTCTGGTACAGCTGCATCATATGCCAGATGTGGGAGTTGTGATAGCTTCCAGGGCTGCTATCACACACATTCATTACAATGCCCTGGGCATTGCACATGACCTGGCAGTTGATGGAGGGGAAGCCCTTGTGGTTTATGTAGACTGTACCCCGCTCACCGGGTGGTACTTTGTTGTGTATGGGTGTGCAGTCTATAGCACCCACTACCTCAGGTTATTCTGCTATTTGGTGGAAGAGACACATATTACTTGGCAATGCCTCACGGGTGTTGAGGAAATATATGCGCTCACCAGCATGTGCTGACATGGCATCCAGGAAATGGTGGAGTACCCTGGATCCTGATGCCTGTGAGATCCCCATGATATCCCCAGTTGATCTTTGGAAGGTACCTGTGGCTAGTATTCTTAAACCTACACATACTTTGGTATCCACTGGGATGGGTTCCCCTCTGCTGGTTTTGTGTGTGAGGCATGGCTGGCACAGCTCAGCACTGCTGTAGGAGGTCCCTGTCCACCCTATAGCGCTCCACTATCTCCAGCTCATGTAGCCCCTGGTAGGTTACCCTGGGTCTGTACACTCTTCTCCTTTACTTCACTGTGGGTTGGTCATCAGCATTGTCATCCTCACCACCCTCAGCCTCTTCCATGTGTTGATTTATGAGAGCGAAAGCAGCCCCTATCATTTTGTTGCTTTTGTTAGGTAAAATGTCCCTGTTTGTGTACACCGGGGGTGTAGAGTTTGTGGAAAAAAACAGAGGGAAAGGTGTTTGCATAGTTTATAGTAGTGTGCTGGGCTGGACTGGGCTGCTGCCTGTGTAATAAGCTGGTTCTGATACATTTCACCTGCCAGCTATGCTAGTTCTCCTTGATTACCTTCCTATTACTATTTTCCCTTCCCATTGTCTTCCTGTTTAAGCCCCATGGCGTGCCGCACAAACCCAGTGCTCAGATGTGAACAGAGCTGCTAGTTCCTGTTTTTTTTTTTTAAACCCAGTGCCTGCCACGCACACCCATTTAGGCAATGTAAACACTGTTTAGCAGAAATTGGCCCTCCCTGGATATGATCACACTCTGCATTTCTTAGTGGAAGACAATACACCCTTAGACACACACCCTGCCTTAGCTGTGCTTAGTTAAGTGCAAATATGGACCAGAGGGCTCCAATAAGCTTATAGCATGCATGACAGAACCCCTTATGAAGTCATCTAGCTCTTAGGCTTACACTCTGGTCTTAATGCACCTACATGGTTGGGTGCAAACTAGCACTGAGGGGAAATCTGTGATTCGGTATCATTGCCCTCATTTGCATAGGATTGACTGCTAATGCATGGTTACAAATCCAACAGTCAGCCTTCCCACTTAGCAACCACAATTCCATGGTCTTGTTCTGTTATGCATGCCATTGACTATTATGGCAGAATTATGATTTTGGTTTAAAAGCTTATTTCCAGCTTTTTTTTTTTTTTTCGGGGCGATCCCATTTGCGCACCGCTGCCCTGCACTTAAACCTCTGAAATCGGCCAACAAAAAAAAAGTAAATTTTTTATAATTTTGAAATTATTTTTCATGCCTATGGCCATATATTTGGCCTTTAGCATGCCTAACCCTTCTAATGCATACATTTTTTACGAGCTGTCATGCCTCAAGTTTCTAGTTTGCAGAAATGTATTCTGCTACTGGTAGAATACATTTCTGCAATCTACACCATTCCTGCATGGACATCTGCCTGCTTCCTGGATCACTAATTCACCTCATTTGCATGGTTTTCACCAGCAAATGAGGTAATTAGCATACTGGGGCTGTGTCCATGCAGAAATAGTGCAGGAGGAACGCTTGTGCACATCCCAGGAGCTTATTCCTGGATCGCACGGCAGCTGTATTGCCTGCAGCAGCTCTTGCTCTATTCCTGCTCACCATGCAGAGCTTGCTGAATCCTGGGGTATTTGTACAAACATCAGGGAAGAGGTGTGGCAGAGGGAAAAGAGATGATTGCATCATAGCAGGACAGAGCAGGAGGATGGAATAAAAATGGTGATATTTTATTTATTTATTTATTTATTTATTTTTGTTTTTGTTTTGGGGTTTATCCAACTGGATACATCCATTTTTCAGCCGGGAGGGGGAGAAAGAAACTCCAGTCAAAGAAAGACAATTAAGACACACACACACATACAATATATAACATGGTAAAAAAACACAACTTGAACATGTCCATTTTCATAATAGATCCGAGGAAAATGAGAAAAAAAAAACAAAAAAAATGATTTGATGGTTTACATACATATTGGATTGTCATGATAGGAAGAGACTTCCACTTTAAGAGTAGACAGTATTTAAGTTAGTGGTCATGATAGGGATGAGAGGAATAGGGATAAGACTAGACAATGAGGATGAGGAGAGAAAACTCCCAGAGGAGAAGAAGGATCCATACATTTATCATAGAATTATTAGATTGAAGGCAGTGAGAAATATTAGATCTTATATAAACTTATTAATTTATTAATTCGCATGGGAGGAGGGAAGAGATGGCATAGGGAAATAACATGGAGGGATAGGGGATGTTTGAGGTTTACTAGTAGAGACAAAGAGACCAAAGCAGAGCTTTTTTAGGAGGTTTAAGGTTAAGAACTTTTTGAAGGGAGGAGGTCTTAGAGTCTTGGGTTAGGGGGAAGGGTATTTATTAGTTTTTCCAATGGAATTAGGATAAGATTTCACCCAAGTAATTAGTATTAGATTGTTGTTATTAGTTTGTATCAGGTTCAGATTTGAATCGCTGAGATTGGTATAGGGGGTTAAAAGTTTGAGTTTGTTAGGTTTTTTTTCTGGTTCCCTAATTTTTATTTAATGCTTCCAGTAAGTTGGTTAAGTTTGAGAAGAGGGAGTTCTAACCAGGCAAGTTTCTTTAGGTTTAAGCAGTGATTATAATGCGGTGCTCCTGATTCCTATTCTTAATATGGTTATAAATGGTCTGTACAAGTTTCTTGTTTACTGTTTTTATAGTTTGACTGATGTGCAAGTCAAATTTGAGCTTTGTGATCATAGTGACACTAGTAGTTTTTTGTGTTGGGACACAGGCTATGATGATGCGTTGATTAGTGGACTGGACGGAAGGTCATTATTATTAATAAGTGGAGGATGTTGTCCTAAGAAGTGGCTGAGGTGGGGGTATTAGTAGTAGTAACTTTTTTTGATTCAGGATAAGAAGTTTTCTTCTATGAACCATGTTTTCAGCCACCCAGCAAAGCAGTTTTGGGTAACTACCTGGAGATTATGGAGATCAGAGCAGATCAGGACAGATGGGTGTGTCTGCATGCATGCAGCAGGCTTGTGGGGTTTGGGGGGAATGAGGAAATAGAGATTTATGGGAAAAAAGAAAAGGAGAAGACCATAGATAGAGCCTTGGGAACTATGGTGTGTGAGATAGTGAGAGTGAGTGAGCTTGCTTTAGCTGGACAGCTTGTTGTCTATCAGAAGGTATGCATTAAACCAACAGCTGAGCTGTGGAGGAGAAAGGAGTTTCGAGGGTGTGAGCAATGTTGTTGGTGGTGATTGACCATGTCAAAGGCTTTTGAAGAGTCAAGAAAGAAGAATAGTAATTAATTTGTTATTACGGTTGCAGTTGACTGGAGAGAGTCAGAGGAGGAGTACTGTGTGTAGTTGTACTGTGATAGGTGGGGCGAAAGTGAAAAGAGGTTTTACCCCGGAAGAAAGTTTGTTTAGGGTAAGATAGTAGGAGCCAGCTTGTAGCTTTCCATTATTTTTATTTTTGCTACTGGGGACATTATTAAGAGTCTGAAGTTTTTTTGAAATTTCTTTGGGAATGACACCCTTGTGACATAGAGGATTTTATGATATTTTCCAGTTCTGTTTATGATTGAGATAGGGTAGGCTATAACATCTGATGCTGTTGTAAGTATTCAGCTGGGAGTCGACGGGGCCGATAGGCTGGGATGTTTAAGTTTCTTTAGTTCTGGGTGTAAGAGGTGGAGGTGGATATTGGGTTAAGGGCAGGTGTGGATTTACCAATACCAATAGGTATGGGTATGGAGGGAAGAAGAAATGGAGGAAGGATGAAGGTAACTGACTGGACTGGACTGAGACTGATCAGTGAAAAAAGAGAAAAAGTAGTTTAAGGAGCTCAGAGTCTTTTTACCAGTAAGTAAGTGGTCTAGGGGGGTAGGGTTCCCAGAAAGGTTCCCAGAGTAGGAAACCTGCCCAAAACTTCCCAAAACTTTCTGATGTTTTTCTGGAGGTGACAGTGATAAGTCTTTATCTTTTTCTATGATGATATCTTTCTTTTCTTTTGTTATTATTTTAAAATCTCTTAAGCTTCTAGAGATCTGAAGATTGCCTGTCCTCCCCATACATCTCTGCCCAATATTTGATTTAGTTTCTTTAGTTTGGTTCTTTGATCTAATAAGACGGTTTGAATCTTTGATCTCCAGTATCTTTAGAGTCTGTATATCTTTTTAAGATGTAACCTCATCTAGGGAAGCGCTTTAACAATGGGAGCATTTAACATGGATTTTTCATCAGTTTTTGAGTTATCTAGGAATTGTGCAGGGAGAAATTTCTTCTTATTTCTTTCTTCTTATTATATAGAGGATAGTTCATAGGGTGATTTTATTATCATAATGAAAGTGACAAGGTGGTGTGGAAGAAGTGGAAGGGTCCCAGTGAAGAAATTATGTATGGTTATCTTTTTATGTATCAATTTTATCTTTATTGGTTTCTTTTGCTTTCTATTTTTTGTGGGAGATGTAATGTTTAGATTGGGGTGGGGATCCAACTGGTGTTGGAGGGTGGGGAACAGGGGGGGGGGTGAGGAGTATGGAATTGCTTTGGACCCATGTTTGTGGCTAACCAACAGTAGTTTGTAGCTAACCAACTTAGTTAAGTTCCCAAGGGGTTAATGTTTTTCCCATGAAGATATTTAAATGAAAATGTGGATTACAATTTATTATGGTTATTTAGTTTTTTTTAGGGAGGTTTGTAGGGTGGGAGATATTATTGAATTGTGATGGGATTCAAGAAATGATATCTTGTTTCTAAACATGTGCAAAATGAGGGGAAAGAACAGCAGGAAAGGTGCACGACAGGCATGAGTAAAAAGATGCTGAAGTAAGGAGTCAGCAACAGAAAGAAAAGAAAGGCCTGGCACAAAGAAAAGAATATGTTATTCTCGGGCAAACATTAGCTACATAAGGAATATATAGCAATCAGTGTCATAGACTTTAAAATCATCAGTCTTGTACAGAACAGAATGCTAGATCATGCTGCGGTTAGTGTTATAATTGAGTGACATTTGAACTCATGACAATTTTATTAGTTAATATTAGCTTAATTATAATAAAAACAATTAAAATGCATACATCTTATCTAAAATTTTACTATGTACAATACATACAAGGTATATTCAATCTCTCAAGTGAATTTTGTAATTATAAACTCAAACTTATTATGATCTAGCCCAAATTATTCTAAAGAGAAAAAATCTTATCACATAATAAATCCATCATATTTTTCAATAATAAGGTCAGTTTTGGCGAAAAGATCTCATAGTAACATTAATTACATTTTTATCGGATGGGATTCAGAAACAACCTGAATTACATTTAAATTGCAATGGCCAAATATTGAAGTTTACACAATCAACGCAATGAGGATGACCCCATTATCAACTAAATTGCATGTCTCTGAATTGTGTGGTACCCCTTGTGCTAAAGGCATTGTACAGTGGTTGTGTCCTCTGAGGGCCCATTCATTGCATTAACACAAGCTACATACCTCACAACTTTTCAGACCTCAGCAGAACATCCATTTTGTTACCTTATATATTTACCACATCTCTCATTCATTTCCTTGAAGCTTACAGTTAGTTATGTCAAACATGAGTTTCATACTTCATAATGCTTAGAAAATACATGTTGATGCAAACCCTGTTGTTCTATTAACTTTATAAGTGATCATGGCCATTAGGAAAAAAACACTGTTGGTGCAGTTGTGGCCATTCCTCCACTTTTTGCCTTGTGTGTCCAAAAAGAATTGGTGTTCAATGTTAATGAAGACTGTGGAGAATCAGTGTGAGGAGAACGTATAATATACTGCTTGCTGCTGTAACCAAGTCTGTGATAATAACGCATAGTGTTGAGTTTAGCCATAGGGAAAGAGAAACATCTCTTATGCATATTCTTCCAAGATATTTTGTGTGATCACAAATGCAAAGTAGCTGCAATGAGCAGAATCATGTAGAAGCATTAAATGACCAAATTAAAGGGTAGAAATGAGAAAAGAGGAAGGTGATGATAAGGAGAAACCAAGAGGAGGGTAGAATATCTATTATAACTGAGTGAAACCTAAGGAATTTGCAGGATGAAGGTGAAGAAGGTAGGATGTATATCTTTTTGTGGGCCAGGTTCCCATTTTATATGTATATGAGGAAAGGGTAAGTTAACAGTATCAGTGCCACAACAGGTAGCACATAATCCTTTGCTGCAGAAGGCTGCAGCTTTCATTTCCACAGCAGGCAGATCAATTGCTAAAACTGCAGTGTAGCATAAGGGGGTACTGCACTCTCTGAGTGTGCCATCTTTCAGATGAGACATTAAACCAAGGCCCCATCCTTTGGACTTGGTGGTAGCACAGGAAGATATAAAAAACATGCAGAGCCTATCAAACAGACTAGGGATTCTCTTATTTATAACATCTTTACATATTTACAAATATTTACAAACGTGCAAATAGTAGATATACAAATCTATTTACACACGTTCATAATTTCCTTTACAATCATATTAAATTTTCATTCCTATTAGATCCTCACTCCTTTTTCCATATCCACCATTTGATTTTATTTAATATAGCTTCTAAAATCCATTTACCATTAAACATAATTTCCTTTATTCTTTCATTCCATATAATCCATATAACATAAAATAATGTTTTATCTCCTCTTTTAATATATTTACTCCTATTCTTATAATAAGCATATTTAATTATTTCCACATTTATTTCATCCATTTCTTTTATATCTTCAAAAAATCTTCCTTACATAGTTTTCCTCACAACATTTTTACTCTTTTACATTTTAAAAACACATGTTCCATAGTTTCTTTTTCTTGGCAATGTAAACATATTCTAGCACTTTTGTTTTCTTTTTATATGGTTTATTTATTTTTGCTAGTAATTTATTATCATTTTCCATAAAAAAATCTTGACATTCTACTTGCTAATTGCACCATTTGCTTCTTACTTTTTCAGCTTTAATTTTTTCATCTGATATATTTTCCCATGGTTTATATAGTAATGCTTTTTTTATTACATTCTTATACCATACTTTGATATTTTTTTCTATGTCATCAATTGGGTCTATATTAGAAGAACGAAAGTGGATATGTGTGACTACATAAAAGTCGACACATAATGCACGAAAACTAACAATAGCGAATGGCTACGTAAGTGAATTTTTCCCTAGGGGAAAAAACTAACATGGCCGTTCACTAAATAAGAAAAATGATTTAACATCATAAAAAGGTGGGGGCTTCACCCCCACACCCCCCAATGTAGGGGGTTCCACCCCCCCCACACACCCTTAACTAAATATACCAACTCTAACCATTTCCTTGCCCTATGACATATTCATTGAATCTAAGCGATTCGATGAATGTGTCGCTCTTTCAGTATTCACTTAGAAGCATTTTCATGCTGTTAATATAGACCCTATCAATTATTTTCCACAAAAATATTTTTTGTAACATTTTACTTCTTTATTTATATACTTTTTGTCTTTTACTCTTTTTACCATACCCCAAGATTTATCATACTTATACAATTTTACAACTAATTTCTCATCTTTTTCATTTAACACTTTGCTCAAATTTAATAAAACAGCATATACCACTGGGCTAATTAACACTAAACATCCTTCCTCTTTATTTATATACAAAACTCATATTTTTACTGTGTTTAATCTAGAACCCCTTATAAATGAAAAAAGTATCTGCAATAATTCTTTTTCAAATACAGTTGGCAGATAAATACAATTGCTAAACATGGTATTTCTCCCATCAGTACTAAATTTATCAAATAAGCTTTTTTCTGAATGATGAGTTATATGTTTTCCAGAAAAGGCAGGTTTGTTTTATTTATTTTATTGTTTTTCCCATTGAATTCTACTTACATCTTTATTCCCAAATTTTATATCTAACACAGAAATTTCATTTATTGTAAAATATATATCTCCTATCTTTACTACATGCCCTAAACCTTTACGTTTCTCTTTATTTAAAGCCATCTCTAGACACTTGTTTGTGGAAATGTACTTCTTTAATCCAAATTTTGTTTTTTGCAATTATTATAACATCATCTGCAAATGTTAACAGAATGATAATTCTTAACCTCCAGGTATTACGTACCCTTCTTCCTTCATTTTCGATTTATTTCACATACTATAACATTCATAACTAATGCAAAATGTATACAGCTCATTGGACATCCCTGACTTAAAGCACCCTTCATATGTACCTCTTGGCTTAACCAAGTATTTACAAGGATTTGTACTTTCTTATTACTATAAGCTGACATAATTTATTAATCTTTTCACTTATATAATATGACATTCCTTCATTACTTCCTGTAAGATTTCATGCCCAATTGTATCAAATGCCTAATGAAGGTCTCATATCATGATTTTTGCTTCTTCTTTTCTATTCATAATATCATCCACATTTCTCTAACTATCCATAATAATTTTTGATAACCCTACCCTTTATTCTATATATATTATATTCCGTAATTTTTCCATTTTAGTTTCAAATCTCTTTTGTATTATCTTCATAAAAATCTTATAATCATTATTGTTCAGTATTATATGTCTCCAGTTTTTTAATTCCTCCATATGAATTAAAGTATTCCACTACATAATTATTTATACACAAAACCTTCATTTAACAATTCATTCAAAATCTTTAAAAGCATTGTTTTGCCACTCCCTGAATTTTTTTTCTTGTCATTTCAACATTTCATACCCAATTCCATCTGGTCCTGCAGCCAAATCTATATTTACTTGTCCTGTTACTATATGTAGCTCATGCTCATTTAAAGAAATCTCATTTTCTAAGTCTTTTTTCTTTTTCTGCTAATAGTTTTACTTTCCGTGTTTTTTTCACTACCTTCTTTTTTCTTTAAATATTTATTCTACATACTGTACTGCACTGTTACTACTATTCATAATCTTTTCCTGAATTATTTCTATTTCGCCTTTTACAGTTTTTATTTCTCTTATTACACTACCGTCTTGATTTACTAATAAGTAACTTGATACTTCTTTTTCTTTTTAAAAATATATCTGCTTATATAACAGTTCTTGTATTTTTTCTTGATTTCTTTCACATAAGTCTTTTTTGTCAAAGTATATTATATTATTATGTTCTAAATCTTCCAATGCATCATTATATGTTCTTTTATAGTTTTCTTTCTCTACTTTTCTCACATCATATTGCCACTATAAAAAAAAATTTATATTTCCTTAAATATCATCCACCATTTAGCCCGATATTTATAAAATGTTCTCAGAGTAATATGATCTTTACATAACTGTATTACTAATCTCTTTCTGTCTTCATTCATTGCTTTCTTATTATCCTTGTTATTCCTTTGCCTATTTTTATATAGTCCTTCCCCTAGATTCAGCAAGATCTGCATGGAATGCAGGAATAGTGCAAGAGCTGCTGCATGCAATATGGCCAACGAACGATCCAGGAATGAGCTCCAGGGACATGCATGAGTGCTCCTACATTATTCCTGCATGGACACCACTGCTATATGCTAATTACCTAATTTGCTGGTGAAAACCATGCAAATGAGGTGAATTAGTGATCCAGGAAGCAGGTGGGCATCTGTACAGGAATAATGTAACCTGCAGAAATGTATTCCGTTACTAACCAAATACATTTCTGCAAATTACAAAATGGAGGCATGACAGCTCAAAAGAAAGCATATATTCAATGTAGTAGACATGTCAATGGCCAAATATATGGCCATTGGCATGAAAAATAGTTGCAATTTTATAAAAAGACAAGTTTATTTTTTATTTGGACTATCTCGGCAGTTTAAGCATAGGGCAGTGATGCACAAATGGGATAGCCACAAAAATAAGAAAAAAAGGGGGAAATAAGCTTTTATAACCAAATCAGCATTTTGTCATAATAGTCAATAGCATGCATAAGACAACAATACCAGGAAATAGTGGTTGTTAAGGGGGATGGCTCAGTGTGAGTTTGGTAACCATGAATTAGCATTCTGGTTTATATAAATGAGGGGATTGATACTGATTCACAGATCTCATCTCAGTGTTAGCTTGCACCCAACCGTATAGGTGCAGCAACACCATTGTATAAGGATAAGAGGTGATTGACCTCATAAGGGGGGTGTCATGCATGGTGTAAGTTTATTGGAGCTCTGTGGCCTATGTTTGCCCTTAACTAAACAAAGCTAAGGAAGGGGGGTGTCTAAGGCTGCCTAGCAGTGTTTACATTGCCTAAACGGTGTGCGAACTGCGCATCAGGTCTTAAACAAAAAAAAAAAAAAAAACAACCAGGAAATAGCAGCACTGTGTACATCTGAGCACTGGGAATGCACGGCGCACCTCATGGCTTAAACAGGAAGGCAATGAGAAGGGAAAACAGCAGTAGGAAGTCAATCAAGAGAACTAGCATAGCTGGCAGGTGAAATGTATCAGAATTAGCCAATTACACAGGCAGCAGCCTAGCACACTACTATAAATTATGCAAACACTTTTCAGTCTGGTTTTTCTTATGAACTCTACACCATCAGTGTACACAGATGGGGAAATTTTACCTGACAAAACTAACAAAATGTTAGGGACTGCTGTCACTCTCAAACATCAATATGTGCAAGAGGAGGGTGGTGAGGATGTGAATGCTGATGAGCATACCACAGTGAGGAGGAGGAGAAGAGTGTACAGACCCAGGGTAACCTACCAGGGTTACATGAGCTGGAGATAGTGGAGCACTATAGGGTGGACAGGGACATACTACAGCAAATTGTTGAGCTGTGCTGTCCCCACCTCACACACAAAACCAACAGAGGGGAACCCATTCCAAAGGATAGCAAGGTATGTGTAGGCTTAAGAATACTAGCCACAGGTACCTTTCAAAGGGCAACTGGGGATATCATGGGGATCTCATAGGTATCAGCATCTAGGATACTCCACCAGTTCCTGGACGCCACATCAGCACATGCTGGTGAGCACATATATTTCCTCAACACCCGTGAGGCATTGACCAGCAATATGCATCTCTTCCACCAAAGAGCAGAATACCCCGAGGTAGTGGGTGCTATAGACTGCCTGCTCATACACATCAAAGTACCACCCAGCAAGCAGGATAGGGTCTACATAATCTGCAAGGGCTTCCCCTCCATCAATTTCCAGGTTGTGTACAATGCTCAGGGCATTATCTTGAATGTGTGTGCTGGCAGCCCTGGAAGCTATCACGACTTCCACATCTGGCATATGACACAGCTGTACCAGTCATTTGCCAGTGGGGACATCCCATATGGCCACCTAGTGAGGAATACTGGCTACGCACTGGAGCCGTGGCTGATGACACCCCTCAGAAATGCACACACAGCTGAATAAAAACACCATAATGAAGCACACGCACAAACCAGAATCATAATAGATCATGTGTTTTGGATGCTCAAATCACGGTTCAGCTGCCTGGACATATCCAGTGGAGCCTTGCAGTACTCTCCAGCTACATGTACACAAATGTTCATAGTATGTGCCATGCTACACAATATAATCCTGGAGACATACACATGCACATCAGTGAGGCTCACATACTCATCACCAGCCTCAGCCAGAAGAACAGATGTAGATGACCATAAAGAAAGGCTGGGCTAAGGCCTCCAATTGATGGCAATGGTGAACAGCCCCCCTCCAGACCTACACAGACAGACTACAACAGGTCTGGCAGTTGTATGTAGGTTCTGAAGGGTAAGAAGTCTGAAACTGAAATGTAGGTCAATAAAACCTAAGATCTGTACTCTACTGATATGCCTCCAGTCTGCATGATAGGTCCGAATACAATATGAAATGGAAGCCAACAGATTACCTGAAATACCAGTATATTCATAGCAAATGTTTAAAGTCATCAGGTGTGCCCCCCACACACAATTCTATGTAGAAATGCAGTAACATGTAAGTGTGAGGAGTAATATAAGTGGAGCACAGATTACCTGAGCTGGCCCAATCTACAGGATAGACTGTTGCATGTGTGCAATATGCAGGGATCTGTGTGTTAGGTTTTTGTGTGTTCAATATTGTCTAGTGGTCAGCATGTAGGCATGGAGGGTTGTGTCTCAGTGGCCTATAGGCAGTACTGTGGTTGATAGGACCATGTTCTCACAAACGCACTGCCAATCACAATGCTTCTCAGCAATACCCATGTCAGCAGTCGCCCATACTCACTGCCCAGATGTCAATATCTGTCACCGTCTGAAAGATGGGCATGCATGAATGTGGGCCCATACATACACACAGTACACAGGTGGAAGTACGCTAGACAGAGTCCATAAAATATAACTGCCAACTGCACACAACTTTGGAATTGTAGATACAGGTTAGCAACACATTTGTTGTTTATGTAGCATGGAATAATGGTGTATTCTGGCCAATCACTGGCAGACCTCGAAAGGAACAGTTATGAAGTAATGAGAGACTGTCTATGTCCCCGCACAAAGCAGCATAAGGGGAATGTCCCAGGTATATCTGTGAACCAGCTATAAGTAGCTGGCATACCACACATGCACTCAGCTCACCCCACCATTAGCCACAGATTTATCACAGGTCATATCCTCACTGTTGGGAATGAGTACAGTATGACCCCACTTCTGTATGGAAATATCACAGAATGCAGCATGCTGAAGAGGTGCCCTATGCAGGTGTTTCCTGAGCAGTAAGCAGCATCCTGCCTGCATCCAGACCAATGGATCAATATGGACAGGACGTATTGCCATTAACACCTCTCACACTTACCCTGTCACCCCAGGGGAATCCACTGGCTCACAGCCTGGGAATGTAGGAGTGACAGAATGCACTGGCCTGCTACAGATGGCCTGCATCACTACTAAATGGCCCACAGTCCTCTGTCAAAAGCCTGTGCCTCACCCGTAGTGCCAATGTATGGTATCTCATGGGGTCCTAACTAACAATCTAACACAGTCAACAGAACACAAATGCAAGGCCATGTTGACAAATCCCAGTAGCATGCCCCCCATGTCCTGCTGCATGAATTGTGAACCATTCCATAAATACCACTGGGATGACCTGGTCAACTATAGGGATACTTTTCAGATATCACTCGGATAATGTTAGGAAGAGGATAGAATAACAGAGGGGGGTGTAGAAGCATGGACGTCATGGAGTGTGTGAAGTCTGAAACTTTGATCTGTGCCCATACCACCCCTGCCTTCAAACCCATTAATGTGTTGCTACAAACCTGCTAATAAACCACAATGTGAAGGGGAACTGACCAGAGATATGAGCCCTGCCTTTGGGTAACCTGGGTGAATCTGTACAGCTGAGAGGTATGGACACAGTAGGATATGGCCATTCTAAGTTAAGTCGATACATGTACAAGAAGGGGATCCTTAGCCACCATACTACCAAGGTGCTGGAACATTTACACAGACCCATCAATAAGTGTCTGCAGCTACCACTCCAGAATGGCAGGAGTGTAGAAGAATGTGTAGGCTGCGGCCCACAATACTGGACTCGGCTTCATTCATCTTGTATTTCCTGGTAAATAACTGTGAGCAAATAATTATATCTGTCAGTAGTTGATGACATAATACATCACAGTGTAACACAGTACATATGTCTTAATATCTCTGCTAACACCAACCATGTAACAAGCAGCACAGACAGCAATTGTTACAGTATCCCCCTAACTGTCACCCATTGTGACTCCATATTGTCAACCTATCTACAGATATCCTGCAGAAACAGGCTGCTAGCTGTAGGTGTAGAACACCAAGCCCTGGACTGGAGTGCAACCCTATCTGGAATGGATTCACACACTCAATACAGAAGGTCATACTGGGCATGCTCATGCACTTAGAGAAATAAAGCCCATGTCTGACAACACAGTGGACTATACATATCTGTCATTTGCAGATGTCTGTGCATGCCAAATTGTACACCATTTATGCTTCACACACACATTGGATAGGAATACTCACACATATCTAAGGCCAACTGACTATAATATGTCAAACACACACACACAGATGTGGGAAAAAGAGAGAGAGACAGACAGTGACAGAGAGAATTCCATTATAAGGCCTGTCCCAACCACTACACATCCAATTGGCATATATCACATGATGTGTTTATGTCAGTCACTGTAGACATTCATTTTGGTAGCCCTCAGCCCTATAGTACATGTGGTGCTTGTGAAAACTGTGTAACATGGTAGTACAAGTAAGTATTCATGTAGCATTTGTAAACTCAGTCCTGTCAAATTTAAAGTTGTGAGTGACTGTGTGTGTGTGTGTGTGTGTGTGTGTGTGTGTGTGTGTGTGTGTGTGTGTGTGTGTGTGTGTGTGTGTGTGTGTGTCTTTCCAGAGGAATGATTTATGTCCCATTCACACACACTGCACTTCCCATGCCCATGTTAACACTCCTGCTGGTGTCAGTCACCTTGAAATAACCCTTTAGGAAGTCTCAGCCCTATAAGCTCCATGGTGCACACAATAACTGTGTAATACTGTAGTATAGCATACTAGTTAGGTAGGAGTTCTAATCCCAGACATGATAACTGTGAAAATGTGTGTTTGTGTGTGAGAGAGAGAGTGTGTGTGTGTGTGTGTGTGTGTGTGTGTGTGTGTGTGTGTGTGTGTGTGTGTGTGTGTGTGTGTGTGTGCCTTTGATGACACCTGATTTTGTAAGTCTGAAGAGAGCTTAGTTTGTGACCATTTTTTCCATAATTTGTCTCTAGTTATCATAAGGGTACGAGTGGCTTTTGAAAGCCATAGAGATATGGTTTTGGTACCTATCTTAAGAATAAGGGTGATGTGCAGAGCTGCAGTAACTACAGAGGGATAAAATTGAACAGTCACAGCTTGAAGTTACAGGAAAGACTAGTGGAAGCTAGGTTAAGAAGGGAGGTGATGATTAGTGATCAGCAGTATGGTTTCATGCCAGGAAAGAGCACTACAGTTGCAATATTTGCTCTGGGAGTGTTGATGGAGAAATATAGAGATGGTCAGAAGGAGTTGCATTTTGTCTTTGTGGACTTAGAGAAAGCATATGACAGGGTGCCTAGAGAGGAGTTGTGGTATTGTATGAGGAAGTCAGGAGTGGCAGAGAAGTATGTAAGAGTGTTACAGGATATGTACGAGGGTAGTGTGACAGTGATGAGGTCTGCGGTAAGAGTGACGTATGCATTTAAGGTGGAAGTGGGATTTCATCAAGGATCAGCTCTGAGCCCTTTCTTATTTGAAGTGGTGATGGACAGGTTGACAGACGAGATCAGACAGGAGGCCCTATGGACTATGATATTTGCAGATGACATTGTGATCTGTAGTGAGAGTAGAGACCAGGTTGATGACATCCTGGAGAGGTGAAGATATGCTCTAGAGAAGAGAGGAATGAAGGTCAGCAGGACTAAGACAGAATATATGTGTGTGAATGAGAGGGAGGATAGAGGAATGGTGAGTATGCATGGAGTAGAGTTGGTGAAGGTGAATGAGTTTAATTACTTGGGATCAACAGTTCAGAGTAATATTGAGCATGGAAGAGAGGTGAAGTAGAGAGTACAGGCAGGGTGGAATGGGTGGAGAGGCGTGTCAGGAGTGATTTGTGAAAGACGGGTACCAGTAAGAGTGAAAGGGAAGTTCTACAAGAGGGTAGTGAGACCCGCTGTGTTATATGGGTTGGAGACAGTGGCATTGACAAAAAGGCAGGAGTCAGAGCTGGATGTGGCAGAGTTAAAGATGTTAAGATTTCCACTGGGTGTGACAAGGATAGACAGGATTAGGAATCAGTATATTAGAGGGTCAGCTCAGGTTGGACAGTTTGGAGACAAAGCCAGAGAGGCGAGATTGCTTTGGTTTGGACATGTGCTGAGGAGGGATGCTGGGTATATTGGGAAAAGGATGCTAAGGGTGGAGCTGCCAAGTAAAAGGAAAAGAGGAAGGCCTAAGATTAGGTTTATGGATGCGATCAGAGAGGACATGCAGGTGGTTGGTGTGACAGAGCAAGATGCAGATGACAGGAAGAAATGGACACAGATGATCCACTGTAGAGACCCCTAATGGCAACAGCCAAAAGACAAGAAGAGACACTAAGCTGGTTGTGAATGGTGTTACCTACACTGGGGCCAAAGACAAACTACTGTCTGATAAAGTTAGCTCAAACTTTACCCCTCTCAATCTTCTGCCTGTCCCAAAAGATATTACTGAAACTGGCTCACCTCCATTTACCACACAAGAGCAAGTTTTAAAAGTGCTATAAAAAGCAAAAAAAATACTGCATCAATTGGTCTTGACAATATCCCTTAATACCTCTTAAATAGCATGAAGCACAATTTAGGTGCCTCCTCTAACTACAGTATTCAACTTCAACCTCATTACAGGTTTTGTGCCAAGCGAATGGAGAACCCCTAGTCATTCTCCTGCATAAGGGAAGACCTTCCACAGACTTAGACAACCCCATAAGCCTGACCAGCCTCATATAAAAAGTCATGGAAATACTTATCATGAAACTAATCCATAAGGACATAGGGAACCTGCAAACACTGGACTGATCTCAGTTTAGATTTTCAAGGTCAGGTCATGTATATTTAACTGGTGGACGTTTTTTAAAAAAGGTCACTAAAGCAAGGAATGAAGGTAAAACAGTATACACACCATAAGCTTCAACCTGGCCAAAGCTTTTGACACCACCTCCAACTCAGCCATGGTAGAAAAGCTAAATAAACTGGGAATCATCTCCTACATTACCCAATGGATTGCCAACAGGCTCACAGATAGGATGCAGGAGATTAAAAGAAGGGAGGCTACTTTTAGAAAGAGACCACTTATTATTGGAGTCCCCCAGGGTTCATTTCTGGGAACCCTCTTGTTTGGCATCAACTTCTCTGAAATAAAAGCCAGTACTGATGGGCTCTAGCAGGCTACATTTGCAGATGACTGCAATCTAGGTGTAATAATTGAATTCCCAAATGACTTACCCATCCTGCAGGAAGGTTTGCACAAAATAAATAACTGGTGCCTAAATCATAAACACAATACCAAAAAGAGTTTATTGTATCCTTTGGGAAGCCATCTATCCAGGGAACTACTACATTGAAAATACACCCCTAAGAGTTAGCCCACTTGTTCAGGATTTGGGACTTTATCTGAAAAATGACCTAAATTTTGACCAACATCTGTCCATGGTTGTAAGAATGTCCTCCTACATTGCATAGTTTAGAAACAGAGGAATTGTGTCTAGCTCTAGAGATGTCACTGTCCCCTATATTCAGCCCTCATAAGGCCAGTCATTGAGTATAATACTCCCTCTGGAATGCATCTGTCTAGACACAGACATCAACTGGAGTATCCACAGAGATACCTTACTAAAAGGATACAAGACCTAAACAATATGTCCTATATGGAACAACTCAAAGTCCAGTCACTATAATCAGTATCCTACAGACTGCTAACAAGTGACCTCTCTCTGGCATGCAAGGGATCCTCAGACCCAATACTGATGGGCCTACTGACTGTACGTCAAATGGCATAAAAAATGCTCAGTCTACGGATCTAAACCTCTTCTGTACCATTAACAAACTGGTTTGGCAGGACAAGTATATCTCGCAAAGGGTAACACTGCTCTGGAACAAAATCCCCATCCATGTAAAACAAAGCTCATCCTTATCCATAGTCTAGCACAACTTGGCTTTACAGATGGGTAATAGAATATTTATTTCAGGACTGCCTCCACCCCCTGTAATTCTAATGCACAGAAGCAGTGCCTAAATGCTTTATCCCATGCATGGATCCCCTCAAATTACCTATGGTATGATCCCTATTATTCTCACTAGGGGCAATAGATAACTATCGACCATGGGATTGGTAAGGCCAGCCTAACACCAAATGGGTTAGGTTAATTCAAGCACCAGTAACCACAGCTCATGAGTTCACGTGGTGTGTCATCCATGAAATACCACCACTCAATATACACTTATCAACTCACAATAGTTTATAACATTCATTTTATTTCCAAATAAAAACATCAAAAGCTTAAGCACTTTCATCCAATCACACTGGAAGGACTTCATAAGAACCTTAGCCTTTATATAAACAATCATTTAAATGCAGAATTAAAATTGAAATTGATCACATAACACTTGAAACAATTATCCTAAAGAAACAATGTAGAATACTAAAAGTAATGCAACCTTGCCTTAACACATGTATACCCAATAAAGAATGCACATAAAAGAATGAGCACTTTTGAAAGTGAACATTTTTTTAAAAAAATAAGACACTATTAACTAATTTAATTGGACTGTTTGAGAGAAAACGTATGAAGGTACATGACCTGCAATTAGATAATAGTTTTCTCACTGAATTTTTAAACAGTAAATGAGTGCCTAAGGGCTTAAGACTTTATGAATTTCCAAATGGACTTGGTATGAACAGCACTGAATATAATGAATTGACTAATATGTTTGATAGACATGGATTTGAGTTAATGAATTTTATTATTAAGTGGAACTCACTGCAGATTAATACATTATTTGATGAAATTACAATTTTAAACAAGAAGATTATAGATGATTTATTATTTGAATTTAACAAGTTTAAATTTGATCAAGTATTTTCGAAAGAGGAAGAAAAATGTAAGGGGATAATAGATGATAAGAAAAAGTAATTGTTTAAGGACTATAATGATTACTTGAATAAAAAAAAGCATACTCACTACCTAAGAATGTTCATGTTTTAGACCCATTTGAAAATAGAACACATGAGTTTGATAGTTCACCTCCTATTAATTTAGTTGCATGTCTAGATACTAGACATCCATCTGATTTCATAGGTGCTGATTACAACCAAGATAATGAGTTTATAACTAATGTGGATGATGATTATCCATCTTTACCCCATAGGTCTGATTACCTTGGTGCTAGACCTAAACATCAGGAATCTATTTTTCATCTTATTCTTTTTTTTTTTTTTTTTTCAAATACCCTTCCTCACAACAGGTGGATCAAGGGAAGGGGAGATATATAAGACAAGGAAGAGGGAATGGAAGGGCTTCCACAAGTCAAAATCAACACTACCAGTAAAAGTACAACATCCCTACAAACAAGTGGATGATACTATAACACATGTAGACCATACAGTTTACATATATAAAGGATTTAAAACTTTTAATTAGAGCAACTTAGAGATCAATGTTGCTCATTTTACCCTTTTTAGTATGAGTTTTAAGTTTGTGCCACGTAGACCATTAGATGTTCCAGACTTATTATTATTGTTGAATTTGTTCACTCCTAAACTCATTTTTTTGTACTTTAGCACTTTTGTACTGAATACGATGTTAATACCACAGCCACCCTATTGAAGAGGAAAAGTACATTCAACCCACCATTTAATAATACAATAGCCACATTTGAAAAATGTTGTACTAGAGAGTTTTATAACTTAAGGAAGATTGGCAAGGCCCTTAAAATAATTTGAATAAAGGGTAATACAGTATAATTAAAACATTGACTACTAGTGAGTCCATTTACAGTTAAGAAAGCAGAAGAGGGGGGCAGTGGTATTGACAGATAAAACTGATTATCTTAGTAAAATGTATTCCATGTTGCAAGATAACACTAAATATATCACAGTATCTAAAAATGAAATTTATGTGACATATAAAAAGATAGATTTATACTTAGAAGACTGTTTATTACAGGGAATAGTAGCCAGTGAGATTCACAGTTTCCTTATGCAAAAAAAAAAAAAAACATTGATTCCAGTAGTTTTTGCAATCCCTAAAGTCCACAAAAAGTTGATGGCACAAGGGTCTAAAACATATCCCTTGGTGTTTTTTTGTGTACAGATCCTTCAAAAAATCTTCTGCTCTATAGTACATGTTATGAAGTACTCATGGGACTTCCTGAGGAAAATGAAACAGGATTTATTTAAACAGGGAATCATATTTTTAACAATGGATGTAACTGACTTATTTACCAGCATACCACAAAAATGTATGTCTTGAATTTTTTTTTTACCAAGCATTAATAGAACTCACTGATTTAGAAAATCAGACAGTTAGATTATTAATGGATTTAATGGAATTAGTTCTTAATAATAATTGTGTTTTTTTCATTGGTGAGTATTTTAAACAGATATAAGGTGTAGCTACGGGGACAGCCTGCACCCCTCTACAGGCAAATTTAATGATGTATACATGGGAGCAAAGATTCATTTTAAATTCTACATTTTTGATCAACTGGATACTATACTTGAGATATCTTGATGATTTATTTTTATTGTGGGAAGGACCAGAGGATAAAATTAGTGAATTTATTTTGTCCTTCAACAATTGTACAGAATTTTTAAAATTTAAGTATCAGGTAGGTCTTGAAAAGGTAAATTACCTTGATTTAACAATCACCAACATTTAAATCTGAAGAGATTTGAATCAACTAATTTTAGAAAAGAAGTATTTTAAAGTCATACTTACATTACAACAGTTGTCACCCACCTTCAGGTAAAAACGTGTGGTTAAAGGACAATTGAGTAGAGCAGTGAGAATGTGTTCTAATCTCGAGCTCTTCTTAATGGAATGTAAAAAATAATAGAAATGTTTTTGGAAAGTAGCTACCTTTTTGATTTTTAGTTACTATAGCTAAGGAGATTATACAAGGTTGGGGCTCCAAATATGACCCACTACTTGGAGTCGACTCAGGAGAAGAGGTTTGTACAAATTTATACCCCAAATTTAAACAGAATTTCAATACATCACTTGTTATAAAATATGGAATGTATGTAAGTGAGATTAAAACCATTGCAAGGTACAACTGGAATATTTTTAAGATTGATTTCAACTTGTTGAGTTTGGTGGGAGAGAAACCACTTTTTGTATTAAAACAGGGAAAAATCTTAAATTTATACTTAAAAGACCACTACTATTAAAAAAACATAACTGTCAACCTGATACTCATAGGTGTGGTGCATGTAACCAGTGTAAATTTATTTTGGATGTAGATGCCATCAACTTAGTTGATCAAAACATTTTCTTGGTTAAGGACAAAAGTTTAATGAAAGGGTTGGTGTATGTTGCACTATGCTCATGATATAATGGGTTTCCTATAGGGAAAACAGACAGGGTTTTTTGTAGACATCTATGAATACAACTATGATATAACAAAGAACAACCATAACAGTTCCATCTTCAAACACACCCTGGAGTGTAGTTTATTTTAAAAATTTCAGATCGGAATTTTAGAATGGGTAACCACCAATGATCAGGGGGGTGACTGGGTAACACATCTTGAAACCAGGGAATTATGGTGGCAGTTGAGATTAGGTACTTCCAACCCTCCAAGTCTTAATGAACACATCTCACTTGTTCCATTTTTTTTTAAATTAAGGGCATCTATATTATAAATATTATAAATGTATACATACATACAAATGTTTCAAGCATGGGTATTAAAGCCATTCTAGCTTGCCAATATGCCAAAACACTTGTCTCCATAATAAATGTCCAGGCTGTTCTTAAAAATATCTAAACTAGTACTTGCTTTATTGTAATTTGATAGTCTGTTCCAAGCATCAGTTACTCTGTCAGAGAACCAATTAGTACACTTCTAACTTCTATAGAATCTTCTACATAGGTTATCTGATGATTCTCTAGTACTTTTTGATAACCCCAAACATTCCCAGAGGTAGTTGTCACTAAATGCCCTATATACCTGAATAAGATCTCCTCTTAAATATCTGTAAGAGACACTGTACAAGTTCAGATAATTTAGTCTTTCATAATAACTTAGTTTTCACATCCATGGATGCCCTTGGTATATTTCCACTGTATTCTTTCCAGTTTATTCATGCTTGTTTTCCTATAGGGTTTCCATATTGTTATTCCATACTCGAGTTTGGGTCTAATGTAACTAACAAATAATGACTTCATTATGTTTGATTTCCTAGACTTTATAAATGTTTTTATGCAACCTATAGTTCTATAACTATCATTAGCCAATTGGTTGATATGATTAGAAAAACTCATAGCTGAATCTACCCATATACCGAGGTCCTTAAATGAGTCTACAGTTTCAATCACTGTGTGCTGTATTAAATATTCACCTTTCAGTTTATGTCTCCCAAATTTCATATACTTAGTTTTTGATGTATTTATTAACATATTATTCTCCTGTGCCCAAATGGTCAACTGAGACAATTTATTTCGTAGACATGCCTTATATGTAACACATGTAATCAGTTTACCCAATTTCAGGTCATCAGCATATAGACTGTAGAATACCTCAGATGAAAAATTTAGGTCTGAAAGATACAATCTAAACAAGTAAGGGCCTAATACAGAGCCCTGTGGGACACCTTGACTGTAACCAAGGATTTCACCTGTCCAGTTGGTGTGTGATACTTTCCATGTCCTATTTGTAAGCCAGGCAGTTATCCATTACTAAAGTATTCATTACTAAAGGTCTTAAGTGCTTTTACACCTTTAACATTTTTTTGTTAAATATGTGATCTCATCAGGCCCATCATAGAATACAATGAAAGTATCTCACCAAGAGGATCAAGGGTCTCAAACAGATGCCATATGCTGCTATCTATGCCTGACATACAAAGCTATGTCAAATCCAGAATTAATGGACATGCTCCACCTCAGTAAATCTAAATCCCTTAGAGCCACACTGAACCTCAGCACAGAAATAAATAGAACTTGCTGCAGAGCACCTCACTGAATCTCTTCAAGAAGAATCTCTGTGTCACTATTAGACAGAGTGAACCTATGAACCTATTTATTATTTTGTCTGGAGCTCAACATTGATCCTGTGCCTGATTTAATGTTTATAGTGGCTTGGTTACAAACGGTTAGATTTACTTATTTATTTTGTTAATTAATTCATTTATTTATTTAAGAATTTAGAGTTCCCCTAAGGTTATTAAGCTCTGTATATGGCGTGATTCTTAAGTGTCTTTTTTTTTTTTTAAATGTTCACTTTCAAAAGTGCTCATTCTTTTATCTGCATTCTTTATTGGGTATACACGTGTTAAGGCAAGTTTCCATTACGTTTAGTATTCTATATTGGTTCTTTAAGATAATTGTTTCAAGTGTCACATGATTAATTTCAATTTTAATTCTTTATTTAAATGGTTGTTTGGATAAAGTCTAAGGTTTTTATTAAGTCCTTACAATGTGATAAGATGAAAACACTTAAACTTTCAGTGTTTTTATTTGGAAATAAAGCAAATGTTATAAACTATGTGGGGGTTGATAAGTGTGTATTACCCATTCACCACCTATACTACCCTATTCACTCCCCTATAACAAAACATACACAATTCTATCCTAATAGCACCAACCATTTTCAACACAACAACCATCAGTCAAACTTCATACATTATTCTCTCTACTAAACCTTCCCCTCCCATTTCCAAGAAATATAATAAATTCACTACATTTCTAAAACTTATTACACACAGTCTATCCCAACTTATTCTTAGTGGTGACATACACCCTAACCCCGTACCCAAAACTAATACAACTCACTCAACCTCCCAACCCATGTCTAAACCTCAAAGTTTCTACAACATCCCAAGAAAAGCAGCTGACCTATTAATGCTTAATATCAACATCAGAAGTATAATTAACAAGGTACAAAAAGTACACTCAGTTATAGCTCTTTACTCACCAGACATTGCCCTAATAACAGAAATCTGGCTAAAACCACATATTAGCAATAATAAAATTTTACCACCAGGGTATAATATCATTAGATTAGACTGGGCAAACAAGAAAGGAGGTAGTGCAGCTATTCTGTTCAAAAACAACCTTAGCCTAGTGCCCAGTAATCAAAGTATCCCAGACTTTAACAATGCAGAAATAATGTTTACAAAATTAAAATTATCTCTAGAAAACACCTAAATATAGTAGGTGCCTACATTCCCCCAAGTAACAATATCAATACAGTTGAACAAATTCTCCAGTGGACATCAAATACTTTACCAAAGAAAACCATCATAATGAAAGATTTCCATATAGATTGGTATACTTGTTACTCTCTTACCCCAACTAACCTTATAAATCTACATGGCTTTTCTCAGATAATTAAATCTTCTACCAGAGTTGACAAAGCATCTAAGATGCAGTCTATCCTGGACTGGACACTAACTAATAGACCCTTGCCCTCTATACAATGCGGGTGTCTCCCAGACACCCTTAGTGACCACTATCCAACCTATTTACTCAGGTACAGCATGAATCCATCTAAGTTCAATACATATCACCAAATTCATAATAAAAGAAATTTCTCCTCTACTGACTTCATATCCACCCTAAAACGTTGCAACTGGTCTCTTCTCAAGCTCTTACCTCTAGAGGAAGCTATAGAGTTCTTCAATACCAATTTCCTTAGGATATTGTATCATTTTGCCCCTCGCTGGACAATTAGAGTAAAATCCAACTATTTACCCTGGTTAACCAAGGAAACAAGATCACTACTAAAAATGAGAGATAAAGCTTGGGATAAGTGGAACTCCAACAAAACCCCAATGGATAAACAGGCTCATTCTGAACTATGCACCAAAGCCAAAAAACAAATCAGACAAGACAAAATTGACCATTATAGCACTAGCCAAACTAAACACCAAAAAGATCCACAAAAATTCTGGTCTGCTATAAAAAAAACTCTACAACCAGGTCAAGCTAATACACCTTCTCCATCAGCCAACAACACTAAAGAAAGTATCAAAACACAATTCAACAAATATTTCACAGAAACAATCATGGTGCTTACAAATAGCAATAGCTACTAAAATTAATTCTTCCACAAAGGGAATATGTTGGAGGTGTGAGGAAATAAACAATGCAGATTGGAATCACATTTTTTTTTGACTGTGTTAAAATTAAGCCATTTTGAAATGGTATTAAAAACTTTTTACAAGCTTTATTTAATGAATCATTTAACTTATCTGAAGCGCTAGTATTATTAAATGTGTATGAAGGTCCTCATTTGAATGAGTCAAATATGTATCTTGTTTGGACAATACTTGCAATCTCAAGGAAGTGCATAACAAGAAGATGGAATACAAACACAATACTGACTTTGGAAGACTTATACAGCCTACTGAAGACCATAACATTGTTGGAAATTAAAATTAAAGAATTAAGGATTCATCCTAAGCCATTTATTAGCAATTCATGGAAAAAGTCTTATCATTCATTGACACTTTACAATAGTTGAACAGATACACTCTGATAACTGGATTGTTATACCTATAAAGTAATTGTATATATTGAGCTCTGTTATAGTGTCAGGCTAATGTAAATAGTGTAATAGTTATTTAAGATGTTATATACAAATACTATATAATTTATTCAACTGTATTTGAAAAATTAAAAAAATTTGAGAAAAAAAAAAAACAAATAGCAACATCTCTACACCTGCTCCACCTTACTTAAAAACTACTCAGGACAATAACACCTTTTCCTTCCAGCCTGTCCCCATAGATACTATAGAAAATCTAAAAAAACTTAAACCTACAACACTAGCAGCTAATCAGTTACCTGTTGAATATTTTAAAATCTCTGCCAAGGCCATCTCTTACCATGTTTCCATCCTCATTAACTGATTATCTCAGAACAAATAGTACCACCCATCTGGAAAATATCACACATTATCCCATTACATAAAGGCAGCAACTCAACAGAGCTATCCAACTACCATCTGATTGCAGTCTTATTCCCCTATCCAAAATCTTAGAAAGATGTATTCACTCTCAATTACTTAACTATCTGTTAGCTAACAATCTTCTTCCTAATACACAGCTTGGTTTCGGCCAAAACACAGCACTACTACTGCTTTGATAGCCTTTACTAACACAATCATTTACCTTAGAAATGAAGGCAAACTAGTCTCAGCCACATTTATCGACCTCTCTAAGGCTTTCAGTACTATTTCTCATAACAAACTTCTAACAGTCCTTTCTAACCTTAATCTTTACTCTGCTATAACATGTTTTCAGGACTACCTAGACAGACATCAGCAATCAGTTAAATGGCAGCAAACTCTCTCCCCTCTCCTGCCAGTCACTCTGGGTGTACCACAGGATTCCATCCTGGGGCCACTCCTCCTCACCTTATTTGCTAACAACCTGTATTCTGCTACCTTACATGCTTTGCTGGTGCAGTGTGCAGATAATTCAGGCCTAAAATGTGCTGCTTCCATGCTCCAGGAACTACAACAAAGCCCAGCAGTCTTTCCTAGAAGTAGAATCTTGGCTAATTAGTGCTCATATCATTCTTAACACCAATAAGATTAAATTTATGCTTTTTTTTACAAGATCAAACAACCCTCCCTCAACCTTTAATATATCATCTACAAATAATACAGTCATTTCCCCAGTAACCCATACCAAGCTTTTTGGAGTAATCATAGACAGCAACATGAAATTCGACATACACATAGCCCAGTCAATAATAAAGCACATAAAAAGTTCAGATCACTATACAGACATAAAAAATCCTCACAAATAGCATAAAAGCCACCATTGTTAGAGTTCACCTAGTCTCTGCACTACTCTGTGCAACTCCTACACTCACCAATGTCAAGAAATCTGGCTTAAACAAACTTAACACCTGCTACAATAAAACAGTAAAGTTTGCCACTGACTCTACTTATAGATCTCGTCACTGCATAGCCCTAAAACAACTATCTTGGTTAGAAGTGTCCAACCTCCTAGCCTGCGACCAATTGACCATGGGCCATCAATTGCTCTATCAACCAGACAAAACCCCTGCCCTCCATAACCTCCTTCAACTACTCTACCAATCATGTCCTTCATTCCAACAACCAATCATTACTAAAGATTTCTAAAGCTAACAACACTACCAGAGAAGCTCTCTATTCCAACTGCATTGCTAAACTTTAGAATTTTCAACCCCAAACATAAAAACAATCACCAATACTATACAGTTCAAAGACATCCTAAAAACACATTTAAGCAAAACTTGGATATGCCTCTGTTCTAGCCCAAGCTAAGAAATATATCCTCTACCCAACCAGTTTTCCATGACTTGGTGTTCACTACTTCAAAATATCTAATACCTCTGTACTTCTACCCAGGCTGTCTTCCCTCAAAATCTTGTCTAAGATTATTGCTATATGTATTGTTGTTACACTTCAAACTGTAATCCAAAGAACACTAAAAAATGTTTGTAGTGAAATAATATAATGTGATATGCTTAATTTATATATGAAAGTATTTGTTTTTCTGCATAACTAAAACTGTTCTATTAGTGTAAACATCTGTACATTTTTAATGTTGGAGCATTTGTCCCCTGGCATTTGTTGAAAAAAGTGCAGCTTGTCCAGACGGACTTTCCTTGTAAACAAATGTAAAATAAATAAAATAATAATACTAAGTGTTGGTATTACATGGACAACACACTGCATGAGGTCAGGAGCTGTGACTTCTAGCTTTCATGTCGAGCTGTACGCTCACACATTCAGTTGTTTTAATTCAAGCACCAAAAGGGAATAGCTAGGTTTAAAATGGCTCACAAGGGCAGCTACTTACTTATGAAACTACAACCTCTCTGAGCTATATATAAATCCCTGAGTTAACTCATTGGATAGCAAACTGGTTCTCACAAAGAACCAAATAAATAAGGATAGGCAGTTGTACCTCCCCAAAAGTCTTGAGACTAGCAGTGTTCCCCAGGGTTCAGTCCTTGGCCCACACCTGTTTGTCACTTACTTCTCAGTGTTCAAAGCTAATGCTAAGGGTTTGTAGCTGAGTATGTTTGCAGAAGACTACAAATTTGGCACCATTATAAACTCCACATAGGATGCCATGATCCACTAAGAGCACGTCCCAAAAAAATAGCTAGTGTTAAAACCATGGACCAAAAAATTACAACTGTATTATTTGGCAAGCATGACTCCCTTTGTAACTATCCCATTGACAACACACCCATGATAACTGATCCTATAGTCAAGGATCTGGGAACCTATGTTGATAAAACACTGTCCTTAGATATCTATGTATCCACTATTGTAAGAGAGGCTTTATCATTGCACCACTTATATCTAAAAGTACGGCATCTAGGTCCAGGAATGCAATAATTCCAGTGTAATCAGCACTCATTAATCCAATCATTCAGTATAGTGCTCCTTTCGGTATGTACTTTTCCAAACACTTATCACAACTGAAGTGACCACAATTCTTCCTCACTATGAAAATCAAAAACCTAAATCATAAAAACTACCCAGACCATCTCAAAGCCTTGTCCCTCTTCTCACTATCATACAGACTACAGACAGTTGAAATCTGCCTCATGTAAAGAGCCTCAAGAGACCCTTGCCTGTCAGATCTGTTACACATTCACAAGTCCATTGGTGGCATAAACACCCACTCAAGGGATCTCAATCTATTCTTCAACATAAGCAGTACATTTTGAAGGGATAAGTATGCATCACAGAGAATTGCAAGTGTGTGGAACTGTCTTCCACTCTACATAATGCATAATTTGAATGAATGTATAAGTAACCACAAATTTATTTAAAGTTTAGCACCCTTGTACATCATGGATAAGGGCAATGTGTTAATCTCAAAACATATCCTTGTTATGCCCATCTCTGGGTTATTTGTACACAAAATATAAAGGCTAAAACTACCATGAGAATAGAAGGCTAGGCTTCTTTAGAACCTCACAGATCAGTAGCCTGGTAAGTACCAAAGAACCTTTGGAACTATAAGTACAGAAACAATACAGGTCATATCTACCTTTATTATGATAATGCTATAATTATTATACTCAAAAGAACAATAGACACCCCTCCCAAATTATCACTAATGGGACATTAAACAACAAGGGGGAAATCAAACTCACAGACATCATGACCTGCAATCCCAGAGGCAAAATCTTTGCATGTTGAGCTACCTGTTGTCAAACCTACAGTAGTGGTGTACATGAGAAAGGTGTACACAAGGAAAAATGCATCTAAGACATATACTTATAAAGGCAGCAAACATCCAACCTATGTTCCATAACAGAGAGGGAACCAAACCCACAGGCATCATCACTTGCAGTCTGCAAGGCAGACACCTAATATGTTAAGCTGCTTCTACAATCAGACTGATGCATGCAGTCAAACATGCAGTAATGTTTTGTGTGAGAGAACTGTAGCACTACAAACAAAAAATTCACCTCATACCTTATTTATAATGTTGTAGGTACTATACTCAGAAAAGTAAAAGAAACACCCACTCCAAATTATCAATAAAACCAAATAGAAAAGAGAAGTGGGAATCAAACTCACAGCCACTAACACATGCAACATGAAATGTACAGACCAAGGTGGGGAACTACTAGTGAATCTCCACCAAAGCATCATTACACACCCACAATAATTGTATCAAGCAGCCATACATTAACTTTGAACTATAGAACTTAACACAGAAGTGCTAATACTGCATATGAGCTATACTATGACAGACCACAGATGTAATATTTGAACAAATTGTTAATATTTAAACCTGGACTATATGAAGCAGCTGTACTCACACTGGTGCTCACTAAGGCACTCTATCATCCTCTTTGCAGATGCGCGTTCTCTGCAATAGCTTTGGGATCTATGGAGAGAGAGAAACAGAAGTGTGTAAGAGGTTTATTATCATTATTTCAAATGACACTTGGTCAATCGCACTATGTTTTCAACGGAAAGTTGAACACGGCAATGTCGAACTTTAAAAGCAAGCCTAGAAATGGGTTTTAACATGGGTCAAGATAGGGGCGAGGTTTGTAGTTCGGCAAGAGCAGTGAACCCCTATCTTGACCCATGTTAAAACCTGTTTTTAGACTTGCTTTTAAAGTTCGTCATTGCCGTGTTTGACTTTCCGTTGTTGAACATAGTGTGGTCGACCAAGTGTCATTCAAAATAATGATAGTAAACCGTGTAAGATAAGATGTGTGGATGGCACACACTGGCAGGCTGTATGTGTAGGTAAGACAAGGGTTATTTACAGTACATTAGTGGTGCTTCAGCTACTACCTTAGCCTCACATCAACCAAAGAGGTTGGGCTGGCATTGTTTCATGTCACTGTACTGGTGACAACATTGTTTTTCCAATGTGGAATGCCAGTAGCACATGTCTCTGCCTGTGTCAAAGCATTCCAGGCCTCAGTCTTGTACTGAAGACCTCATAGCCTTCCACCAAGAGTCTCTGGCTATAATCTCTGTTCAGGAAGTAAAGGAAGTATTTACTTTGATAAACACCCCACATCCGTGTCCTAAAAGGAATACTCCCTTCTTCCTCTGAAGACATGTCTATAACTGAACAAATTGCAGAGAAAAATGACAGATATTTCACTTCCATGCCCTGAGTATGCCTTGAAAACCGGTTCACAATGTAGGGCTCCTCATTTGCATGACCTGTAGTGGGACAGCCCAAAATATGTACTATAGTACCATGTTTGAACATTGCACTGTAAGATAGGAATTATGGCAACCCTGTATCTGCTTATTGGCTAGGAATAAAGCATATATTATAGTGATTCCATTTCTACTGCATCAGATGTAAAATTATATTTATCTTCTTGGAGCCATGGGATGAACAGAGCATGTACACTGCTGCCCGTGGGTGCCTAAGCATGTGTACAATGCTGATTAGAATTCAGCATGGAATCTGGCTAGTCAGCATGACATGGAAAATAATTCAGAGAGTGTAACAAGGTGAGCCCTCGTTTGCATAATCACTGCATCCAGGTACCTGAATTTGTTTAATATAAACATAGGGGAAGGTAGTGAGCATCATCACACTACAGAAGAAGTGCTAGAGCAGTAATGTCAAAACCTGCAACAGCTGAATCTTGCAGTAATTGCTTAGAGGTGCTGGATAACAGCTTGTACAAGGAAAGTGCTCTTTTCTTAGCTTCACTTTTTAAGCAATCACTTCATTCCCCTATCCTACCCCCATTCCCATCCACCCTAATATCCTGTAATTTATACTTAACTAGCCCCTCCCCTTAAAACAAAAAAATAACGGCACCAACTGCAGTCAGGATAAACGTTCTTACAAACTTCTTTACTTGGTAAGCGCTTTCATGCAGATGCTCTCCGCACTTCTTCAGACAAGTATACACACAAGTATTACAGCTTATATAATCACATTCATAATTAAATCATTAAACAATTAACTACAATTGATTTGAAATGAATCAAATTTCACAGTTTAAACAAATACAATACTAAAATCTATTCAAAAAAGTCAATGTCTAAACGTCTTTTGCACACATAATACTAAAATTGTTTACAAATACCAACACCATACTATAAATGTAAGATACTTAAAATACTTATTCAAAAAAATATATAGTATACTTTTTTTGTGGAAAAAATACTTTCATCATTTAATATATGTTATATAAATGTTATATAAATATAGTAAAAAATCAACTTAAAGTTTCCTGATGTTTTGAATCATTAAAACAGGTTCATTATTAAATCATACTAACTCCTTCATAATTTCTACCTTAAAATAGCTTTAAGTTTTAGCAAGCATTTAATCGAGCAAAACTCATTGAGACCTGGATACACTTGGGCATTGGTTTTTAATTGCCACAATAATTCTTGTTCCTCCAAAAGCAAGTTCCAAGGGCCCCCTCTCTTATCTTTTTTAATATGCTGCACCACCATGAATAGAAATTTGTGGTCCGTATGCATTGTACTGTGTCTTGCTAAAGCATTAAAGGTATTATTCTTCGTGATGGCGTATAAATGTTCAGATATATACGTTGTGCGCCAATTCCAGTTTTACCAAAATAAAACGCGTTACAAGATTGACATAATGCCACATAAACTACGCCTTCAGTTTGGCAGTTATATTTGCCATTGATATAATACTTTTCTCCTTTAATGCTAAAAGTAGATCCAGTTTGAATATGTTTACAATAATGGCAAAAGCCACATTTAAACATCCCTTTTGTTGTTAAGTGCTGTTGTAAGGGTCGTTCCAACAAGGTTTTGAGACATGGTGTTCTTTTAAATACCATTCTTGGTTTAAGGCCACAACTTTCACTACATAATGTATCTTGTGTGATTAGTTCCCAATTTATGTTTAAGACATTTTTAAATTCAAAAATATGATGATTAAATTGGGTAATCATACACGTTCTATAATTAATAATGTCATGGTTACTAGCTATCATGTTTGGTTGCTCCTGAGTGGATTGACCCACTATGTCCTTTGCTGGTATAACAGTGTTCTGATGGTTTAAAAGAGGTGGAAGTGTACCATTATGGCGTTTCAGTTTAATTTCCTTAATCAAGTCATTGATAAGTTTACTTGGATACCCTCTATTTAGGAACATCTGTTTGAGCAATTCACATTCTTTGTTAAACAAATAATCATTTGAACACATTCTTGTAGCCCTCACCAATTGTCCCTTCACGATACCTTTCTTCTGTGTGTACGGGTGATTGCTAGTAAAATGTAATAGTGAGTTACTGTATAGTTTTTTTCTATATATATTAGTAACAAAACACTTTTTGACAAGGTCTTTACTAATCGAAATATCTAGAAAGTTGATCAATTCCTTTTCTAATACAAAAGAAAATTCCAAAAAGGAAGTGAAAGAATTCATATTATACATTAGTGTGTTAATTTCTTCTTCATTACCTTTTACTATCATGAAAATGTCGTCCTGGTATCGCGTATACCATACGACTATTTCCTTAAAAGTAATATCATTAAACAAAAAAGTTCTTTCCCAGAACGCCATAACAGAATTCCATCGCTACCCCTGTTTTTTGCAAGTAAATCATGTCTTTAAATAAGAAATAATTGTTATTCAACACCAGTTCTAATAATGCAATTATTAAATCAATCTCAGAACCATCGATACGTTTAAGCAAAAGCAGGTCCCTAACCCATTCAATGCCTGTATCCTGCGGAATAACCGTATATAGATTTGTGACATCAGCTGTAACAAACATGTAATCATCATGAAAAGGAATTACATTAAGATTTTTTAGGACGTGCCATGAATCTATGCAGATCTGTGATTCATTTTCTAAAATGCTTTTAAGTTTATTGTCGACCCATTTGGCGCAGGCATAAGTTATAGATTGCCTGCCATCTATAATGGGTCTAAAAGATGGGTTAGACAAACCTTTGTGAAGTTTGGGAACACCAAACATTATAGGCACACGGGGGGCTGCCATATCAAGATAATGGTATAAATCAGAGGTAAGGCTTCCATCAATGAACATATCTTTTAAAGTGTTCTTAACTTTATAAAGAGCTTGATTAAGCTCATTTCTAGTAATGACTTCATAATCCTCAGAAGCTAAAATTGTTTACATATATCTATTATACTCTGTTTCATACATTAAGACTGCTCCCCCTCCCTTATCGGGTTTCATAACCCTTATCTGATGACTTTTCACTGTTTGTATCATGTGTTTAAAATGCGTATCATCTTCTTGAACATTTTTGCATTTGTTATATAATCCCCTAAAATGCATTTCAGAAACCTTTTCAAATGCTGCTATATGCGTGTTAAGTGGAGGGTTGTAGGTGCTAGGCACCCTTTCGTCGTTTAAAATAACAGCATTGCCTCTAAACATGGTATTTAAATTCAATTTGCGAGTGTAAAGTTTAAGGTCACATAATATACGTGCTAAATTGAGATTGCTAGGCAAAGCAAAATTAAAGCCTTTAGCTAACAAATCAATAAATTCCTGTTCAGGTGAAAAGGCAGTATAATTATACACCTTAAAGTCCCTACTGGTATTGTAAACAATTATAGGCATACCATATATAAAGTCCATCATTTCTTGCAGCGGTTGTAAAATTTCCTGTTCTGGGTCTTCTTGTTGTTCTTGAACGAGTTGGAATTCCGATAGTTCTGCTGTTGGTGAAAACCCGAAGACGAACTGGGCATGTCTCTATTTGCGTCATTTCGACTTTGTTGTAGTTGCTTTTCATGGATTCTGTCACTTCTTCTGGGTCCTGGATTAGCTTCTCCATTATGTAGTTGTGAATCCATTAAAAGTGGGGGAAACTCATCTAGATCAATGTCTGAGCTCTGATCGTTGTTACTATTAAAGTTGTAATGTGAATTTGAACGGGAAGCCGCCTGGGGTTGTACCACTGTGTTATACAAGAGGGGAGGGTCGGGATATGCCATATTTTTGTTATAGGCTATTTTATCCCTGTTTAGTTTACGCTTTTTTGTTTCGTTAATTTTGTTCAACAAAGAATTAATGGTAATGAATATACGCCCAAAATCATATTCATAGCTATGAAAGTCCTTGTCATCTTTGATTTCTTTTTTCCAATATCTCCAATTGTGTTTTCAGATCAATCATTTGGTTGTTATATGCCCCGATAAGCAATTCTAAAAAATTAAGACCTTGCTGATTAAAAAACTGGATTAACTGTTTGTGGAAAATGGAATCTTTTATGACTCCCGAAGGATATTTCCACTGTCTTAATCCTTTCGGCACAATGCTCTGGTTAATGCATTCACGAAAGTAAATTGTTTCTGCTTGCAATTTCTTGTATTTTAAAAGAACTGAATCAAATTCTTTTAATCTTGAAACGATGTTATTACCACTAGCAAGTTCGTTTTGATCAACATTACTAGTTTGAATGTCACTACAATGAAATATGTTATCTGGTGCTTTAATGAATTCCATTAACGAAGGGGTTGTATGAACGGACGTGTTAGTTCTTGCATTTACCAAAATGTTAGCTCCGTTCGAATTAGATTCATTCCTTACTGGTTGTGCATTAGGAATGGTATCAGTCGAATTACAGGATGTGTTCAATTGCTCAACAGCATTACTGTCCGATACAGACCTCAAAGCAAGTGGGGTCTGTAAAAAACTGACTCCTGTTCTCGGGCGAACTGCCGGTGTTGTGTCAGGAAACCGAGTGTTGAATTGAGATGCCAAATCATCCACACGCTGGGTGAGACGTTGAATTAAAGCTGTTAGGTTGCCATCTGTTCTACTGTCTTCGTTAAGAGGCAACCCAGCTTCGGTGTTGGTTGAGAACGTAACAAGTGGCTGCGATGGTTGGGTTCCGCTATTATTAGCCATAAACTCCAAACTAAAAAATAAACCAATAAAACAAGGAAATAACGGCACCAACTGCAAGTCAGGATAAACGTTCTTACAAACTTCTTTACTAGGTAAGCGCTTTCATGCAGATGCTCTCCGCACTTCTTCAGACAAGTATACACACAAGTATTACAGCTTATATAATCACATTCATAATTAAATCATTAAACAATTAACTACAATTGATTTGAAATGAATCAAATTTCACAGTTTAAACAAATACAATACTAAAATCTATTCAAAAAAGTCAATGTCTAAACGTCTTTTGCATACATAATACTAAAATGACTTGATTAAGGAAATTAAACTGAAACGCCATAATGGTACACTTCCACCTCTTTTAAACCATCAGAACACTGTTATACCAGCAAAGGACATAGTGGGTCAATCCACTCAGGAGCAACCAAACATGATAGCTAGTAACCATGACATTATTAATTATAGAACGTGTATGATTACCCAATTTAATCATCATATTTTTGAATTTAAAAATGTCTTAAACATAAATTGGGAACTAATCACACAAGATACATTATGTAGTGAAAGTTGTGGCCTTAAACCAAGAATGGTATTTAAAAGAACACCATGTCTCAAAACCTTGTTGGAACGACCCTTACAACAGCACTTAACAACAAAAGGGATGTTTAAATGTGGCTTTTGCCATTATTGTAAACATATTCAAACTGGATCTACTTTTAGCATTAAAGGAGAAAAGTATTATATCAATGGCAAATATAACTGCCAAACTGAAGGCGTAGTTTATGTAGCATTATGTCAATCTTGTAACGCGTTTTATTTTGGTAAAACCGAGCGACCATTGCGACAACGTATATACGAACATTTATACGCCATCACGAAGAATAATACCTTTAATGCTTTAGCAAGACACAGTACAATGCATACGGACCACAAATTTCTATTCATGGTGGTGCAGCATATTAAAAAAGATAAGAGAGGGGGCACTTGGAACTTGCTTTTGGAGGAACAAGAATTATTGTGGCAATTAAAAACCAATGCCCAAGTGTATCCAGGTCTCAATGAGTTTTGCTCGATTAAATGCTTGCTAAAACTTAAAGCTATTTTAAGGTAGAAATTATGAAGGAGTTAGTATGATTTAATAATGAACCTGTTTTAATGATTCAAAACATCAGGAAACTTTAAGTAGATTTTTTACTATATTTATATAACATTTATATAACATATATTAAATGATGAAAGTATTTTTTCCACAAAAAAAGTATACTATATATTTTTTTGAATAAGTATTTTAAGTATCTTACATTTATAGTATGGTGTTGGTATTTGTATACAATTTTAGTATTATGTATGCAAAAGACGTTTAGACATTGACTTTTTTGAATAGATTTTAGTATTGTATTTGTTTAAACTGTGAAATTTGATTCATTTCAAATCAATTGTAGTTAATTGTTTAATGATTTAATTATGAATGTGATTATATAAGCTGTAATACTTGTGTGTATACTTGTCTGAAGAAGTGCGGAGAGCATCTGCATGAAAGCACTTACCAAGTAAAGAAGTTTGTAAGAACGTTTATCCTGACTGCAGTTGGTGCCGTTATTTTTTTGTTTTATTGGTTTATTTCTTAGTTTGGAGTTTATAACTAGCCCCTCCCCTTGCCAACACACTCTTCCATTATCCAATCAACACCTCTCTTAACTCCACTACTCCTTCTGCCTTGTCCCAATTACACATTACTTCTTGATCCTAATTCCCTGCTGGCCCCTTCTTAGAACAGATTATCTCTTACCATTAATAATTTCTTATCTTTTTCCTTTCCTCCTTTAACCACCCCTCACACCTTTATCAAATCACTGTAACCAACTCAGCCTCAGGTCTACCATTCACCTATAAGGAAAAGTAGTAGGTTCCTACTATTCCTATACTTTGACTCTATACTTAACAAAACTACAACATGACCCAGCTAGTCATACAAGATTTACCAAAAATATGCTTGCCACTCTTACTCCTACCTCTGCTTCTCATCACATAACCACTTATGAAAATCAGTGCTACCTAGGTTTCCACTGCTCAAAGTCCCAAACATCCACCCCACTAGCCGCTATCATTCTCCACCACTTTAAAATCCTCCTCCCATCCTATTACTCATCCCCTAACTACCATCAATCAAATATAAGGAATAACTCCACCATTAAAGCTAGGCACTGTCAAAAACTTATGACCAAACTACTGAAACTCATAATCCACTTAAAACGCAACCTCCTAAAGGACGGAGATGCCCCCCAAATCCTGGTCCGTCCTCAAAAGACACCCCTAGCTCCCAAGCCCAAAGCACTGCTAACCCAACCCTGTCAACCCCCCTCCATAACTCATTCCTGGCCTGCCATTTTAACATATGTAGCTTAAATAACAACGTCCATAACCTGCAAACCCCCATAGCTATTTATACACCTGACATATTCTGCCTTACTGAAACCTGGCTAAAACCTACTACTAATGATAATGAGGTAACGCTTCCTGGTTATAATATACTCAGATCAGATCAGAATACAAGGAAGGGTGGTGGGGTAGCTGTCTTAAACAAGTCTTCCTTCACTGTAACAAAAAAAACAAAGCAAGCTCACAGATTGAAAATGCAGAAATCCTTATCACCAAGGTACAAATCAATGAAAACAAATATATATACATTGTCTGTCTTTACATTCCACCTGGCAAAAACACTAGAACCATAGAGGATGTCCTGCATTGGCTATCCACCAACTATCCCCAAGAAACCATTGTACTAGGAGACGTCAACATTGATTGGAGCACCTGTTCCTCTGACTCTCCAACTACTCATGTTAACCTACATGGGTTTACTCAAACCATATCAAGAAAAGCACCCTCGACTTGATACTTATCAATAATCACCCCCATCTATACAGGTCAGGGACCCTACCAGATAACCTAAGTGACCACTATCTCATTTATATTATTATGCTTAGATAGGTCTATCCCAACAAGTCCACCTGCAAAACTATTAAAAGTAAGAAAAAAGTTTAACCTTGTAAACTTTGAAAATGAACTTAAAGCCTGCCAGTGGACAGTCCTAAAACAGCTACCACTGGATGAAGCAGTACACTATTTTAATACTAAATTCCTTACCATACTTGATTCCCATGCACCTCCCAGAACTATTAAAGTTAAGACAAATACTGCTCCATGGCTATCGCAAGACACCAAGGCTAAAATCTTACTTAGAAACAAAGCACTTGGGGCACTACTACATCCCCACAGGACCAACTCAGATTCCAACAAATAAGAAACACCACCAAAAAATCCATTATTCTAGATAAAAAAATTACTATGGCAATCTTCAACAGAAACATCACAATAAACCCCAAAAGGTTTCGGCTGGAATTAACAAACTTCTTCACCCAGACCATACCCCCACCCCATCCCACTCAGTTACCAATCTTAAATCTCCAGAGAACATTGCAAATACCTTCAATATCTTCTTTACATAAACCATACAGTCTATAGCCAACCAACTCAATCTCACCCATTCCAGTGTAACCTCTGATGCAACCAATACTCAACCCCTCTTCAAGTTTCAACCTGTACCAACTCCTGTTATTCGAGCTATACTCAAGAAATTAAAACCTACCACCCTAGCTGCCGACCATCTTCCAGCTGAATATTTTCAAAAAGCTGCAGACATCATAGCACTCTCTATCTCTATCTTGATCAACATAACTATTTCTGAAGGAACCATCCCCGCTATCTGGAAAATATATCATGTAATACTACTCCAGAAAGGAGGGAGCTCCAAAGAACTGTCAAATTACAGACCCATAGCTATTCTATCACCCCTAGCCAAAATTGTGGAGAGGTGTATCCACAAACAACTTATGTACCACATTACTCAAAACAAACTGTTGTCTAATTCTCAGCATGGCTTCAGGCCACACCACAGTACCTCCTCCGCTTTCCTATCTTTCTCTGATGTCATTAACCATAACTGTAACAATAACAAACATTCCTCTGCACTCTTTCTTGATCTCTCCAAGGCCTTTGATATGGTCAGCCATCGACTTCTCCTCCACACACTGCAGGCCATCTCCCTAGATGCCCACTCTCTACTATGGTTTCAATCCTACCTCTCCAGAAGACAACAAACAGTCCTCTGGCAGGATAAACTATTCTGCCACCATCCCATCACTGTAGGAGTCCCTCAGGGCTCTATACTAGGCCCCCTGCTTTTTCTCCAGCTTTATAAATGATCTTCACTCTGCCATTGCAAATGCTACCTGCATTCAATATGCAGATGATTCAACTTTGATCTGCTCAGCCAACTCTCCATCAACTTACTGTCACTGACCTAGAACACTTTTAAGACAGTTGGGAACTGGCTAGCTAATCACCTATTGATCTTTAATCCCAATAAAACTAAACTACTTCTTTTCTCCCCAAACCGTAGGTCCTCACCCCTATTCTTCACCAAAACTCCAAAAATGGCACCATCATTTCTCCCGATGACCAAATCAAGCTCCTAGGGGTCATAATAGATAATAGCCTCAAATCTGACATTCATATAAATCACACAATTAAGACTATTAACAAAAACTTGGATCCCTTTACAAGATCAATACTTTCCTTACACCGCACGCTCAAACTGCTATTGCCCATTCCCATCTACTCTCTATCCTTCTCTATGCATCTCCTCTCTTCACCAATCTAAACAAATCTGACCTCAACAAACTATCCTCCTGCTACAATCACATTTCCAGGTTTGCTACTGGCACAGCATTCAGGACACACCATTGCCATAATCTGAAGAAGACTGGTTGGCTCGAACTGCCTTCTCTACTGCAGCTCAACCAGCTTATAGTAGATCATAAAATCCTATACCAACTGGACAACATACCTGCACTCAAAAATATCATCTGCCCTTATACTTCCCATAGGCAATTTTGATCATCTAAGCAACTAGTGGTACTGACCTTCAAACCCAACAACTCTGCAGATGATGCTCTGTTTGCCAAATCTGTCAGCAAAATATGGAACCACCTTCCACCATACATCACCCAAGAAACCTCACTTCCCCTTTTCAAAAATAACCTCAAAAAACATCTGAAATCACATTGGATTTGTCCCTGCTCTACCCTGACTAAAGACAACTTGTAACTCTATTAAAACCTATCTATCCAAGTATGATGTATTATATTTTAACAGCTATGTATTAATAACTCTGAAAGTGTATCTTATGGAATAATATGGTCTGTGCATCTGATGTTGTAACATGTTTTATGCCATTAGTTTTGTATTGTCTTGTTTTGCTTTATTTGGAGCTTTTCTCCCTGGGCTTCCACTGAAAATGGACATGTATCCAGTCGGACTATCCCAGTCAACAAATATAAAACTAAATAAATAAATAGGTATTGTTAACTGCTGTGGTACTTAACTACAGAACAATTTAGATGCCAATACATTTATGGGTTACTGATCAGGTAGAATGAGAGGGTTACAGCAATGGTAAAGCAGGATCTGTTGTGCTGAAAGATTAAGCCTAATAGGAAATGCCCATCTGAAAATAGAGTACATGTGAACTAATTCAAGCTAGCCTTGTACTATCACTTTCTGTAAAGCTATTTGCCTGTTTTATAGCATGCATATGTACCAGATGTGCAAGAATCATTTTTAACAATGACAGGAAACAGTCATTAAATGACGGAGAGTGGGATTTCAAGATTGTAGTAGAGGGCGTGTGATGCGGGTTCTCAGTAATGTTATGTGGCTGATAGGTATGGATACACAAATATGGCTGTCAGACACACAAGCAGCATGATATATGAGTAAGTGAAGAACAGTGTTGAAAGTGGATTTCTGCACCACTGACAACTAACATGCTAATACCACTGCTTTTAAAACTTACACAGTAATGCCTAAGAAAGATAGTATGCAGGAAAACACTGCTGAGTCAGCAGAAAAAGCTGTCCAAATATCAAAGTTAGTACAACCACACCAAACCTCTCACTGTCAATGTTCCGCGTTTTATGTAGGAAAAACCTCTCGGCCATTAAAAATTAGAATTGGGGAACATAGGAGCAACATCAGAAATAAGAAAATCACCAATGCCCTTTACCAACACACAGTTAAACATCCCACGGCCAAATTTAAGTTCACTATTATTGATCGGATAGTTGGTGACAGAAGTCACCAACAAGGATGGGAGAATATTCTGACACAAAAAGAAAAATATTGGATTGTACATTTGGGTGCATTATTTCCCCCTGGTATTAATGACCATCTTTAGTCTATTCAGATAGGTACTGTACCTTGCTGACCAAACCAATATACATTGGTCCTCATATATATTTTATACACATGGGAATGCATAATTGGTGCTATATATAATTTTTATTAATATGCAGTTTTTCTAACCATGTATTACATTGTGATTTTCATGTGTACATTTATTTTTCCATTTTTGAAGGCATATATTGTACCTTTGGTGTTTAAGGTCTTATTAGACCATTATACTGCACTCTGGTGTTTAAAGTCTTATTAGACCACTATATTGCATTTTGATTGGATGACTTTTGTTTAACTGATACTATAAATAGTATCAGGTGCATTTGTTGGCTTTTTCCCTTATTTTCTATTCTCCACTGAAGAAGGGGCAACCGAAACCGGTTTGGAGCTGGATATATCTTTATATCCTATGTCACGTTTCTAATAAATTATTTGGAACATTCATTGCTGGCCGTTGTGTGTACAAATATCAAAGTTCTCAGACACAGAGACATTTCCTAGATGGCAGCTCATTGGATAGAATGCTGCTAACCAGGCCTACCAGGACTGTGCATGGAACTATCTGGTGATAGACATTAATGCTGTTATTGGCCAGGAATATAATTAAATACGGTCCACTACAGGGCCACTGACATTACTTGTGCTTATGAAAAAAACAGCTGTCTGCATAACATGGGAATGTAGGTAAATTGGTTGTGGGCCATCAGACAAGAGGACTCTTTGGACTTCCAGTGGCAGTGACACTACCACACAGACCCACAGTGTGGAACCAAATATCGGAGCAGAGTGTCACAGTGCAACAAGAATGTCTACTGGAGTTGCTCTAGGGATGTAGACTTCTTTTTTTCTGTAAAAGTAGCCATTATTCCACTTGACTCAGAACTTACTGGACCTGCTATTAAATTTGTCAAATTTGGGTTATATATATGGCCATCTGCACAAGGTAAGCTACTTAAATGTTTGGTTTTCAAGCAGTAATATTCATACTCCTTCCTTTAATGTATGCTTCTGTTAATTGGTAGGTCACACACAGGTTATAATGCTGATCACAGGTGAATCTCTGAGCTGCACCACCATCTAATGTTGGAGGATCTCAACTTCTGATGGCAATATAAGGGATAAACTTGCAAAGTTAGGGAGTACAATGTATTTGTGTGTTGGATGCAAAGAATGGACACTGCATCTATGATTGGCTACATCCAGAAGACACACACCACTCAGGGATGATAGGTTATTGGGGATACTAGCAGTCAGAGAACTGTTGTACTCCCTGAAAGATACATGTCAGAATCTGTACCTAACCCCGTGGTGGGGGGGGGGGGGGGCTAAGGCTGTTGTAGTGTGGGGGAAATTTGCTCAGTAATGCTATGTGGCTGACATTAGATAAACTGTATAGATAGACAATTATGAATATAGCATGCATTACAGCAACTTAGTTTCCATTAGGACTTTATCCCTCACAGAGCCTTGAGTTGATATCAGTAAGCACAGTGCTGCTTGTGATTTAGAGGTCAGTTCTGACCTCTAAATTGCATCTTCTACGATAATTATTATCCTTATTATATATATATATATATATATATATATAGTCTTTGTAATGTTAAGAATGGTGGAGACTTGTATTCTGGCCTCCACTGAAGAGACTGTAACAATGCCCACAACCCAGTATATGTGCACAACCATGACGGAGGCAACGACTAGTGCTACTACAGCCATTTTGACTTAGTAAGGATGATGTATGACATGGGAGATGATATCTGGAAATATATGTGCCATGATTGTTTGACTAAATCACATAAGAGCCATGCCTAATCAACCTTATATTCTATGCTGGAAGCACTATCCATTAAGTTGTTCCCACTGCTACCTTCTTGGACCGTAGCCATTGTGATGATGGACAGCCTGGATTGCTCTCACACAGCCTGGATTACTCTCACACAGCACTACCACTTTTACAGCTACATCTGTTGTGGACATTTCTACAGACAGGAGATAACATTCTGGGATCATGACAGTTACGACAGTAGCACATCTGGTAAATGTCACTGTTCATGGTCTTGCAGCATGCTGACATCTAGCCAGTACCAGTCCTGGTGGGTATGTACATACGCACTGGACCTGTCCAGGAGATCAATATGCAGTGCTGCAACTATTGCTGAGGTTGTGTCCCAGGAGACACACACTCACATCACTACAAACCCCAAAACATCACACACATACACATTCGTAGACACACACACACACACACACACACACACACACACACACACACACACACACACACACACACACGTATGCACACACACTCAGTGACACTGGATCCTCATAAAACATTTTATGTTAATGTCCCCAAACACTCAAAACCCATACACAGAAGTTTACTATTGCATTTAATTGTTCTCAGCATTCAGAAACATGTGCTGCCTCCCTCCCCCACCTGTGCAAATGATAATAACAGTGCCCTGCCCTTTGTACTTTGTCTCTTGGGTCTTCTATGTCTGATACAGAGTGTTGTCAGCCTATATATAGTAAGTACAGCCAGGTGTTGGATTTGCATGTATCCTTTTCATGGTAGGGTATCTGCTTTACTCTGCTTTACTATGAGCTGTGTGCAAACCACTGTCTCTTTGTCAATAACACAAAATACTGTGCTTGCTTCCATCTAGAATTTTCACCTGAATGCATGCTCGAACCTTTAATCAGTCTTTAGATTCTAATTTATACTTATGAACAATATTGTTTACTAATAAAATTGTGGTTCCTTTTAGAAAACTATATCAACAGAATAAACTGTTAAACATCATAGCCAAACATTTTGATACATTATAGTCTTTGGCAATCTTGATATGAAGGAAATTATAAATAAAGAAAAAAATAGTTTAATGCTATATATTTATATATCAAAATGTTATTGACTGTCACTATACCATTTGTATGTTTAGAATTATATAATTTTACAGCAATTTATTAAGTGTAAGTATTAAAAGTTGGTGTAATATTGATATGTTTTACTTTTATGTAACACTATATGCATTTCTTTCCATTTTGCAGAGTGAGCTGTACTTAACCAAGGAAATATCTTTATATGTTTTGATACAATTTTTAAAGGAATTGTAGATTTATTTAATTCATTAATATGACTATTGCTCGGCATTAAGGATGTTGTTTGAGTTATGCATTATACTTTTAGCAATAGTAAAATTTTGCTCAGGCTCAAGCTATCTTCAAATATGCATATAGCTCATTCTGATGTATGATTGTATCTTTAAAAATATTCATAATAGTTTCACAATTACTTTGAGTACCATCTTTTAAATTTTCAGATACTGTAAGTCTGAAGTATCTTAATGTTTTACAATGCTGATAAAAATGGCAAATATCTAATACAAGTTGACCTACCCTTTGATTTGCTACAATTGTATCTGTCTTAATCTCATTAAAGTTGAGTTTAGAAATCTTTGCAAAAAATGTTCATTCATTATCTTCATATTCTATAAATGAGTTGTTTTCAGTTATTGTTAATAATTCATCATTCACAAATAATAGCATTAAAAATGGCCACTACTCTCCATTTTGAAACCTTTGCTATGTTTGTCTTTTTAACATAGATTGCTAAAGCCAATAAAATAAATGAAAAGAGGCAACCTTGTTTTATTCCTTTTGTTATTTTTATTGCTTAAGAAATGCATTCTCATATTTTAATATGACACAAATAATTATTGTCCAATGCTTTTATTAAATTTATATAAAGATCTGGAAACCAAATACCTCAAAAGTGCTAACATATTGCAGACCTCTGTAGCTGCTTTCAGTGAGGTCTGCCAGCACTGAGCAAGCCAGCATTTTACACAGCTTTCTTCCTCTTTTGCTGACATTGCAGTGAGCTGCAATCTTATCAGATCTGCTTCAGTCAAAGTATGGAGTAGAGTAGCTGCAGCTATTTAGAAGTTTCACAGTAGTAGCAGTGCCTTTAATATAGCTCTCAATCTTTTAGCACAATTATTCTGGACACAGCCAAAAATAATGTTGGGACAAAGGCTTCTATAATCTTAGAAAGTTGATGAATTAACAGGGTTTGTATTAGTACTTATTTTTTGAAGAATATGAAGTCTGAAACACAAATATCTGTCATTATTTAGCAACTTCAGTCCTCAATGATTTGCAAGAAAACCACAAATTTTATGAGGAAAAGATCAAAATATGAGGCAAAACTGTGAATATTTTTTGAAAATCTAGACAATTGAGAGGTATAAATAGCTGCCAGCCAAGAAACTGGCTCTTTTTTTTCTTAATTGTCATTGTAAAGGCAGTTTTTTTTAAAGATCTATTACTTTGTTAAATGCCTTTTAATGGCAATTTAAGAGGGTTGATGGATGCCTTGGATGTTTCAGATATCTTGGTGGGCTTGGACAGCAACAGGGCTGCACAGAAGACCTGAGGATTTAATTGTTTTTTTTTTTTTTTTTTTACTATTCTTATTTTGATTTTATTTGTTTATCTGTTTTAAAGTTTCCTTTTAAGGGTAGATATGGCCAGAAAGACCAGGACCAAACTACTAGAAAGTTTCCATCACATGGAGGTAAGTGGGGATGAGGGGTTAATGTGATGAATAAGTGGTGCATTTTCTTTGTAAGCTTTTGTGTATATAAGAGGTTGTGTATATGCTGTGAGATGATGTGGGGATATAAAATGTATTATTTCTATTTTTTAAGTTATTTCAGCATTAATGTATATTTATTGTAAAAGGATCTTTTCTTTAAGTGGTAGTGTGTGTGTGTGTGTGTGTGTGTGTGTGTGTGTGTGTGTGTGTGTGTGTGTGTGTGTGTGTGTGTGTGTGTGTGTGCGTGTGCACGCATGCGGATGTGTGTGTGTGTGTGTGTGTGTGTGTGTGTGTGTGTGTGTGTGTGTGTGTGTGTGTGTGTGTATATGTGTGTGTGTATATGTGTGTGTGTGTGTGTGTGTGTGTGTGTGTGTGTGTGTGTGTACGTGCGCGCACGAGATAGTGGGGCTGAATATTAATATTTCTGTTAAATCAACTTTATATTGTTTTGCAAGACTATAAATATAATTGTGGCCACTCTTTGTGAAGGGAGATGTAAAGTGAGAATCAAATATTTTAGGTGTACATCGTAAAGTGATATCTGCTGGGTGATGTAGTGATCTGTGGATGAAACTGATTGACTTCTGTTGCCACATATGTGTGCGTGCATGTGTGGATGTGTATATGTTTGTCTGTGTATGGGGGTTACACTCACATGTGCATATGTGTGTGTGTATGTGTATGTGCACTCATGCATGCAGATTATAATAGGGGTGATTCTGGTGACCAACAGGGCCTTGGTCCTGGTCTAACTTTGTCTTTTTGATGGGATGATTGTAGGGCTGGAGTCACTAAATAAGGAGGGGTTAGTTGTTGATAAAAGCAATGTATCTTCTTCTTTTCCTGTCACTTACAGGGCTAACATGAATTTATACAAAATAAGTTAGAAGATTTCTTTTGTGACTACTATTTCATTGAAGCTGTCTCCAATGTCATATAGACTGTCGTTGACATTGATTCATATTTTTGAGCTGACAAGTAATTGAGAGTTGCAGTCAGTAATCGGTTGTCTGTGGCTAAAAGCAACTCTTGCTCTTGTTTGCTCATCTGGTTTAAATAAGACCAGACTATATTTGAAAGAAAAAAATTGGAATATTTATTCTCCAACCTTAACAAATGTTCTGTATGCACTAAAGTGGAAACTATTTCTGATTTCACAGAGCATCCCTGACTTTTTTTTCATATCTTTGGTCTGGCAAAGAGTCAAGAAATGAAATCGTTACAGGGTGAGTGATAACTATGGATAAAGTAACTTTCTGTCTTGCCATTTGCTCAATATCATGTCTTGCTTTAAAGAAACAGTGTGCATTTGTATGAATAATACTTCTTTTGTAGTTAGTGTTTTGTTGAAACTCACTACAATTTCATATCTTGTCCCTGACTGTGCAGTTTGTTGGCCTGTAAATGATTGAAGATTGCAGTCACTAAATGAGGGGTGGCTGGCAGTGGATGAAAGTAATGTATTCTCTTGTCATTTGTTTTTAAAGGACCACTCTGCACTTGTATGAAATAACTTGATATATTATTTCTCTCATCAAACAACTACAGAAAGTTCAAACTGGGCTGCAGACAGTAAAGGTGGAGTATCTGTGGCTAAAGGCATCTTATTCTCTGATCATTTTCTCATCTCTGTCTTTAAGGCTATGGTCTGCATTTGTATGAAAGAAGTTAGAATATTTAATCTTTGACCAGTGTGAATGCATAGAATATCCATGACTTAGCTTCAAATCTTTGTCCTGGCAAATAACTGAGTACTGCAGTCTTTAGCTATGGGGCTAGTTTCATCAGAAAATAACTTTCTCTCATTGTTTGCTCAGTTTCATGCCTGGCTTTATACAAACAGTATACATTTGTAAGAAATAAGTCAGAATATTAATTTTGTGGCTAAAGTTTTGTAGAAACTGCCCCCCCACCCCAGTTTGTCTGAATGTCCCTTATTATGCTTCTTATTTTTTGGACTGGCAAGTAGCTGACGTTTGCGTCACTAAATGGGAGGACTGAATGTGCTTGAAGGCAACTTGCTAATTTGTTGTTGGCTCATTTGGCACTAAAGGACCAGTTTGCACTTGAATAAAATAATTTGAAATATTTACTCTCTTGACAGTGTTTTGTATGTACCAACAGTGAAGCTGTCCCCAGTTTCATAGAACGTCCATTACTTTGCCTTACTTTTATGAGCTGCAAGTAATTGAGGATTGCAGCCACTATAAATGGGGTGGGGCTGGCTGTAGCAGTAGACAATTTACTCTCTAGTTGTTTGCTCATCTGGTTTTAAAGCACTAGCCTGTACCTGTATGAAAGAAATTTGAACATTTATTCTTTAGCGCTGCGGTAGCATTGCCGCCTAACAGTAAGACGCTGTCCGGTTCAATTCTCAGCTAGAGCGTCTTCTGCTTGGAGACATGCGTGAATGAGCATACCTTCGTTGAAGGTTGTGCGTCAGGGCTGGTAACTCGGCACGTTAAAATCAACTACCAATCATTAGCGGACCAGAGTTCCGCTGTGGTGACCCCTAACCGGGAAAAGTCGAAAGACACAAAACTCTTTAGCTACCTGTTTTATGTGTACCAAATTGAAACCATCTCTAGTTTCTTCAAAGAATTCATCTGACATTGCTTCATGTCTTTTGTCTGGGAAAGAATTGATGATTGCGGTCATTAAATGGTAGGGAGGTGTTCGCTTTGACTAGCTTAAGCAACATTCTGTCATCATTTGCTCAATCTAATGTCTAACTTTACAGGAATATTGAGTATTTGTACAAAGTAAATAAGACTATTTATCTTTCAGTTAGGATTTTGTTGAAACTATCCAGTTTCACAGGATGTTCATTACTTTGCTTCATATTTTTGGGTTGGCAAGTAAAAGAGGATTACAGTTACTAAATATGGGGCTGGCTGTGACTAAAGGCAGCTTACTGTTATTTTTGTTTGATTTAATGACTGGCTTTACTGGAGCCTGCAGTTTTATTAAATAAGTCTGAATACTTATTGTATGGCTATTCTTTGACTCCCTATTACGCTGTCGCAGATGCAGGTTGTCAAATGCGTCTTTGTCGAACTGAAAAGCGCAAAAAGGCAAAATAGCGAAGCAGCTTTTCAGCGAATTCTTTCCCTGGGATAGAATTTGTTTTGCCGCTTTCGCTACTTTGCCTTTTCGGCACTGAAGTGCGATCTCGAAGTTGGTATATTTAAGTAGGGGGGTGTGGTGTGATGTGATGTTTTACAGGGTTTTTTGTTTGTTTCAGAGAAGTTTTAACATTGTAAACTTTTGCTCACATGGGGTCGATTATGTGTCGTCCGCTCTTCTGAGCATGCAATATCATAATATAGATCCTATTCTTTTGTTAAAACTGTCCATTATTATGACTGAACACAACTTAATCTGTCGGTGTTTCCTCATCTGTCTTTAAAAGGGCCAGTCTTTATTTATATTAAATAAAGTGGAACATTCATTCTGCAGCTTCTATTCTGTGTGTACCAAACTTGAAATAGCTCTCTATTTCACAGAATACTCCTGACTTTGCTTCATATCTTTGGTTTAGTCAGGAAATGAGGATTGCATTCACCAAGTGGAGGGCTGGCTGTTGCTGAAGGCAACTTATAGTTGTAATTTAATGACTGGTTGGCTATGGCTAAAGGCAACTTACTATCTTGATTGTTCAACTGTATTTAAAGGACAAGTCTGCACTTGTATGACCTAAGTAGGAATATTTACTCTCGGGCCACTGTGTTGTGTGCACTAAAGTTGAAACTGTCCTCATTTTAACAGGATACTCCTGACTTTGCTTTACATTTTTGAGCTGGTGAGTAAGTAAGGATTGCAATCATTAAATGGTAAGCTGGCTGTCGCAGAAGGCACCAAGCTCTATTGTTGTTTGCTCAATTTAATATTTGGCTTTCGAGGACTAGTATACATTTGCATGAAATAAATCAGAATATTTATTTTGTAGTTACTGTTTTGCTGAATCTGTCCTTGATTTTACAGAATGTTCCTAACATATTTTTTTGTCTGTTCCTCCAGATTCATGGTGTTCTGAGAAGGCATTGAGGACTCCAGTCATAACTGACAGAAATTTGAGATTTCAAACTTCATCCTTCAGAAAATGCATGCCAAAGCAAACTGTGTGCTTTCAGCTTTAAGGAAATAGGAAGTCTGCCCCTAATTTGGGGTTTTGCACCTCATTACTTTTTTTGATGCCATTGGACCTCATTTATACCAGCCCTACCCTCAGTGCCCAGTCATTTTGTCCCAAATTCTTGCAGTAAAAGGTTGAAAAGTAATTTGTTTCTTATCAAAGCTTAGTGAGATGAACATGACAGTGGCTACAACTAGCTTGTAATGCTGTAGAATTTGGTGTAGAATTGTTGCATTTTGATTTTTAAGGCTATAAGGGTGAAGGAATCACTTTGTAACTCTGTCTACATCAACCGCACTACTTTTCGTCTATGCAGTGAACATGTGATGCACAGGTAACTAGTAAGCTGATAGTTTAGCTGCTGAAATTGCACTGCTACTCCTTTACTAGTTTGTGGGGTTGCGTTTGGGGAAACATTGTTTTTATATAATGGAGGATAGCCTTGGATGGAACCCATGTGACAAAGCTTCAGTCAACTAATGTAATGCTGACAGAAAAATGGAGTCATACTGAGCTACTGCTGCCATTGGCCACTGTTGCATGGCAGCCATAGCTAATGCCATTCAAGGATGGAAGAGAGCTATTATTGCTGTTGTCCCTCTGGTGCATGGGAGCTGTACTGGGCTTCTGTTGTCATATTATTGGATGGAAATTGCACTGGACTACTGCAGTTGATGTTCTGCTACCGAATGGGATCCACATCACTTCAGTTACCAGTATAGTTGTCCTGTGAAACAGTGGTAGCCATACATAGCTACTATTCCTGTTGTGGAATCGATGTGATATGATCCAGTGCTACAATTACTTCTGTTTCTTTTCAAAGCCAATATATATCTTGGGGAAAAATGAAGGGGCAATTCCATTCTCAATACAGTGCTTATGTATTTGGAAAGGTAAGCATCATAAACTATGACTAGGCATTTCTGTGCTACAACATTTTTTGCTGTTTTTACCTGAGAGACCTTCCTTTTCTTACTTTGAACAAGTTTATACTGCTTTATTACATGTTTTTTGCATTGTACATTATCTGCACTTAAAGTTACATTTGGTCGAAAGTTTGTTGCTAAATTTAACTGTTGAGGCTACCCACTAAAGTGAGCTAGCCCGTGTAAGTGATTTATTACTGTTTTTCCTGCATTTCTGTGTACTTTTTAACTTAAAAAACAAAAAAAACAAAAAAAATATCCTTGTTTTCCCGCCTTTCTCGAATAGTTTAGACCAGTATACAGGCTTTGCTGTATTCTGGGCTGTGGTGTAGTTCCTGTGTTGTCCATTGCCTTACTTGGATAGAAGGAAGTTTCTTTGCTCACCAGTGGGAGTGAAGAGCCTTGAGCAGCCTATCTGTCCCTGAAGGAGTGACTTCAGCACAAGAGCTTGTAGTAATTGTTTGTTTTGGACCATTTCCACCTCTTTTGAAGTTCCCTGTTTAAAATCCGCGTTTGCGTGGCTTTGCGAGATTGTGCGCATAGTGCAGCACTGGTTAAACAGGCTTAAACTATTCCTGGCTCTGCCAAGTCTGCACTTCAATTTTTCCCTTAAGAAAGCTCTACTTTCAACAAAATCAGTCTATTCGCTTTATCATAAGCCTAGCACTTGCTCCTAAAACCTTTCCTTTAAATGAAGCACCCTTAAACTAATGTAAGCACTACATCCACCTACAACCCATGCTAATACTCACTTCCCTTCAATGTCCTCTCTCTGACCCAGTTACACATCACCCCCTTATACTATTCTGGCATGTCGAGTGGTATATTACTGACGTCCTCTCCAGTTCAGCTGGCTAATCTGGGAATCCTGAGACAATGTTACAATTGTCTCATGTACACAGACAACCCTCTCCTCCTCCCAACAAACACAAACACATGTGAGAGATGCAACTATATAGCCAAATTGGAGGCGGAACTCTCTCAACACAGGACTAGCAAGACCAGACAGGAGGAGAAGGTAACCACACACACAACAAACCCAGTCTCACATAAACGAACTACAACTGCAAACCAAACACATAGTAACACAAAGACATACTTGGAGGCTCTAATAAAAAACTTACTGAAACAACAGACATCCAAGAAAACACCACCTCAAAACTCTGCACAAGCAACACATAGTACACAAAGTCAGTGTGCCAAACAATCACAGCCCTTAAGGCGAAACACCATGCCTGATACATTAGTAATAGGTGACTCTATAGTCAGACACACTGATGTCCCGCTTACCAAGCTGAACAAAGAGAGGGTAACGGTGAGCTGCCTGTCGGGAGCTAAGATCCGTCACATAACACAAGCACTCAGGTCACTCCAAAGCAAGTACAAATATGACTCCATCATTGTCCATGCCGGCGTGAATGACCTGAGACGTATCTCCTTGGACTACATGAAAAGAGACATAGAGGAGCTCTCTGATTATGTATCCCAGGCCGGTATGACCCTGACCCTGAGCAGTATCTTGACCTCACCAAGAATGATGCCACAATACAAAGACAAGATGATCAGCTTTAATAATTGACTCAATTACTGGTGTCATTCTAGGGGGATCCAATGTCTGTCTGCTTGGGATGACATGCTGGACAAGCCACGCTGCTTCGTAAGGGACGGCTTGCACCTGTCACCACTGGGCTTCCGGATATTGGCTAAGGCTCTTGCAACCCCCATAGGAAAGCATCCCTGATCAGCACTAGCAAAAAACTACATTCGCTAATAAAATCATCAAAGGCCAACTTCGAGAGAAAAATCGCTAAGGACACTAAAGATAATCACAAGGCCTTCTTCAGTTATGTTAGAAACCTGGGCGGAAACCCTCAGATATGCGCAGAGTTAGTTCCTAATGGCAAAAAATACACTGAACCCACAGATATTGCCAACATACTGGCAGACAGGTTCAATGCAAACTTCTCCCCTCCCTCTCCCCCAAAAGACGAAATAAATATCTCAGCTGAATGCAACCTCCCTGAAATATCAGATGTCCAGGTGAGAGCTGCCCTCAGCAAAGCTAAAAATACAGCATCCATGGGACCTGATGGTGTCCCGGGTTGCATGCTACGTGAACTCCTAGAGGAGCTAAACCCGCACATACGAACGCTGTTTAATCTTAGCCTTGCTACAGGATACGTCCCTGAACACTGGCGTACAGCTTCAGTGGTCCCACTCCACAAAGGTGGCACCTCTACAGACCCTGGAAACTACCACCCCATAAGCTTGACCAGCCTGGTCTGCAAAGCTATGGAAAGGATCATTATAGAACTCATAAACAAAGACATCGGGGACCTACAGACAATTGACCCTACCCAGTTCGGTTTTGTAAAAGGCAGATCCTGTCTTTTAAACCTGGTGGACTTTTTTGAAACAGTCACTAGAGCCATCGATGAAGACAAAGCAGTTCATACAGCCTACCTGGATCTGGCAAAAGCCTTCGACACAATACCCCACTCAGGCATCATAGACAAGCTCAGCAGCTTAAATGTAAACCCGTTTGTCACAAGATGGGTTGCAAACTGGCTAAAGGACAGAACCCACAAAGTCAGAATAGCTGGAGCTATGTCAGACTCTAAGCCAGTCACAAGTGGAGTCCCACAGGGCTCTGTCTTGGGACCCCTCTTGTTCGGCATTTATTTCTCAGATGTGCAGGCAAACATAGGGGGGTTGTGGCTGACAAAGTTCACAGATGACTGCAAACTAGGTGCCATAGTCAACACACCAGCTGACACATGCATCCTCCAGAAGGGCCTCACAGAAACAGACGACTGGTGCCAGAGTCATGGCCTTAAACTAAATGCCAAAAAATGTATAGTCATCCCCTTTGGAAAACAAAGTACCCACAAATTACCACATAGGTGGTAATCCATTGGCACGGAAAAAGTAATCAGAGACCTGGGGACCCAAGTTGACAGTGACCTCTCATTTGACACCCACGTCGCCAAAGTGGTTAGAAAGACCTTCTACCTTGCCCACCTTATCATGAAGGGATTCACATCCAGATCAAAGTATGTCATTGTACCCTTATATTCCTCCCTTATCAGGCCTAAGATTGAGTACAATACCCCATTTGGTATGTACCTCACCCGGCACCTGCAGCAGCTGGAGAGACCCCAAAAGTACCTTACCAAGAGGATCAAGGGTCTCCAGCATGTCATATGCAGCCAGACTGAAAAAGCTCCGGCTCTATTCAGTTGCATACCACCTGCTCAGAGGTGATCTGTGCCTTACATACAAGGCCATGTCCAATTCAGAATTAATGGACATGCTCCACCTCAAAAAATCCAAATCCGTCAGAGCCACGAAAGCTAAAGATCTAAACCTCAGCACAGATATGAATAGGACATGCTGGAGGGAAAGATTCATAACCCAGAGGCTTCCCGCACTCTGGAACAGGATACCTGTCCATGTTAGGCAGAGCCCCTCACTGACTTTCTTCAAGAGAAATCTGGACAAATGGATGGGTGATCGTAGATTTACCCCGGGAGTCACCTCTGTGTCATTGCTAGATAGAGGCACAGTAAACTAAATTTAATTTAAATTGTACACTTTTGTATTATTACATGGGGTGGCGAAAGCCACATACACTTTGGCTAGGCTTATAAATGCCCTAGGGCAGATAGCCTAGTACTATACTGTGAAACTATGAAACAGGTTGTATACAAGATCCAGTTTTAGCCAGATGACTGTAGTGGTCAATTCATCTTTTCTGCAAAAACAAAAAAAAAAAGATGATGCATTCACATTGTACACAAACTATGCACACATTGTGAATGGAATTCATCACCTACACATGATACAGTAAGATATGCAAGCAGTCCGACTGTCTCTTAATATTGCAGTTGGTCATTTGTTTATTTTTTTGTGGTTTTATCTCTTCACTGTTTGGATAACCTTTCATCAAAAAAGCAATATATCATGTTTTCACTTAGTAAGAAAGCAAAGATCAGCCATAAAACTTCTGCAGATCACATTTGAAAATTCAGATCTTTGGGTCTCTATTAAAACTGAGGGAAACTGTTTTGTTCTGCTTGACTGGATCACACCAGGAAGGATACCATCATGGCCATATTGAAGCCAGAAACACCAGTGAAATAATAAGAAGGGAGGAAAACCGAATGCAACATTGCAGACATTACCCACAAGGTTTAAAATGGGTACAGAAGCTGCAGTAGTCATAAGAGAGATAGTGTCATGGATACTCTACAAATATGGTGTGCTACAAACATCTCAACTGAGAAAGTGGAGAGCCCTCGACTTTGGCATTAAATGGAAAAGTAGTTACAAGAGTCTGATGTACTGTCTCAATCAGATATTCTGTGCCAGCTGTACCCTCCAAATAGCCAAAACATGCTCAGAAATCCATCTGTTCAAACATCTAACAGTCTTGCCAGTGTAAAATGCATTACATGAACTACAGACAGCTGCATAAAGTAGATTTTTTTGAAATGCAGCTAAACCTTCCCTTTGCCCAAACCACTGTTACACTGTTGAAAAAATACTGAGGATGAATTTTTAATGAACCTACATTGCTTACAAAAACTGTAACTGTAAGTTTCAAAGGTGACCTTTCTTGTAGGTACATCAGAACAAAAATTATCACGTTCAAACATAGATTTAAAATTAACAGATTTCTTAAAGGTGAACCTGGGCTTGTCACCCAATACTTAATACAAGTCTATGTTTCCTAAAATGACCTTCCAGTTTTCTTGTAGTATATTCTTGATCAACCACATCTCATTACAAAGTTTAGTAGGAAAAGCAAAACAAAAACTTTCTTTATTGACCTCAGAAAAAACTTCAGGGGCCTGACTAATTGTAGGTATCATGGGCAACAAAGATTTCATATATGGTCAAAAGCATTTTTGCAGCACCTAAAGCAGAAGTAAGACTTATTGGATTTTACAGGGGCTACTCTGTTTTGTCCAGTTGCACATCACTTCTAACATCTGTTCTACTATAGAAGACAGCAATGATCCGATATATCCACAAGCAGGAATAAATCAATATAGTCACTTTTTTGCTGCTGTGTAAGTATATCATCTATTTTGTCTTTTGTCTTTAATATGCATCTATACATGTAAATGATCATAAAAAGCCGAAAAAGTAAAGCAAAACATCTTTACCTCACTTTTCCTTAATTAAAATACTTTATTTCACCCTCTGAAGTAACAACCATTCTACAAGGCAGCCATACCTCATGGTGAGTAGTGACTCCCCATGAAGACAGAGCATCTCATGAGGTGTAGAACAGTCTATAAGCTCAAACTTTACCCTTTGATACAAAGATAAACTGCTCCTACAGCTGACACAAGCTCAGGCACAATAAAAATGGCAAAAAAATGACAAATGGAAAGTTTCTTAATCCAAGTTTAAAGAAAATGAAAGTAAATCACTACTTTATATATTAAAAATAATTACATTTTGCAAATGAGTATCTTAACGGCATCCCTACTCTTTAATAATATAGCTAAATGTACTGATAACTTGATCAGTTACTGTTTCATAATAAGCATTATTTTTCACAGTAAATATATGAGACTTGTCTTACTTTTTATTTGTATACTATAAGAATCTGAAATACTTTTAAACCATTGCAGGAAAGCAACATTCAAACCATTGTTTCCTCATTAACAAGCTACCTATACAGCATAACTATACAAGCGCTAAGAAACTTCTCTCTGCCTGTGCTTCTTCAGTTTTACATGCTGCAACATTTGTAACCCTCAGTCTTCTTTGGTTTAAGACTATTTTTCCAGGTAGTCCTTTTCAACGTGCCTCTTTAGTAATGAACAGTCCACATCTTCACAGTTATTGACTATATTATCATTTTTGACATGTGAAACAGCTTTCTCAAGAGTGTTAAAATGTCTTGTATCACTAAGAATCTCCTGCAAGCTTTCCCCAGGGACCAGCAAGCTTGCCTTTATTTATTTTCATTTTATTTATTATTTATCCTTTGTTGACTAGGCTTAGTCCCACTAGGCTAGAGGCCTCTTTTTAAGGGAGGCCAATGGTGTTATTTATATTATTAGGGAAATTTGGCCAGGGCATTGGGGAACTTCTCCTACCATTATGGAGCTCATGTCCATATATCCAACGAGTGCATGCACACATTCCATTTATGGCACAGTGGCAGCTGGGAGAAGAGTGCACAACATAGCAGATAGTGAGACATGATCTGTGGTGAATGTTGACTCCATAGAATTAATGCAGAAGGATTCAGAGGATATGTTTAATAAAAAGGAAACCATGGATGAAGCAGTGGAGGATATGGAGGAGTTATTTAAAAACCATGTTTGAGAGCTTGAGAGGAGTGGAACGGTCACAAAAGTCCACCTGCAGTTGGGTGGGTTGCAGGGAGATTTATGATGGACTTGGTTGAAAAAAGTTTGCCAGAAACGGGAGCAGAGCTGTCTTGGGGTAAAATTATGGACAAGATCCAAAAAGAAGAAGTGAAGGCTATACATAAGAAAAAGCTTAAAGAAGCTGTAAGAGAGAAGAGAGAAGGAAAAAGAGAGAGTAGAAAGATGGAGGAAACAGAAAACAAAGTAAGTTGTTCATATGCAAAGTAAGGAAGAGAAATCCAGGTTGCCCTTAAATACGGGACATAGTAATTATGCTTTTAGGAATCAAGGCACAAGAGGTAAGAACATTTATTTTGATAAAAAAGAGACATATTGCAAAATGTTTAGAGACGGCTAGAGGACTACAGACTTTTTTGGGGGAATATGCTAAAAGAAAAGATATGCATCCATAGAATAACTATATTATTAAGGCTTTTTACTGTGAAACACAAAAGAAAGTGCATATACAGTTTTGAGCAGAAACAGAAAGAGAAACTGTAAAAAATATGTATTAAACAATTGTTATAAAGATGTTACATTTCAAAAGTAATTGATAACATAGGACTATGGACTGGGGGATGGGACTGTAATGTTATTTTGAAATTGGAAAATGTTAAAATTGTATTAGCTTGGTATAATAAATGTGAAGAAGACATAATAGTATTAGAAGATGTTAGTGTTTTAACAAGAGAAGAGATTTACAAACAAAAAATTTATGGAGAGGAGGTATAATATGGAATGTGGAAGGAGAAACCTGTTTGGGGATAGCTGTACAATATAGCATAGCAATTACAATATTGAATTTTACTTTAGTTAGATTAGGATGTTTATTGGTAGTAGATCAAAGATGGGAAAATAGAGTTTATAGACTTATAGCAGTATATGCATACGGAGCATATAAAGTGAAAGAAAGGTTGTTTCAAGATATATTGGATTATGTAATAGTAAATATGGATATTTTAGTAACAGGAGATTTTAATTGTGACTTAAGGAATAAAAATAAAAATATTAGCTAAAAAAATGAGGGAAACATGAAGTGTGGAAATTTAATATTAGAGAATATAAATAAAAGTGCATATAGGAAAGGGAATGTTAAAACCGAGATTGATTATAAAAGTATAGAAATAGCCATAGCAGAAGCAGTGGAAACATGATTTTTCGATCATATGGCAATATGGAATGAAATTGAAAAAAATAACATATAAAAATTGGAAAATGGATTAAAACAATAAATGAAAAAAGTATGGAATGAGAAAAGAAAAGATAATATATTGGAATTATGGAAAAATAATATAACTATGAGAGAAGTTTATAATAAATGGACAGAATAGTGGATGGTGTTCAAAAAGAAATATAAAGAGAATTATATACAAAGGGAATATGGAATAATAAAAAAACAGAATAATTTTATTTTATTTATTTCACATTTGTTTACTGGGAAATTCTGACTGGACACAGGTCCATTTACAGCAGAGACCCGAGGAGAAAAGCTCCACAAAGAATAATTCAACCACACAATGGTAGACATTTGTATACTAAAATACAGAAAACTAACAATGATTAACAAATAGGCATAGAAATAATAGAGACATTCAAAAAGTTTGTACATAATTAGGATTCATAAAAATATTAAACAATACTTCAGTAATAACATCGGATAGAGGTAAATTAGGTAGCATGGCTAGTCAGATGAAATCATGCCACCTAGGTTAGGTGCCATTTGTCAATCTAGCTAGGCAAGTAAAATGCAGGAGCATAGCCAGGTGTTAGTCATGTGATTTTTGAGAGACTTTAAACTAGTCAATAGTGGAGATGGTTGTCAGTGAAGGTGGAAGGCAGTACTGTTGGCTCTGGAAATGCAGAGCAAAGATTTTTCATTTGAGCGAAGAGGACTATTTGCAGTATAGGGAGTATAGGGAGTCAGGAGATGGCTAAGAGCAGGGGTTTTCACAGGGTGTTTTAGAATATTGTAAGTAGTAACGAGCTAATGATATAGAAGAAGTTGTGGGTGTTCAAGCCACTTTAGGTCCCTTAGGGCCTGGCAATGGTGAATACTGAAATTGGAGTTATTGACAAACTTAGCAATTTTATTATAGCAAGACTACAGTCTTGCAAGGTCATTTTTTCTGATACAGATAAGAATGAGGGCTGCATATAGAAGGGAGGATAGCAAGTGGGCTTGTGCAAGGGTGGCTCATGCCTGGTCAGTGAGGAACCTTTTTTGTCTGTATAAAATTCCCATTTTTCTATGAACCTTTTTGATGGTTTGAGAGATATGGATATCAAAGTGTAGATTGTTGTTGGTATGAGGAGAAGCAGAGATAACAATACCATTTTAGACATGATGATGAAAGGAAGGGGGTGGCATTAGCTGTAGTGGGCGGGAATAGGAGCAACTTAGCTTTGTTGGGGTTTAGAATAAGCTGAATGTTGTTTATCCAAGATTCTACAGAGTTAAAAGATTCTTGAGTCATCTGTTACAAGGTTGTTAGTTAAGGGGCTGAGCAGACCAGTGTAGAATCATCTGCATACTGTACAAGTGTTGCATGATGGGTGGAGATATGAAGATTATTTGTGAATAAGGAGATGAGGAGTGGTCCTAATATTGAGCCTTCGGGTACTCCTATGATTGTTGTAAGGTTGGGGGATAGTTCACCTTCCCATAGAACATATTGGTGTCTGATTGAGAGATAGTATGTGAACCAGGTGATAGCTGAGGGTGAAAAAGAGAGGATAGTCAAGCTGTCAAGTAGTTTGGCATGGGACACCATGTCAAATGCCTTCAAAAGATCTAAGAAAACTGCAGAGACATAGCTATGGTTATTTCTATGTTCATCAACATAGTGAATGAGAGAAGGGCTGTAGTAGTGCTATGAAAAGGTCGATAGCCATGCTGTGAACAGGAAAGGAGGTTCTGCGTAAGCAGACATTTCATGATTTGAGAGTGTACACATCTCTCAAGCAGTTTTGATGGGTGGGGGAGAATGGCAATGGGGCGGTAGTTAGAGAGTTCATATGAGTTGCCACCTTTCTGCAGTGGTATAATATGAGACACTTTCCAGAGGCCTCGGACGTAGGATTCTTGTAAAGAATGATTGATAAAAATAGAGATTGGATAGGTTAGTGCATCAGCAGCTATATTTAGGAACTCTGCAAGTAGACCATCAGCAGCCAGGGTAGTGGGTTTTAATTCCATGAGTAGTTTTTTAATTGTGGGGGTAGGGACAGGAGAGAAGGTAAAAGGTAGGATGGTAACTGGTGTTTTTTTGGTGGTATGGCCAGTGTTATTTTGGTATAATTTGGTGAATAGCACAAGAATGGACTCAGTAAAATGCTCATTAAATAGAGAGGCTATGTTGGCTGTAATGTTGGTGGAAGTGGGAGCTGGGGTGGTTGTTTTGCTGGGTTTTAATAGGGAATTAATTTATTGCCAAAACTTTCTAGGGTCTCTTGAGTTTTTAGTCTGGTTTTTGTGGTAGAAATGTTCCTTATCTAGTTTGATTTGTTTTTTGGCCTGGCTCCTTAGTTGAAGATAGTCCTATCTGGTGAGGTTGGATATGTTTCTCTTCCAGACTTGCCAGGCTTTATCTCCAGATTTAAGTAAGGATCTTGTGTCTCTACTTAGCCATGGTGTGTAGTTTGCCCTGACACGAATTTTCCTAGGGGGCTTGACTGAGTTAAGGATATTAGTGAAGGTGTTGTTGAAGTACTCAAGTGCCTAGTCCAGATCTAGGGTTCTTAATGTATCCCAGCTACATATTTTTAAGATGGAATTAAAGTCTGCTGTGTTGAATTTGTGAAGATTCCTAATTTGTCTGAAGACAATGTGATTAGCTAGGTTGGTCTGTTTGCGTATAAGGAAGGTGGGTATGTGGTCACTAAGACCATCTGGGAGGCATCCCACTTGGTAGTTATATTTGGGGCCATTAACAAGTTTCCAATCTAGAATAGATTGTCTCCTGTTTTTTTTTTTTTTTTTTTTTTTTTTTGTCTATTCTAGATGGTTCTTGCATGAGTTGAGTTGAGTTGAGTTGAGTATAGCAGATTAATATGGACTGAGGGTTTATCAGAATTGTAGGCAAGCCAGTCAGTATTAAGGTCACCCAGGAGGATGGTTTCTTGAGGTAGGTTTTCTGATACCCAGTGCAAGATTTCTTCTATGAAAGTGGAATTGTTTCTTCGGGAATATAGCAGCAGATGATATTGATTTATTTAGAATTTTTTAGGTTTAGGACTGCACCGATGGATTCTGCATTCTGAAATTTAGGGAAGGAGGGTTGCAGTGGTTGGACATTAAGATTGTTTTTTGAGAGTATAGCAACACCACCTCCTTTTCTGTTTGCTCTATCAAGTCTTAAGATATTATAGACTGGTGGAGTTATTTCGTCACTGTGGATAGTTGTTTTTAACCAGGTTTCAGTTATGGTAATAATGTCTGGGGAGTGGAGAGATATACTTGCATGAAGGTCAGTTAGTTTATTAGCTATACTCCTAATGTTGATATTAAGGAATAGCAGGTCTGATGGTTGCTTATGTGTAAGTAAGGTGTTATTAGGTCCTGGGTTAGGATGTATGTCACCAGAGCTTAGTAATTTCTTTGTAATCATTAGTATATACTTTAATTTGTGTCTTATGTCCATATTATATCTATATGATATCTTTTTGTGTCTATGTTAGGTGTAAGCTTTAGCTGTATGTGTTGTGTTGTCTTGACATTGAATAATGAGGGACTTATAGAGAGGTTATAGTGTTTGTTTGTGAGTGTGCGGCTGTGTCTTGCGTGAAATTTAAGATTGAGAGGTAGTGGGTTTGTCTGTAGGGAGGTGTTGTAAGCTAGAGTGGTAAGGATGAGGAGGACAGATTTATGTATTAATATCATTGTTATGTAAGGTAGGTGATCTAATGTAATGTAACTTTGTTGTGAAAATAATGACACTTATAATATGAAATCCACTTCCCAATTCCTTGTGGCAAACCCAGAATACCTTGGACTGTATTGAAACACCTCATAAACTTCAAAAATCTTAATACCTTTGATTATTTCTACCACTTTTCTCACCCTCAATAAAGCCTTTTAATAAAGCACAATATATCGAACAAAAACACGAAAAGAATGCTCATTAAAAAAACCCTTCCTAAAAAATGGCTACCGTCAATAGCATATAAACCAATAATTATCTGGTAACATGCCCAAGCCAATTATTTCACTCACAGTATACCATAAAGTAAAATAAAGGTCTTAAAACAACCTAGAACTAGTAATCACTACAGTAACAAAAAACACAACACTTCATTACCCGATAAATTATTAATGCAAAGTCCACAGTCCAAAACATTCAGTTAATAAGGACTTCCTATTCCACTGCTGTTCAAATAAATATTTTGTTAGGTAATGCAGCCAAATAAAAACTGACTGGCAGCAAAAACAAAGTTAGACTTGAATCTGAAGGCACTTATTTGTTTTTTTTTATGTGAAACCAACTGGAAAGCATCCATTAAGATGTGTATATACCATTTCAAAAAAATCACGTCGCCGTCAACTGCTTTGTCCACCAAAGAAAACTACTCACATATTCAACAAGACACAATAGAGGGACAAAGCCCCAGTCCAAAAAATAAAGTTCATAGTTGAATAAATCATGAATGAGTCACAAATCACCTACAGCTGAAAAAAAAATTGTTGCAGATAGAAGCATTCTGGCATGGAGGTCCTGATTAAAACATGGCACCAGGAATAACAATTATGCAAGTATCTTCACTAAATAATCCTAGATGTTGTCAGTCCTTTAAATACTGTTCCAGTGGTGGTAATTCCAAATAAATAATGCCGAAATGCACACCGACTCAAACAATCAACTTTATAAGAACAAGGTTTGTGGTGTCCTGCAGCTTATTTACAGTGACAAGCGGCAGCATCCTTATTGCCTGAGACTCTGCAGTAGAAACCGCTGGTAACATGAAAGAAAAATTCACTATGCAAAGTTTAGAGAGAAATGAGAAAGTATATCTTAGAAAAGAAGAAGAGCTATATAAAAGAAATCAGGGAAAATAAGGAATTGTTGCATAAACAAAAATATTTTTGAAAGGAGAAGTGGAAGAAGTGTTACATGTTTAAGTAAAATAGTAAAAAAAGAAAGTGGTATAATGAGAAAAATGAAAAATAAAGATGAGAAAGTTGAAAAATAACAAGGAAGTAATATGAATATTGTAGTACAGTATATTAAAGAAATGGCAAATAAAAGAGAGAGATAAAAATGAAAATAAATGGAAGGTTAAGCAATTTATATAACAAATAAATAAAGCTGTTGAAAAACAGATTACTTAAATGAAATAAAACATGGTGATAAAGTAAATCTTAATTCCACAACTGATGGCATAGGTTATTTAATGTATAAGGTTATGGAGCAATGGCAAAAATAAATTTTGGTATATGTATTTAATGACTGGCAAAATAATGGTATTAGTTATACTTAAATGTGTTGTTGCATTATGAGATTTATTTGGAAGAAAGGAGAGAAAGATGAGATGAATTACTGGAGACCAGTTGTGTTAAAATAATTATAAGATATTTATGAATATAATACAAATAAGATTAGAGAGTAAAACAGATAAAAGGGGGATTCAGTAATCCTCCGAGTAAGACTAACCAAATCTTACTCGGAGATTGCCATTTAAGACTATGACGTCAGCGCGTCATGCATATGCATGAGGGCGCTGACTCAACTGGAAGGCTTACACGGAGCGTGTAAGACTGCGGGGGGTATGTCGGACTGCCGAGCAGTCCAAATATCCACGACCCTGCAACCATATAAAGTGAAAATGACAAATGCAATGAGCGAGTCCGCTGAAATGTACACATAGCAAACAGTACACATCCCCACATACTAAACCCCTTTATAATTGTAAAATGTAAACTATTTTTTTTTATAATTCCCGATATAGCTGCCCATATTTGCACGTGTTTGCGTGGGTATGCCCATTGCTTAGCTGCAGTTAGCAATTTCGACATCGAAGAGCATAATAAGAAATGTTTATGCAAATCAAGCCAAATAGCAATAGCGCAGTGTTAGAGCGTTCACACAAAGAGAAGGCATTCCCGGTTCTAGTCCCACCACTCTCCTGTCTATTTTATGTTTTAAATTAGTATATAAAATAATTGCTGACATGTATGAATGAAATTTTAGTAAAAAGCATTGAAATGGCCTATGTATTAGTGAACAAACTGTATATATATAAAGATAAGAAGGTGAGCAGCATTAAGGATATTGACATATAATTGCCCATAGCTAAGCAGCGTTTTACCTAGCGCAGTATAATTGCCCATGGCTAAGCAGCGTTTTACGTAGTGCAATATAATTGCCCATGGCTAAGCAGCATTTTACCTAGTGCAATAAAATTGCCCATTGCCAAGCAGCGGTTTACCCAGCGCACTATAATTACCCATAGCTAAGCAGCGCTTTAGGTAGCGCAATAGGTTTGCGCAGAGCTGCGCACCACGGTAACCAGCACACCATAGGGCAATGTGGAGCAACGTAAAGCAATGTTGCCTAAACACAGCCACACCCCCTAGCCTGTCTGGACAGTAGTAAAATAAAAAGCAATGACAAATTTCGAACCCGGGACACTGTGCACCATAATCAAAGTACTGAACCACTAAGCCATGACAGCTTAGCATAAACATGAACTGTTAACATACATATACTTATAAATGGAAGATTAACTATTGCTAAGCAGGTTTGCTGTTAGCCGAGAATTTTCAAAAATGGCCAATCACAAATAAGTGCTGGAAATGCTGCATATTTAAGCTCCATAGGCGAGAATACTTGCCATAATTGATTGTAGCTCCCATCTGCAGTCAGAATGGCTGGTGCTGGAGAGGGTACTCGCTTTCAAGCGCAAAGCTGGGACATCGAGGAGTCAAAATACATGGTTTGGCTCCTTGTCCACCATCATGAGTCAAGATTCCTGCAGGGCCAGTTTCAAGGGATGGAGTACAAAGCAGAGGCTTGGAACCAGTTGGCTCATGATCTCACCAGTGCCACAGGCATCCCTCGGACTGGTGAGCAGGTCCGTCACCACCATGCAGACCTGAAGAGACGGAAGCAGGACCTACTGAACCGATGGATACAGGAGGCCCATGACATGCAAGATACCCCACTACTGAGTAGGTAGCCATGGAATGAAGTATGTAAGACATGCTATTGTAGTCTATATAATGGATAGGTATGTCTCAATATCCCTTCATTTACTTCACAGCTGCAGGTGTCTGTGCTGCGAATCAGCAAGCCTATGCAGATAGGCTGCTAAGGCTGCGCCACCAGGCAGGTTAGTAATTATTCTGCATGTATTGTTATATAAAATAAGTGAGAGAGCCTGAAAAAAAGTGTTGTAGCCCAATAATAAAGGCATAAAATGCCCTGAATAATTTCTCTGCATGTACTGTTATATAAAATAAGTGAGTGAGCCTGAAAAAGAATGTTGAAACCCATTAATAAAGGTAAAATAAGTCCTGAATAATATCTCTGCATGTACTGCTATATAAAATAAGTGAGAGAGCCTGAAAAAGAGTGTTGTAACCTATTAATAAAGGTATAATACGTCTTGAATAAGTCTTCTGCATGCACTGTAATATCAAATAAATGAGAGAGCCTCTAGAAAAGTGTCTAATGTAATTAATAAAGGTATAATACTTGGAGTGTGTCCGTGTCACTTACTTTGAAATGTTGTTGTACCCTTGCATTATATAAATAGTACTGTTGTATTAACCGCTGTCAACCCACAGTTGGGCAGTCCCATATAAAGTGGATGAAGGAAGTGCCAGTAGCTGTGAAGCATATATACAGTCCTCAACAGTTGGTTAATGACTGGCATGCATAGGTAAATCTGGCAGACGAGTAGCTTGTTAATGTGTTCCCCAGAAATGTGAGTGTGCTACTTGAAATGTTGGGTTCTGTAGAAATATAACTGAAAATGTTACGTGAACACAGCCAGATATGTAGATATATAAATATAAATAAAATATATAACTATGTAGCAGTAATATCTGCATCTTGGACAGCTAGTATGTCAGATATAGGTCAGGTATATAATGAACTAGCCAAACCCATTACACAACCTAATGCATGTTGCCTAGTGTAATAATACATGTAGGGGATATACACCTGCAGTCAATTGGAATGTAGTGTAAACTATAAGTACTTATAAGATGTTAATGGAGGTATCTTTTTACACCCTACTGTATGTGCATAAACAATGCAATTCCATACCTCAATGGGTATGTCTAATCTCAAAACATTTGTTGGGACATATGTCCTATTGTTCTATAAATATCTGCATTTACTTTGATGCATGTGCCCTGTTCAAACACCACAATCTTGGTGGCCTGTTGCCACCAATCATCCCTACATGCTGTTGGAATGTCCACTGTTGTTCAATATATGCATGCGTTATGCTTGCTGTTCAACTGTTGGAACCCTGGTGTGCTGGGTTAATGGGAATATTACTGCATGCTGTTACAACTAATTTGGAATGCTGTTGTCTATGTTGTAATTAAACACACCTAAACACAGAACGCATGGGAAGGCCGGTCCCAGCGGACACACCTGTTCCTCCTCAGTTGGCGATTGCACCTGGCACCAGCAGGTCCAGTGCCCAGCCCAGGCTCCTCTCCTCCATTGGTCTTGTGCCGCCTTTGGGTGGAAGTGCTGCAGGGGATGGGGCTCGTCCCCCCCGTGCAAGCATGGGCAGAGAAGGGCCACCTGTCACCCTCCAAAGGGTGCATAGGGAGATCCAGCGTTCAGTCGCTGATCCCCTACGCCAGCTCGAGGCAAGAGTGGCACTACTCACTGGTAAGCCTGCCCCTCCTATGCAGCCCCCAGCACAGCCACCCTCCAGGTTGTGAAGGTGCAGTGGTGACTGCCCATGGGAAGGGATCTCTGTTCTACTGTTACCATCTGTGGGCTCATGGGCTTGCGATTTCCAAACATCCTTCCCCGTCAATTGTGTTCACCCACCCCATGTGTCATATTCCACCCCGTATGCATCTTGTTTGTCTTGTCTGTTTACCTCCCCAACCTACCTCCCCAAATATACCTACTTCCTCTACCTCACATTCCACTCTCATCTGAAAAAAAAAAGGCGATCTGTTCCCACAAAAAAATTACGCCCCATACATAGCTGTCCATTTCGCACACATGTCCGCTGGACATGTAAACTGATAATTATAATTGGCAGTACAACATACTTTGCTGTCCTCACCCCTCTCTCAAGGGTGGAAGGTTTCAAATTTCACTCCAAATTTCTAACATATGCACAGCTGTTGCTGGTAAAGAAATGGGCAGCTATGGACCTTCCCTACACCCGTCCTGCACATCCCAAGCTGGTTTCCCTACTGTCTTTCTCTCTTTGTGCCCCCTTTTTCACCACTTTCCTATCTCCCCATTTTCTTTTATTTCAAAGAAATTAGCACAGGGGTTAGCGGGAGTAAGCACTTTTAAGCAGTAGTTAGCGGGTTTGGGTGAGTGTGCACATGTGTGCGCTTAGCTAAGTATTGCTAAGCTTCGTGCAAACCCGCACAAACCCGCTTACAACTGCTTAAAAGTGCCTTAGTCACTCTGCATGGCAGGGCCCTTGTTCTGCTGAGCAGCAAAATAAAACACATCTGTCAGTCTCGAACCCCGGACCTTGGACACACTACACTGCATGAAGTACCACTAAGCCACAGTAGACATACAACAAGTTGGTGCTGTAATAAATATATCATGCATTACAATGAGTGAATGTAAAGAGAAAATAGGTATGCCATAACACAAATCTTGTTCTGTGGATCTTTACCAGCAGTTGTTGTGGAATTGCATAACATGACTGTGAAAAGAGAACCAGCCATTCTAGCAGGAAATAACATTACAGTAGCACTTTACAAACCCCACACAGTATCAGAGCAGGATAAACACTGGCATATTTGAATAGGGCAGAGGCCATACTTCCCAACTGTGACTGCTTTTCAGGGATGTCCCTGATTCATAAACAAATGTTAGCTGTGTCCCTCAGAATCCCTCTGAAAAGTACTGACGTTAGGCAGAAAAGTGGGGAATTACACTTAATGAATAATGTCAATAAGTAAGAGTACACACTGCTTGCATATCAGAAAAGGTGTATTAATACATATGCTTTGATACTCTAACAGTCTCAACTTAATGTCTGTAATATTTTACAGGTGTACCTCACTTATATGTACCTTTCCCTGAGGCTGTTCAAATATATTGACACACTAACCCACGCACGTTCAAGCTTGCACGGCCCAACAGCAGAACAGGAACAAACAAGAGCCAGCAACCGGTTCCCAAAGCTTTATTGAAGTAAAAATAGTGTCAAAGACACTAACACTCTCTTGACAAAAACATGCCTCAAACTAGTTTCGGTAGAATACCTTCTTCAGTGAGGAAAAAATGTGATAATTCCATTAAACAGACTCCCTATATATATATATAAATAATTAGCCAATAAACAAGTGGCTAACAATCAATTGAAAATTTTAAATCATACAAATCCAGATTTAAAGACATGCACCACCATAAAACCTATCTGATAGATAGAAATGCATAAATGCACTAACTGTGCATAAATAATACTGTTTAAACAAAAGTATTATATCAATAGCAATAATATATAGCCAAGGTGTGGTGTAAAATAACATATAAATATATATAATATTTTATAGATGGTCATTCAAGCCGGGTGGAAAAAGGGCTCCCAAATGTATGATCCAATATTTTTCTTTCATACTTAAAACGCTGTGCCAGCCTGTCTGATTAGATCTATTTCCCTGTACTTTATCAATAGCACAAAATATAAATTTGGCAGATGGATGCTTGATAGTGTGTTGATATAAGGCGTTGCTAATTTTGTGAGTCCGAATATCACTACGGTGTTCTCCTATTTGGGTTCTAAGGGACCGTGAGGTTTTACCAACATAGAAAGCCTGACAATGACATATAGCTAAATAAATCACCCAACATGTTGAACAATTGGCAAATGTCATTATATCAAATATCTTACTGGTATTGGCACTAGAAAATTCCTTAGTTTTATTGATACTTGTACAGGAGGTGCAATGACCACAAGGAAAGTCCCCAACAACTCATCCCCAGTGATGGTAAGTTGTCTATATGTTGCACCTCCACTATCCTGATGTTTATAATGGGAAAATAACATGCCCAAAGTTTTGCCCCTCCTGTAAGAAATTGAACATTGATCAGTCAAAATATGCGAAGATGTTCATTGGCCAAAAGTATGTTCAATTATTGTTCAACACATTTCTAATCAGTTGGTGATTTTTCCCAAAGTAGTGATAAATCGAATGGTATCTCCTTTAACATCATCCTTAATCTGATATTTTAAAAGATCTGATCTCGACTGTTGATCTGTCCACACCCTGGCACTAGATATGTCCCTGATAGAATAGCCTCTATCCAAAAATCTCTGATTCAAATCATTTTTAGCATCCTCATAATCATGAGGAGATGAATTGATACGTTTAATACGTAAGTATTGTGATTTTTGGGATGTTGCGGATGGTGTGGCGATGGGTGCATGCTTGGCGAGATAGAGTAGCAGTTAAATTGTGGATACTTCCTATGTATTTTTGTACTTAGGGTATTGTCCTCATTCCGATATACCGTAACATCCAAAAAGTCAATAATAAACTTATGGTATGTTACAGAGAATTCAATACCCAAACATTGCTGTTCAAATGTTCCACAAATTCCATCAAATAGTCAACATCCATGCATACACCATCCAACAATCATCAAGATAACGTCTCCAAATACCCATCTCCTCTAAGTAAATGTTGTGCAAAGGATCATATATGAGACATTCCTCCAGGTATGCCATAAAGAGGTCAGCATATATAGGGGCAAAGGAAGCCCCATAGCTGTACCTCTTAGTTATAGCAATCACCCTGGAAGAAAAAACATTTTATTTAGGGTACTCTGACAAACATACTAGTAGCGTATTAAATCCGGGTGGGTATAGATCAGATCTTTGAAGCCAATAATCTAGCGCTGTAGGCCCAATGGGAATGCTCGTATAAAGGGATTTCCGTCTAAAGTACACATTATCCATTCTGGATCTAATTGTGTATCAACAATGATATTTAAAAATTCAGTGGTATCCTGTATACGAGCTCTGACCATGGGCAGTAATGGCTTAAGGTATGATGTTAGGAAAACCGATAAAGGTTCTGTAAGGGATCCATATCCGGACACAATAGGTCTCCCAGGAGGAGCACTGAGAGATTTATGGATTCTGGGTAACAAATACAGAATCTGCTTTTGTGGATCACCAACTTGAAGATGTTTGGCAGTTTTAGATGAAATGATTCCTTCTTGTACTGCCTGTTGGATGAATGCATCAATGTCTTGTTTAAACTTAGGTGTCGGATCTATCCTCATGTGCATATAGCACTGGGTATCCGACAATTGTCTCAATCCTTCCTGTACATAGTAATCATTATTCAGGACAACCACAGCGCCCCCTTTGTCCGCCTGGATAATGACAATTTTATGGTTTTGTCTCAATTCCAACAAAGCTTCTCTCTCCGAGGGTGTAATATTGTCCTGAGCTATGTTGATATTAAAATTGGGAAAATGTAGGTCCCTCAATACTGCTTGTTGGAAAATCCCTTTTATTCATTGGAGGTTGGAATGTTGATTTTTTAAAAGTAAAATCAGTAGATCTTTGAGTGACAGAATTGCTCTGATCATTAAAGAAAATTTTTAAATTCAACTTTCTGCAAAATTCAATTACATCAACAGATACGAATAATGGTCAGAGAAAAACTTGGGACAAAACCAATCCTTTATTGAGAATGCAGTGTTGTTCCTTAGTAAGTGTATGATCAGACAAATTTAAGACATTATCAAAGGTTCGCTATTTGTTCAACAGTGCCTGAACTAACCCTGTCATAGAGTCTGTATTCATATCTGCTCTTATGTTTCCTCCCCTCGGGTTTCCCAACATGTCTAAAGGGAACTTAGATTGATTTTCTTTTTTTAGAGATGGGACACTAGTCCTCGCTGTCAGTGTGGGATGACTCCTCTCCTGAAGTACTAGTATAACTAGAATCATGATGTTTTAAAATAGACCTAGGTCTTTTTCTTTTGATTACCCATTTTTTACTGATCCCCCCATCCTTGAATCTGACACTTCTTTGAACCTGAAATGGTTGACCTCTCTCATAATCATGTATGTCCCTGGAAAATTTTTTAAGTTTTCTGTCTTTCACCATATTATCATAGATCGTCAGTTCCTTGGACAACCGCTCAACACAACTGGAATATTTAGTACTATCCTTATATTTTTGGCATTCCATACTTAGATCTTGTACCTCCTGAGCAGGATGTCCACTGTTCTTTCATAATAATCCAATAGAATTTTCACAAATACCATTGAGCCCTTCCTCAGGGCATCATCCCATTCCTCTGTGAGTCTCTGTTCAGATCTACCCACAGAAGAGGTAGCTTCTGAAGGCCTCTGGGTGCCAAGCCTTTATGAAAATAGGCCTTAAACAACCTTAAATGCCAAATATTGGCTCTAAGACCCCTGAGTCCCTTGTCCAATCTGAGAATGCCAAATCACAACCCCTTCACTATTTGGGTTGTTTGTATTTTGGTTGTTGCTTAGGGCATCAAGCCAGCCAAAATGGCTATATCCTCCCTATCAGCACACAACCCTAATAATATTTGATCCAAATCCATGTTGAAAAACAGTGTGTTGATCAGCAGTCAGAAATACCCCAATATAAAGGCAAAAAAGATTCAAGGAACGCGGAAAAAATGATATAGATCTGTAGATATAAATTATATTATGCCTGCCAAAACCCCAGTATGTATCATTCAATATACTTATCAAATGAAAGGGAGTCATCCACCATACACTGAACTGATATTCTCATTTATCCCTTAGATGATATAAAATTGAACAATGCCAAACATAATAATGGTGAAAAAATGTTAAGATGTGGTTCACTAATCAGAAAAATCCCAAAAAATTTTTGTTAAAAAAAATTTTTGTCACCACCTTAGATAGACTGTACATATAATACAATCATAATATGCACCAAAGTACATGAATTCAAAAAATTCAAAAAATACAAAAAATGTACAGACAACCAACAGATAATATAATATAGATGTTACCATCCCATAACTTTAAATAACCATTAGTTGCCAATTGTACATATAAATGTTATGAACCATGTATTGTCCTACTCTGATAAAGTCTATAAATATATGATGACAAACAAACTAGTATGTTCAGTCCCCACTCAAAACATTCAAAAATGATATTCAAAATTGGAAAATGTCTATGAAGATGATTGACCTGACCACAGTAACAATAACTGTAATCAAATGACAAGTTATATTCATGAATCCAAAGGGTTAAACATTCATATGCAATTAATATATAATGACCCTATAGTGTGACCCTTATATTGTTATTAAACATAAATACCATAATTTGTATTCTAATTGTCATAAATATATGTTGCATAAACCCATATGAATCCAAATACCATAGCCATTTCAATTATAAGAAGAAATAAATCCTTTGTTTGAATATACACATATCCTGCCTAAAGGGGCATATAACATGCTTAATACACTGTATTGTACCTAATTGTCAACATAAATGTACTTGCATGTTATAATAATAAATACTAATTGTTATACATATCACATAAGCCCTAAATATCCTAAGAATGAAACACAATTCTTTTAAAAAGTAGGCTCAACAAGTGATTATGTTCAGACCCCTATAGCCAAGAAATCAAAAAAATGAAATGGTTACGTATAATACACAATTCAAATAACATTTCAGAATGTACACTTATTAATACAACATGTTTCACCATAAGCATGACATCTGCATACAACCATTGTAATTCAAATAACAAATTTGACTGTGTAATCACAGCCCTATAAACAAAATTGTCCCAATCCAAAAGAAAAAGTCCAGGAGAAACCCGTTGAACAATGCGCCATCACAAACGAGGCGCCATTATGGCAAAAACATCAGCGTTTTCGTATTCTAAATTCCCACTGATAGACCCCAAAACATTCCGTGGAAATATTCCTGCAAACAGTTGCAAAGTATGTCCCCGCAAAAGATAGAAACATACACAATTTAGAGTCAAAAACACATGCCCTTGCAAAAAGCAGAACCGACCCTGCCAGCAGTAAACATTCCGTTGTACTTCGCCAATCTCGTACAGAGCAAATCCAATTTCACAATGGCGTGTTGAACAAAAAATCGCCTGAAGTGATATGTTAATTGTCCAAAAGTACAAATAAGTACAAATAAGCACATATCCAATAGATGGACTAAATAAACCACCCAAATATGCGCTCCAGTATAACAACTGTGGAGCACAAAAAAGGTTTATTTAAATTGTGTATGTTTCTATCTTTTGCGGGGACATACTTTGCAACTGTTTGCAGGAATATTTCCACGGAATGTTTTGGGGTCTATCAGTGGGAATTTAGAATACGAAAACGCTGATGTTTTTGCCATAATGGCGCCTCGTTTGTGATGGCGCATTGTTCAACGGGTTTCTCCTGGACTTTTTCTTTTGGATTGGGACAATTTTGTTTATAGGGCTGTGATTACACAGTCAAATTTGTTATTTGAATTACAATGGTTGTATGCAGATGTCATGCTTATGGTGAAACATGTTGTATTAATAAGTGTACATTCTGAAATGTTATTTGAATTATTATTATCGTAACCATTTCATTTTTTTGATTTCTTGGCTATAGGGGTCTGAACATAATCACTTGTTGAGCCTACTTTTTAAAAGAATTGTGTTTCATTCTTAGGATATTTAGGGCTTATGTGATATGTATAACAATTAGTATTTATTATTATAACATGCAAGTACATTTATGTTGACAATTAGGTACAATACAGTGTATGCTTAAGCATGTTATATGCCCCTTTTAGGCAGGATATGTGTATATTCAAACAAAGGATTTATTTCTTCTTATAATTGAAATGGCTATGGTATTTGGATTCATATGGGTTTATGCAACATATATTTATGACAATTAGAATACAAATTATGGTATTTATGTTTAATAATATAAAGGGTCACTATAGGGTCATTATATATTAATTGCATATGAATGTTTAACCCTTTGGATTCATGAATATAACTTGTCATTTGATTACAGTTATTGTTACTGTGGTCAGGTCAATCATCTTCATAGACATTTTCCAATTTTGAATATCATTTTTGAATGTTTTGAGTGGGGACTGAACATACTAGTTTGTTTGTCATCATATATTTATAGACTTTATCAGAGTAGGACAATACATGGTTCATAACATTTATATGTACAATTGGCAACTAATGGTTATTTAAAGTTATGGGATGGTAACATCTATATTATATTATCTGTTGGTTGTCTGTACATTTTTTGTATTTTTTGAATTTTTTGAATTCATGTACTTTGGTGCATATTATGATTGTATTATATGTACAGTGTATCTAAGGTGACAAAAATTTTTAACAAATTTAAAAATTTTTGGATTTTCTGATTTTCTGAGTGAACCACATCTTAACATTTTTTCACCATTATTATGTTTGGCATTGTTCAATTTTATATCATCTAAGGGATAAATGAGAATATCAGTTCAGTGTATGGTGGATGACTCCCTTTCATTTGATAAGTATATTGAATGATACATACTGGGGTTTTGGCAGGCATAATATAATTTATATCTACAGATCTATATCATTTTTTCCGCGTTCCTTGAATCTTTTTTGCCTTTATATTGGGGTATTTCCTTGGACTGCTGATCAACACACTGTTTTTCAACATGGATTTGGATCAAATATTATTAGGGTTGTGTGCTGATAGGGAGGATATAGCCATTTTTGGCTTGGCGGATGCCCTAAGCAACAACCAAAATACAAACAACCCAAATAGTGAAGGGGGTTGTGATTTGGCATTCCGTAGATTGGACAAGGGACTCAGGGGTCTTAGAGCCATTTATGTTTAAGGTTGTTTAAGGCCTATTTTCATAAAGGCTTGGCACCCAGAGGCCTTCAGCCCTCTTGTGGGTAGATCTGAACAGAGACTCACAGAGGAATGGGATGATGCCCTGAGGAAGGGCTCAATGGTATTTGTGAAAATTCTATTGGATTATTATGAAACAGTGGACATCCTGCTCAGGAGGTACAAGATCTAAGTATGGAATGCCAAAAATATAAGGATAGTACTAAATATTCCAGTTGTGTTGAGCGGTTGTCCAAGGAACTGACGATCTATGATAATATGGTGAAAGACAGAAAACTTAAAAATTTTCAGGGACATACATGATTATGAGAGAGGTCAACCATTTCAGGTTCAAAGAAGTGTCAGATTCAAGGCGGGATCAGTGGTAAATGTAGGTAAATCAAAGAAAAGACCTAGGTCTATTTTAAAACATCATGATTCTAGTTATACTAGTACTTCAGGAGAGGAGTCATCCTACACTGACAGCGAGGGAGGCACTAGTGTCCGATCTCCTGTAAAAAAATCAATCTAAGTTCCCTTTAGACATGTTGGGAAATCCGAGGGGAGGAATCGGAGAAACATAAGAGCAGATATGAATACAGACTCTATGACAGGGTTAGTTCAGGCACTGTTGAACAAATAGTCGAACCTTTTGATAATGTCTTAAATTTGTCTGATCATACACTTACTAAGGAACAACACTGCATTCTCAATAAAGGATTGGGTTTTGTCCCAAGTTTTTTCTCTGACCATTATTCGGTATCTGTTGATGTAATTGAATTTTGCAGAAAGTTGAATTTAAAAATTTTCTTTAATGATCAGAGCAATTCTGTCACTCAAAGATCTACTGATTTTACTTTTAAAAATCAACATTCAACCTCCAATGAATAAAACGTAGGGATTTTCCAACAAGCAGTATTGAGGGACCTACATTTTCCCAATTTTAATATCAACATAGCTCAGGACAATATTACACCTGGGAGAGCTTTGTTGGAATTGAGACAAAACCATAAAATTGTCATTATCCAGGACAAAGGGGCTGTGGTTGTCCTGAATAATGATTACTATGTACAGGAAGGATTGAGACAATTGTCGGATGCCAGTGCTGTCGGATATGCACATGAGGATAGATCCGACACCTAAGTTTAAACAAGACATTGATGCATTCATCCAACAGGCAGTACAAAGAAGGAATCATTTCATCTAAAACTGCCAAACATCTCAAGTTGGGTGATCCACAAAAGCAGATTCTGTATTTGTTACCCAAAATCCATAAATCTCTCAGTGCTCCTCCTGGGAGACCTATTGTGTCGGATATGGATCCTTACAGAACCTTTATCGGTTTTCCTAACATCATACCTTAAGCCATTGTGCCCATGGTCAGAGCTGGATACCACTGAATTTTTAAATATCATTGTTGATACACAATTAGATCCAGAATGGATAATGTGTACTTTAGGCGTGAAATCCCTTTATCTGAGCATTCCCATTGGGCTTAGATTATTGGCTTCAAAGATCTGATCTATACCCACCGTCGCTACTAGTATGTTTGTCAGAAGTCCTAAATAAAAATGTTTTTTCTTCAGGTGATTGCTGTGGCAACTAAGAGGTACAGCTATGGGGCTTCCTTTGCCCCTATATACTGACCTCTTTATGGCATACCTGGAGGAATGTTTCATATATGATCCTTTGCACAACATTTACTTAGAGGAGATGGATATTTGGAGATGTTATCTTGATGATTGTTGGATGGTGTGGCGTCTTGGATGTTGACTATTTGATGGAATTTGTGGAACATTTGAACAGCAATGTTTGGGGTATTGAATTCTCTGTAACATACCATAAGTTTATTATTGACTTTTGGATGTTACGGTATATCGAATGAGGACAATACCCTAAGTAAAAATACATAGGAAGTATCCACAATTTAATCGTTACTCCATTTCAAGCATGCACCCATCACACCATCCGCAACATCCCAAAATCACAATACTACGTATCAATTCATCTCCTCATGATTATGAGGATGCTAAAAATGATTTGAATCAGAGATTTTTGGATAGAGGCTATTCTATCAGGGACATATCTAGTGCCAGGGTGTGGACAGATCAACAGTCGAGATCAGATCTTTTAAAATATCAGATTAAGGATGATGTTAAAGGAGATACCATTCGATTTATCACTACTTTTGGGAAAAATCACCAACTGATTAGAAATGTGTTGAACAATAATTGGAACATACTTTTGGCCAATGAACATCTTCGTCATATTTTGACTGATCAATGTTCAATTTCTTACAGGAGGGCAAAACTTTGGGCATGTTATTTTCCCATTATAAACATCAGGATAGTGGAGGTGCAACATATAGACAACTTACCATCACTGGGGATGAGTTGTTGGGGACTTTCCCTTGTGGTCATTGCACCTCCTGTACAAGTATCAATAAAACTAAGGAATTTTCTAGTGCCAATACCAGTAAGATATTTGATATACATATTTGCCAATTGTTCAACATGTTGGGTGATTTATTTAGCTATATGTCAGGCTTTTGTCAGGCTATGTTGGTAAAACCTCACGGTCCCTTAGAACCGAATAGGAGAACACCGTAGTGATATTGGACTCACAAAATTAGCAACGCCTATCAACACACTATCAAGCATCCATCTGCCAAATTTATATTTTGTGCTATTGATAAAGTACAGGGAAATAGATCTAATCAGACAGGCTGGCAGAGCGTTTTAAGTATGAAAGAAAAATATTGGATCATACATTTGGGAGCCCTTTTTCCACCCGGCTTGAATGACCATCTATAAAATATTATATATATTTATATGTTATTTTACACCACACCTTGGCTATATATTATTGCTATTGATATAATACTTTTGTTTAAACAGTATTATTTATGCACAGTTAGTGCATTTATGCATTTCTATCTATCAGATAGGTTTTATGGTGGTGCATGTCTTTAAATCTGGATTTGTATGATTTAAAATTTTCAATTGATTGTTAGCCACTTGTTTATTGGCTAATTATTTATATATATATAGGGAGTCTGTTTAATGGAATTATCACATTTTTTCCTCACTGAAGAAGGTATTCTACCGAAACTAGTTTGAGGCATGTTTTTGTCAAGAGAGTGTTAGTGTCTTTGACACTATTTTTACTTCAATAAAGCTTTGGGAACCGGTTGCTGGCTCTTGTTTGTTCCTGTGCTGTTCAAATATATACCTGAGTGTATCAGAGGCCTGGCAGAGGCAGAAACACACAGGCATTTCAGCTTTTCTGCTGTTACACACTCTGCAAATAGCTTTGGAAGGAATCCCACAAGCATAACCTTATGTAGGAGTACAACACAGAAATATCAAAGGATGTAGCCATGTACTGGTAGCAACCAACTGTGACAATGCCATTGTTCCAGTGCAGAAAAGACAGGTGTGGTGCATAGACAAAGAATAATAGGCTAACCTTTGGCTACCATCTAGATATGTCCACAGGTGGGAGCTACGCAGATAGACTACTTGCTTTGATAGACTAACAGGTACACAGCAACCCTGTATGTTCAGCATGATAAACATCACACAATAATATATAATGCTCTCGGTACTTCTGCACCCCTACCCAAAAGAACAATATACCTGTGTATTTAGGCTCTACCAAGGATGTAGGTAGGCATACTCAGTACTGAAATTTGTCCAGTTGTCTTGAGCAGCCTGTGCTAATGTCAACACAAATAAACAACAAACTGTTCAGAAGTGAGTTAATTAATATTTACAGTATAGTAGTTCACAAACAGTTCATGTTCCAGAAGAATACATTGCAGTAACTACTTTTGTATGGCAGTTAATTGTCTAATTAGAAAAGAAAGTACATACTCCCATGTATCTTGTGTAAGCATTTGGAGAAGTGAGTAAAATTCTACACTGACACGTGTGTACTAGAAGCAGCAACATTCAGGTTTGAGTGCAACATGCAAATCATTGGCTACAACCCTAGCTTCAGATATAAGAAGTATACCAACCCAACGGTGTCCACAGCAAATAAGCATGGGCCCCACTTTGGAAAGCTGAAAGGGCTACGCCTACCTAACTTAGCATTTTATAGCAGTGGGCTGCTATGACAGTGAGTACTGCAATTACCACACAGCAGGCTGCATGCAATTAGTAAACATCACATGCACATGTGCAGATACCTAAAAAAGCAGGCTGTATTTGCTGTCCACACATGCAATAATCTCATTGCAGCAACAGAGAGAGAGAGAGAGAGAGCAAGAGCGAGAGAGAGACAGAGACACAGACAAAGAGACAGAAACAGAGAGGCAGACAAAAAGAAAGAGCAACATCAACAGACAGAGAAACCCAAACCAAAAAAAAAAAATGATTTCCTTTAAAAACAGACGGAACAGAGAAATACAAAGGAAAGGTATGTAACACATATGTATTTGCTGGCATGTAGTAGATGTTTTTGAAGAGTACTCTACATACTGTGAATCATCCATATGTGGCAGCAGTACGTATCTATATGCATCTGTACATGTGCATAGGGCAAGGGACATACTGCAACTGTTTGTGAAGGGTGTATATATATATATATATATATATATATATATATATATATATATATATATATATATATATATATATATATATATATATATATATTGTTAAAGGTTGTTATGTGCATAGTTCTATGTAGTTTGTAGTGTGTGGCAAAGAAAACAGCATGCAGTGCTGGTATATGACATGTGGTGGTTAAACGCTGTGGGTATGCTCTGTCAGTTTTGCAGTGTTGCAGCCAGTGAGGCCTGCTAAAGCTACATGGGCTGAGGACACCTTCAATGCAGTCTATTATTACATAACTGTATATCTCACAACTGTTGCATAATTGATATTCCCACCAAGAAAAGTGGACTGTATATGTGCCTATATGTACATCTATATGTACAGCACTGGATGTTTATATGTATGTATATATATATATATATATATATATATATATATATATATATATGTGTGTGTGTGTGTGTATAGATATATATATAGATAGATAGATATGAGAGACATGGGGCATACTTACTGTGACAGGTGCCTGGTGACCAAGGTATGGACTGAAGCTCAGTGTTGACACTGCAGTGCCATCCCTTCTTGCCAAAACACTGTACCCATTAACTACCACATAGGTGGTAGACTACCTAACAACGAAGGTGTGATAAGGGAACATGGGACACAGGTGGACAGTAGCCTCCCCTTTGATAATCACAGTGCCACACTAGTCATGTACTCTGTCTATGTGGTACACATCATCACAAAAGGTGTGTCATCTAGAGAAATATAGGTCAGTGTTACCCTCTTCTCATCACACTTAAAACCCATTATAGAGTACGATAACCTATGTGGTATGTACCTCACATGACAGCTACAGCAACTGAAAAGGCCACAGACATACCTCACAAAGAGTAATACCGGCCTCAAACAGATGCCCTATGCAGACCGACTCACAAAACAACAGCTACACTGTGTTGCATGCCGCCTACCCAGAGGTGACCCCTGCCTAACATACAGAGCTATGTCACACCCATAGCTGTTGGACATCCTCCACGTAAACATATTACAATCCCTCCCAGATACACACTCAAGGGCCCTAAACCTTGTCAGCTCACTAAAACAGCACATGCTGGAGGGATAGAGTCTTAACTCAGAGACATCCCATACTCTGGAACAAACCACCTATCAATAGCAAACAAAGCTCCTCATTAGCAGTTGTCATAAATACTCCTGATGATTGGTTGGGAGATAAGAAATACACCCTGGGAATCACCTCTGTGGCTCTGGTTGACAGGGGCAAGTGAAATTAAATTACATGTGTGTCAAAGGCCAGGTTAGGGTATGGCTAGGCTGCTGTAGGCCCTAGGGCCAATAGTGTATTACCTACCTATGACACGATGCACACACACATGTACTTAGTGCAATAATTGCTATGTGAGGTTGACTGAGTGTGATGTTGAATGTGTTGGTGAATGTGTGCAAGGTCTGTAAAGGTGTGATAGCTTAGTGTGAAATTGTTTCTGTCATGGTAGTTTGTGTCCTAGCTGTGATCCCAGCAAAAGATGTGTATGCTATTGATAGGCAGAAAAAGTAGTATGGCATATGGTGTGATGGAGTCCCTTGTTGTCGACTGTCGTGTCCCATTGTAGGCTAAAGCAATACATGTATGCTTAGTGAGTGGTACTGCTGGTGAATCCAACTCCCATATGAACTGTAGTACTACCTGAAGCTGTAGGCCTAAACAGTACAGTATGGTGTATGTTCACATTGATTGGAAACACTGTTTTGTGTGTTCCCTGTAGTCCTCACAGATTATATACCTCAGGCATAAGGTTTTGTAAGTAGTGACACAGTACTGTATGGTACACAGGTAAAGCTCATCTGGGTTGGCATACATTTGTGTGTTGTATGTATGTATGTCTGATGTGTGTGTAATTATGCCTGTACCATGCCCTCAATCATATCTGTGTAACAGGGTATATGTGTGTATCTAGCAACACGTATAGTGTAATACAGCAGTAGGCCACCTATATTAACAACTGTGCACATATGTTAGGCAGGGGTTTGGCATCAACGACTACTGCGGTATACTGGTAATACTGTAACTATACTTTACATTCATTGCAATGGATGACATCTTTCTTTATGCATTAGCTTGATATAAACCTCCTGTGGTTAGGTGGTGCATTGTGTCACATTCAGTGTGCCATGTACTGGGTGTATAGTCTTACATACTGGCTTCTCTTTGCTGCTGTGCAGAACATGTCTTGATATATAGAGCGTGCCAGGCACTGTCAGCCAGTGGCAGCCTGAGCACTAATATGTGGTATTGAACATGTGCATCCTCTGACAACCAATTGGATGCTAAATATGGCAGTTAATTGATATTTGTACTTTAGGATGTTAAGTGTGCCACATGACTTGCTCACACATCTTGTTTAATTGTCTTCCAGGGGCATGTCCCACCAAAGAAATCCGTGTTATACAGCTGCAGAGGAAGCCGAAATACACAGCAGCCTGGTGCAGCACTACACCCTGCTGTTCTCTAGAACCAGCCAGGACCAGCATGAGCAGACTGCACTGTAACAAGATCTTGTTCGTTGGGTAAATGACATAGGCATGCATAACCGGACATATGAGCAGGTACGCCATCACTGTAGTGATTTAATTAGACATGTCCGGCGGCGTATGTCTGATATCTGTCGACAACAGCTTGCCACAGGTGGTGGGGTAGCCATTCATCCCCCCTCACCAGAGTGGAGGAGCTGCTCCTAAGCGTGGTGGCTCCTGGCCAACAAAAGGAACAGCAACTTACATGTGTCATCATGGAGGCCGGAGCCACCCAGCATGTTGACATGGAGCGTGCAGGTAACATGACCTATCTGTAGACTACTGTTACCTGTATTGGTAGATTATGCATATATGAGATGTGTATTGTGTGTTTAGCAGTTGTGCTGCATAGTGTTGTGCAATACTGAGATTTGGAATATAATCTGTACGCCTGTGACTGTCGACTGTTGTACTACTGTAGTTTAGCAAACTCACAGTAGCAATGGCACAGTTGTGGCCACTGACAAACTGTCTCATATTCTTCTAGGTCCCTCTGGTGGGACAGCAAGGCAGCCGGTCGATGCTGGTGAGTGTGTTATAATTTTAATATTACTAATGAAATGTGCATGTCATAGGTGAGGTGTAGGCCATGTACATGTAACACACCTATGCATAATGCATGCTGTGCATGTTTTCTGTGAGACTATGCACATCTCAGTAATGACAGTAGCTGCCTCAATCACATGCAATACACAGAGCATCACACCGTACTGGACATTGGATAGGCACAGTTGATACACATATACACAACATACACAACTTTGTCATATGCAGTACACCTTAACATGCTACACATAGCGTATCCAGATACCCGCTGTAAGGTCACACTTCAGTATCCCACATGTCATCCACACAGCACACATAATATACCTGAGGGGTAGAGGCCTATCATTGGGCTGTGGAACACTCTTCAAAACATAACACATTCATATTAGTCAATGCTCCCTATTGGGCACCTTACAAACCCATGTAACAAGTGGCTGTGTAATTGTGACTGTAGCCACAGTACTGCAGTTCAGGTACAGCATGCTAGTTGGCAGTCTGGCACACATTAGTAGCCTTGAGTAACCACATGATGTATGATGATGATGGCTCATGGTACTACACCCCAGCCAGTTACAGTGACCACAGTACTATATATAGTACTCATTTCTATGCACCTCAATGCTGTTTGTGTGCAAACATATGCACCTATACACAATATGCATATCAATCACCATTTGTACAAAGTGACACATATATGTCTTGTAATGCTATTGAGTGTATATGACACTCATTGGGTATGTGTGATGTTTAATGTTGCAGTCATGTTGTAGCATGCCATGTCATGGCTGGCACTGGCATGTCCACAATATGTCCTACACTCACCATACCCACTGTACAATGGTCATGTTGAGCAATGGCATTAATAGGTTCATAGGTTCATACTAGGCTATCTGCCCTAGGGCATTTATAAGCCTAGCCAGAGTGTGTGTGGCTTTCACCACCCCTTAGGATGAGAATACTATATCCATTAGTTTGCTGTGCCTCTGTCCAGCAGTGATACAGAGATGATTCCCGGGGTAAACCTACGATCTCCCATCCACTCATCAAGATTTCTCTTGAACAGAGTCAGTGAGGGGCTCTGCCTCACATGGACTGGGATTCTGTTCCATAGTGTAGGGAGTCTCTGGGTGATAAATCTGTCCCTCCAGCACGTGCTATTTATATCCGTGTTGAGGTTTAAGTCTCTTGCTCTCGTGGCTCTGGTGGATTTGGATTTTTTGAGGTGGAGCATGTCCATTAATTCCGGGTTGGACATGGCCTTGTATGTCAGGCACAGATCACCTCTGAGCAGATGGTATGCGACTGAATAGAGCTGGAGTTTCTTCAGTCGGGCATCGTATGACATATGTTTGAGCCCCTTTATCCTTTTGGTGAGGAACTTTTGGGGTCTTTCCAACTGCTGTAGGTGTCAGGTAAGGTACATTCTGAATGGGGCGTTGTACTCAATCATTGGTCTGATAAGTGAAGAGTACAGGGGTACAATGACCTCTCCTGATCTGGATGTGAATCCCTTCATGATCAGGTGGGTAATGTAGAAGGTCTTCCTAACCACTTTGGCAATGTGAGTGTCAAAAGAGAGGTTACTGTCAACTTGGGTCCCCAGGTCCCTGATAACTTCTTCCGTGTTTAATGGATTACCACCTATGTGATAATTAGGGGTTACCTTGTTTTTCCCAAAGGGTATGACTATACATTTTTTGGCATTTAGCTTAAGGCCATGGCTCTGGCACCAGTTATCCATTTCTATGAGACCTCTCTGGAGGATGTCTGTGTCTGATGGAGTGTCAATTATGGTGCCCAGTTTGCAGTCATCTGCAAATTTTGTCAGCCACAATCCCCTATGTTTGCCTGCACTTCAGAAAAATAAATGCCAAACAAGAGGGGCCCAGGACTGAGCCCTGTGGGACACTGCGTGACTGGCTTAGAGTCTGACATGGCACCAGCAACTCTAACCCTGTGTGTTCTGTCCTTGAGCCAGTTTGCAACCCATCTTGTGACATATGGGTTTACATCTAAGCTGGTGAGCTTTTCTATGATGCCCGAGTGGGGTATTGTGTTGAACGCTTTTGCTAGGTCAAGGTAGGCTGTGTGAACTGCCTTACCCTCATCAATGGCCTTAGTGACTGTTTTGAAAAAGTTGACCAAGTTCAAGAGGCAGGATCTACCCTTGACAAAGCCAAATTGGGTAGGATCCAGTGTCTGTAGGTCCCCAATGTCTTTATTTATGAGTTCCATTATGATCCTCTCCATAGCTTTGCAGACAAGGCTCGTCAAGCTTATGGGGCGGTAATTTCAGGGTCCGTTAGAAGCACCGCCTTTGTGGAGTGGGACCACAGTTGCCGTCGCCATTCTTTGGGTGCAATCCTGTAGTAAGGCTAAGATTAAACAGCAGCCTTATATGTGGGTTTAGTTCCTCATTGAGTTCGTGTAGCACACAGCCAGGGACACAGTCCAGTCCCATTGATGCTGTGTTTTTTGCTTTAGAGAGCAGCTCTCACCTGGTCATCTGAGATGTTTGGGAGGCTAGACTCTGGTGGGATAGATATTTCTCCTTTTGGGGGGGGAGGGAGGGGAGAAATTTGCACTGAACCTGTCTGCCAGTATGTTGGCAATGTCTTTGGGTTCAGTGATTTTTTTTTTATCATTTTGGACTAATTCTGAGCATATCTGGGAGTTTCCACCCAGGTTTCTAACATAGCTAAAGAAGGCTTTATGATTGTCTTTTGTGTCATTAGCGATTTTTCTCTCAAAGTTGGCCTTGCATGATTTTATGAGTGATCGTAGTTTTTTGCTAGTATTGATCAGAGATGCCTTCCCTTTTAGGGATTTTGCTCTGTCATGTAGTAGCTTTCTCCTCTTGTTGTAGAGTTTGTTTATGGCTGGGGTCCACCAGACCGGGTGCCTGCCTTTGGTGGAAAGGGTCTTGATTTTATTAGGGATTGCTTGATCCATACATTCCTGCAGGTGCTCGTAGAAGGCATTTGTAAAGGTTTCAGCAGCGTGGGTTGTGGTTTCCACTGGCTCGGGGGCCTTGAAGGATGCCACTCCAGTCTTAAGAAGTGTGAAGTTTGCTTTTGAGAAGTTCTTCACTGTGGTCTTTTTTGCTGGGGGAGGGGGCAGGATGTGGATCTCCAGTGAGATTAATTTATGGTCTGATCTCACCAATGAGGGATATACTTCCGGTGTGGAGCATTTTGTCCCCATGTTTGTGATGATCAGGTCAAGTATATTTTCTCCTCTTGTGGGAATGGTGACTAGTAGTTCCATAGCATTTGAGTTTATGAACTCAAGGAACCTTTGGGCTAGGGTGTTGGGGCTTGAGTAATGTTCCCAGTCTATGTTTGGGTAGTTGAAGTCACCCAATATGATGGTGTTTGGAGAGACATTCATACTCTCCAGTGTCTTCAGGAAGGCTGTGTGGGTTTCCTGAGTTTGAGAAGGTGGTCTGTAGCATGTTACAAACTGTAGGGCAGTTTTACCTATGGTTAATTGCACCTGGATGGTCTCCGATGCTTGCGTTGCCACTAACCTGGAGGTGTGGGTATCCTTTATGAATATGGATACTCCCCTCCTTTTGTGGTTCGGTCTGGATTTTGGGGCGGGCATGATATGAGGTATAACCTGATAGTGCTGGGGTGCTCTCAGGAGCCTTGAACCAGGTTTCAGTCACAGCACAGACATCGATGTTCTCCATACTGAGGAGGGCTTGAGGGCATGCATCTTGAGGTTTAGACTTCTGGCATTGAGCAGTATTACCCTTAGTTTTTCTCCATTTTTGTTTTCTAGGGGCAGGTTTATCATTTGAGCCTTGCCTAAAAAGGCACTATGGGGTGGCAAGAGCCTTTGCCAATATCCGGAAGCCCAGGGTGACAGGTGCAAGCCGTCTTTGCAGCAGCGTGGCTTGTCAAGCATGTCATCCCAGGCAGACAGACATTGGATCCCCTTAGAATGACACCAGTAATTAAGCCAATTATTAAAGCTGATCATTTTGTCTCTGTATTGTGGCATCATTCTTGGTGAGGGTAGGATACTGCTCAGGGTCAGGGTCATACCGGCCTGGGCTACATAATCTGAGAGCTCCTCTATGTCTCTTTTCATGTAGTCCAGGGAGTGCGTCTCAGGTCGTTCACACCGGCATGGACAATGACTGAGTCATACTTGTACTTGCTGTGGAGTGACCTGAGTGCTTGTGTTATGTGGGATTCTAGCCTGACAGGCAGCTTACTGTGATCTTTTCCTTGTTCAGTCTGGTGAGTGGGACGTCAGCGTGTCTGACTATGGAGTCACCTATAACAAGTGTGTCTGGCATTGTGTTTGGCCTTAAGGGCTGTGACTGTTTAGCACACTGACTTTGAGAACTATGTGTTGCATGTCTTATGTCTTGAGGTGGCAGTTGCTTGGGTGTTTGCTTTGGAGGCCTCTGTAGTTTTGGTAGATTTTTGATCAGTGCCTCCGAGTATGTCTTTGTGTGTTTATGTGTTTGTTTTGCAGTTGTGATAGCTCTATGTGAAACTGGGTTTGTGGTGTGCGTGGTTTCCTTCTCCTCCTGTCTGGTCTTGCCAGTCTTGAGTTGAGAGAGCTCAGCCTCCAGTTTGGCTATACTGGAGGCTGAGGCTATTCCATCACGTATACATGCACCACTCATCCTGTGTGTATACATAGCATGCATGTGCTAAACCTGTTTCCACAATTATCTGCTACAGACACAGACACTGTAAGCAGAAATGGATATCTATGTGACACACAGATACACATCTAGCCATGGTATGTATACACATGAGTGATGGTGCACAGGACATTGCAGACCTTTTAATACTTGCACAGCAATGTTATGTCCATGTACACATTATGTTCTAGGGTGAGGCCAATCACTGAACAACAACACACATGCATCAAAGCCATATATACTGTTATTAACATGGGCTGTCTACACTCGCACTGCATGGTCTTGAGCAACAAACTTTCTGGATGCTGACATGTGTGATATGACTGTTTGCCTTGTGATACTGTAACCCACCTTCAACCACTATTAAGTATGTTTTGGATTGCTGCTGGTGTGTGTGGGTATCTGCTGTCATGAGGAGTGTATTTGTGTGCATGTGTGCATGTGTTCATGTGTGCATGTGTGCATGTGTTCATGTGTGCATTTGTGCATGTGTTTATGTGTGCATTTGTGCATGTGTGCATGTGTTCATGTGTGCATGTGTTCATGTGTGCATATATGCATGTGTGCATGTGTGCATGTGCTCATGTGTGCATGTGTTCATGTGTGCATGTGTGCCAACATCATGTATAGGTTGTAAAGTGTGTTTCCTGTCTCCCTCCCACAGGTGCTGTGTTAGGGCTGGTTCACTGCAGCAGGGAAACTGACGTCACTGAGCCACATAGTGATAATGAAGATAGGTGTGTTGAGGCACAGGCGTGTTTGCCAGGGTCTGTCATTGGGCCACCAATCGACAGTACACAGCTGTCCACCCCATCCATGCATACAGTCATACTGCCAATACATCCATCACCAATGCCCATAGCTGAGGGACATCATACAGTTGGCATTGGCCAGGACAGTGTGGTAACCAAGGCACATGCATCCCAACACAGCAGCCATACCCTGATGTCTGGAAGGGTACCACATAGGCAGATGTCCAGGGGTTCTCATAGGAGCACTGCTGCTCATCATTCCACTGGCAGATGTGCCACAGGTCTGACAATGTCACGCATGTTCCAGGCTGTCATGGAGGCACAGGCACGTATGGAACGGTACACCAGACAGGGACTAAGGGCACAGAGGGCCCATAACACCGCCATCATTGACAGTATCCATGACCTAGCAGGTGCCATCCGACATTACACCAAGGTCACTGACAGACGTTTGGGAGAGACATTAGATATCCTCCGCAATGTCATGTCAATGTGTCAGGACAGTGCAGGACGGTTGAGACCTGGACGTGGATGTATACCAGCAACATCAGGAGCTGGCAGTCACCACAGACGTCCCTCAAGCCACAGCTGCTCCCGTAGTGCCAGTACCAGCCCCAGCAATGTTGGGGGTGGGCTGTCCATAGAATGTCCTAGAAGACCATGTGCACATGGCTCTAGACATTCCCAGCAGGGACCTGTGTCCAGTGTACATCCATCCACCTCTGGGGATAGTACCCAGTCTAGCTTAGTACCTGATACTGTCAGTAGCACCCCTGCCAGGCACAGATACCATATCCATGGCCAGAGACGGTGATCTGTAAAGCCTTGCAAGTACAGTCTGTGGCTGTCCCACAAATACCCGTATATGGCAGCCACATGGTGGATCTGTGTGCATTCAGACACACACACATACTCCAGACTCCTAGGGCTAACACATACCCACACACATTACAACAACATTGGCCCATTCCAGTATTCTTGCCCCACACACACACACACACACACACACACACACACACACACACACACACACACATACATGTCAATTGGATGGCTCACTGTAGGCCTCTGGCGAACCAACAACATACCCTGTGCATATGATGAAATCTGTGCCACCTCCTGTCATCTGTAACATCGATGCAGGAACAGGCTACCATGGTGCTGATGCACAGGGTGTCTATATAGCAGTATAGCAATGTTAGCATGTTGACAGCTGTAGAGTGTAATGATATGCTTGAAGGTGTAGTTGAGCAGGCATGATGCATTAAAGCTATGATTGTCATTGTAGTGTTGTTTACACCAGTGTTGGTTCCAATTGTGTATTGTCCGGCCACGTGCCACTTTGCTGATGTGTGCAGTATTGACAGCATGTGTTAGAGAGTGGACAGTATGTGTGGGATGTGTGTAGCACAGATTTGCAGGTGTACAGTTGTGAACATGGTGGAGGTGCACTGTCTGCTTGTACCTGCATAGTGGACACATGGCCAGGGTGGCATGCTCTGTATTACACAGGAACACTCCATAGTTTCTATTGGTGGCCAGTATGCATTGTACTACACACGTTCCGGAACCTGACTACACATGTGTGTATGACATGGTTTGACACTGTGCTGTGGGTGATACTGTTACTATCTGTCATTGTTTTGCATTCTGGTGGTATACATCACTTCAACAGCCTGACCATAACCAATCGTTAGATGATGTCTTGACAATGGACACACAGATGTAGGACAGACAGCAACATTTGGATCCTTCACATACTATACAATGCCAGTAACCACTGGTATTCACCTGCACCCATTACTGAGACCACTCCTGTTTGCCATATAGCTCTCTTAGGTACAAGCAATCACAGTAGGGATATGTCCATCCATGTCTGGTAATGCATACTGTGGCCTATAATGCATTCTCCAGATGACACACACATCCTCCACAAGGGTATCATACAGACAGATGCCTGTTGTCAAACCCATGCTGTAAAGCTATAAGCCAAACTAAGCATAGTCATCCACCTTGAAGGAACATATTATCCCCACAGTACCACATAGGTAGTAGCCACCAGCATGATGAACAGGTACCGATGTGTACATGCAACCAAGTGTTATGTCATCTCTCCTTTGTTAATCACATTTCCAAAGGTATTTTGGAATCCCTTGGTGGATCACATAAGCAATAAGGGGTCTGCATGCATATCCACAGTTTGTTCTACACCTATGAATAGTCATCATGGACAGACTTTGCTGTGTTTGAACAGGTCTGACATATAACTCGGCCATAGACCCTCACTCACACATTCCAATAGGAATCGTAATGACTTTGTGTGACACAGATGACCTAGGCCAGGGATCACTGCAGTGGCTGGCCTTGTCACAAGCATACAGATGTGACCTAAGGTCTGGGAAGCAGCAGCACAGTCTGGCAAGGATGACAGCTGTGTTCTTGGAGAAAGTAGGGTTCCCACACATGCAATCATTGAGGTAACATTTACAGATATGTATTCGACACACAGCTAGCTCACATGTGCAATGCATACTGATAAGTCATACAGTGGTAAAAGAAAAACCCGCAACACATTGACCAACAGTGTCACACACACTCACCAAGTGCAGGATTCAACCCCCTACCTAACTACTTCATGATACTAGAGGAGTATGCATTAACACGACGCGCTATGCACATTACTGTCAGTTCTCTTTTCCACAGGTATATTTGTAGGATGGCAACATCATCAGACTTGACAAAGGTTAGATTACCACTTTTGAGGTGTTTCACTACTCTCCTAGAAGGTTGTTCTTTCCCCAGGGGAACACACACAAACACACAGTTGCCCGGTGCAGGATTAAAACCCCTACCTAACTACTTCATGATATTAGAGGAGTACGCATTAACACGACGCGCTATACAGATTACTGAGAGCTTTATTTTCCACAGGTATATTTGTAGGATGCTGACATCATCAGACTTGACAAAGGTTAGATTACCACTTTTGAGGTGTTTCACTACTCTCCTAAAAGGTTGTTCCTTCCCAAGGGGAACACACACACAGTTGCCTGGTGCAGGATTCAAACCCCTACCTAACTACTTCATGATATTAGAGGAGTACGCATTAACACGACGCACTATACATATTACTGGGAGTTTTCTTTTCCGAATAAATAAAAACCAGGACTAGTTGCTTCAGGCAGAACAGACACTTTATTACGTGAGCGCTTTCGGGAAATTCAATGACTTCCCTTCCTCAGACAAAAGCATATGCTTGCAAGCTTCAATAAATAGCAAGCCTTAATGCATAAATTAAACAATCAAGTAATTAACAAAAATCAGACATTCTTTAAAGATAAATCAGTTAAAAAGCCAAATTTAAGCTTAAGAATTAAATACTACCCATAAAGCAGAACTTTAAAAAGGCACAAGCTATAATAAAAATAAATTAAAAAGTGCCAAGGACACCAACACTTACAAAATTGCTACATAGCAGAAAACAAATAAATCAACATAGAAAAGATAAAATTTAATTTAATCTAAACCTTTTAAAAAGGTGGGCAAAAAAAAGACTAAATAAAAAACAAAAAACAAACAAAATATAAACAGAGCCACCAAAGGCATGTTTTTAATCTACCTTTTCAAGGCTAATCTTTTGAGACAACATTTAATGGACACGGTCTCATTGAGACCAGGCATTAAATAAGATGCAGTCAAAACCTGCCATCTTAATTCTTCGATTTCAAGATTAATCTGCCAGGGCCCACCTCTATCATCCTTATTAATTTGGGTGAGAACTGAAAACTTAAAGAAATGGCCAGGGTGATCATTAGCTAGGGCATTCGTAAGGTCACATTTAGTGATTGCATAATAGTGCTCATATATGCGTTGCTTAAGCTTTCGCTCGGTTTTACCAATGTAAAAGGCGTTGCAATCCTGACATAGAGCACAGAAAACTACTCCCATTGAGTCACAGGAAAAGTGACCTTGAATTTTAAACTGAACCCCCCCTAATGTTGACCTGATAGGCTAGGTTCAGGTGTTTACATTGGTGACAACACCCGCATCTTACCATTCCTTTGGGTCTAAAACACTTACTTTTATTGGTGTATTGAAGTAAAGATTTCAAATTCAACCCTCTTCTAAAAGTGATAGTGGGTTGATCACCTAAAACCTTGGCTAAAAGAGGGTCTTCCATTAGTAGAGCCCAATTTTTCACGAAGGTAGCCCTAATAAAGGAATGGTCAAGGTTGTAAGTGCAAAAGAACCTAATAACATTTTTATTTCTATTATTGTTTCTTAGGTCTTCCAATGGGGTAACTAGTTCTTCCATTTCAGACCCTTCTAACCCAAAAACTAGCAATAGTGGTTTATAAAATCCATTTTGCCGTTTATTAATAACCTCCATCTCTAAAGATTGCACAAGTGGCAAGGAATATCCTCTCTTTATAAACATTCTTTCCAACAATTTACATTCCTCCATAAAGTGTCTGTTTGTTCTGCCTGAAGCAACTAGTCCTGGTTTTCATTTATTCAGTTTAGTGTGTTTACATCGTGCCTTTGTCTGTTTGTGGAGTCGTTATGGCCAACCAGGACGAGGTTGTTTCTCAGGGCTCACTATTTTCTACAATTGAAGCAGCTGACAATATTCCCGACGAGGCGAATGCCAACGGAGACCTGACTACATTGCTGCAAGTCCTTATGGGACGAGTTGATACTCTGACTCAGAAAGTGGAAAACCTGGCAGGTTCTGCCAGATTTGGAACCAACACTAATGCTGCTCCTGTTCAGAATGGAGCTTTAGCAACAACTAATGTTGCTTTACTTTTTAACGCTAGTGTCAGACTTCCCAGGGATAACTTGGAACCTCATTCTGACTTACGAGGTCGCACTCAAAGCGATACACGCCCAGGACCTAGGCAAACACTGAGAGCTGCTGGTGGGCAAAACAGCAGTTCTAGCAAAGTAGGTTTGTTGCCTAGAGTGCTGGATGACAGTGCTGCAGGGCTTCCAATGGAAGGCACTGGTGGTTTTGTTCCTAATTTTGGAAGGTTCTTAAATAATTTTGACTTTTTTGGTGATAACAATGGAGCAGGAACACAGTCCCCCCAAAGAAACCAGGACACTTCCTTGACAGGTACTATTAACTCTTTTGATTATCTATTGTTTCGCTGTAGGAAACTACAGCTTGAGATTTCATATCTTGAGGAGTGTTTGAATAAACAGATTGTGCCTAAGGGCCTGAGACAATGGAGATACCCTGTTGGGCTTGTCAATCAGTCCGACTTTCACATTGAATTGATTAATTTATTTAATGCACAGGCCTTTAAGTTTATGAGACTGTTAATTAAGGAATATAAAACTCAAGTGACCAACTACACTAAAGAATTGGAGGTTATGGAACATGCCATCCTTAGTAATTGTGATTTCCCCCGATATAAATTTGAATATCTTAGAATTTTTAACAGCATTGATGCTACCATTTGCAAATTAGCAGGGAAGAAAAAGAAAATTACTAGGGACGTTCAGCAGTTTAACTCCAAAACTGCCTACCCCCCTCCCCCATTTGTGAACCTTGCTAACCAAAACACAAAATTTCATAATATTGATGAGGTTTCTGATGGGGGAGAATCTGGAAGAGAAAACACCAACTTCCAGGTTCAGGATCAAGGGTTAAGGCGGAGTGAAAGAATAAGGAGTAACTTTAATAACCAACAGCTGAACAATGGTGTGGGTGGTCATAACAATGGCCTTAATGCCACTCGTGGTCACAATAATGCCTCTAACTCTCTTTCTGATCAGCAAGAGGGGTATGCTACCCCTGGTATGGTCCAACAGGGTTTTCGGGGTCAGGAGACCCATCAGGCCAATCAACCGAGAAACACGAACCAGCAGGGGCGATCTCGGAAACGGAAGAATCAAAGGAGGAGGTAGTTCAACAGAATCACCTGAACCCAACTGTTCAGGTTAATGATACTGGTGACTTCTTTTTGTACAACTACACTGACTTTTTGTTTCCGAAGGAGATGATTGAGTTTTTTTCTTTGGGGCTAACTTTTGTGCCAGACTCCGGCCTAAACTTGGTCAACACAATTATAGACCTTAAATTGTTTGTTCGAAAATTTAATCTCACTTCTCTTTTGGGAGTAAATTCATCAGTTCCGGAGGTTTTATGGGTTTCTAGTGTTTATAACCCACCCTTGCACCCGGTCCTTTCAGCATATGAAAAAATTTGTGAATTGGATTTCCGTACCTTCTGTCAAGGAGGGTCTAGAATGAAGAAAGGAGGGTTTAATATAAAAGACAATGAACAGGACTTTATCAGGCTTCTAAAGGACTGTAAAATAAGAATGATGAAGCCGGATAAAGGGGGTGGGTTAATTTGTATGGATCATGACACCTATGTTGCATCTATGTTATTACATTTAGAAAATCCAGCCTATCAAAAGATTAGCCGTAATGAATTGAATACTGCTTATGCTAAAATTAAACAGGTCTTGGATGACTTGTTTATAGAAGCTGCTATTGATGTTGATTTATTTGCATTTCTTTCCATGCCAGCCCTAGAATAGATTCTTTTTTCGGCATTCCTAAGATCCATAAACGCCTTTCCGACCCCCCTTTTAGACCAATTGTGGATGGGCGAGGGTCTATCACATATGGATGTGCCAAGTACATTGATAGCATCTTAAAGCCCCTTATTGAAAAAGAAAGTCAAATCTGTAAAGATTCTTGGGGTTTCCTAAGGGCTTTCAGTAGTTTCCTGTTTAGAGATGATTACATCTTTTTGACTGTCGATGTGAGGGACCTTTATACAGTGATTCCCCCACGACTTAGGCTTGGAGTGGGTTAGAGACTTCATGTACGTCAGAAATGTTAACAACAATACCATCTATGTTGTTGAAACACTACTTGAACTAGTTCTTACTAATAACTTTATGTTTTTTGAGGGAGATCTTTTTGTTCAGAAGTCAGGAGTAGCAATGGGCTCCCCCTGTGGTGGCAGTTTTGCCAACTGTATTATGGCTCAATGGGAGACCACAAAGTTATTTGAAGATCCGCTTTTTAAGCAAAATGTTGCCTGGTACACTAGGTATCAGGACGACATGTTTTTCCTGTGGAAAGGACCACAGGATGCTATTGCTGACTTCATTGCATCTATTTCTAGTTTAACTGACTTTTTGGAGTTCACTTAAAGTATTGGGTTGGATTCCATCAGCTTTCTTGACATATGTATCCAAAAAGATTATGTCAACAAAAAGTTTAAAAGTTCCATCTTCAGGAAACCCAACTACTCTAATGCCTTTCTCCATTTTTCAAGTTGTCACCCCTACCACCAAAAGAGAGGGGTCGTTAAAGGGCAGCTTGTTAGAGCTGCTAGGATGGTTTCTGAGGAAGCCGACTTTTTGGAGGAATGTAAATTGTTGGAAAGAATGTTTATAAAGAGAGGATATCCCTTGCCACTTGTGCAATCTTTAGAGATGGAGGTTATTAATAAATGGCAAAATGGATTTTATAAACCACTATTGCTAGTTTTTGGGTTAGAAGGGTCTGAAATGGAAGAACTAGTTACCCCATTGGAAGACCTAAGAAACAATAATAGAAATAAAAATGTTATTAGGTTCTTTTGCACTTACAACCTTGACCATTCCTTTATTAGGGCTACCTTGGCGAAAAATTGGGCTCTACTAATGGAAGACCCTCTTTTAGCCAAGGTTTTAGGTGATCAACCCACTATCACTTTTAGAAGAGGGTTGAATTTGAAATCTTTACTTCAATACACCAATAAAAGTAAGTGTTTTAGACCCAAAGGAATGGTAAGATGCGGGTGTTGTCACCAATGTAAACACCTGAACCTAGCCTATCAGGTCAACATTAGGGGGGTTCAGTTTAAAATTCAAGGTCACTTTTCCTGTGACTCAATGGGAGTAGTTTACTGTGCTCTATGTCAGGATTGCAACACCTTTTACATTGGTAAAACCAAGCGAAAGCTTAAGCAACGCATATATGAGCACTATTATGCAATCACTAAATGTGACCTTATGAATGCCCTAGCTAGGCACATTAATGATCACCCTGGCCATTTCTTTAAGTTTTCAGTTCTCACCCAAATTAATAAGGATGATAGAGGTGGGCCCTGGCAGATTAATCTTGAAATCGAAGAATTAAGATGGCAGGTTTTGACTGCATCTTATTTAATGCCTGGTCTCAATGAGACCGTGTCCATTAAATGCTGTCTCAAAAGATTAGCCTCAAAAAGGTAGATTAAAAACATGCCTTTGGTGGCTCTGTTTATATTTTGTTTGTTTTTGTTTTTATTTAGTCTTTTTGCCCACCTTTTCTAAAAGGTTTAGATTAAATTAAATTTATCTTTTCTATGTTGATTTATTTGTTTTCTGCTATGTAGCAATTTTGTAAGTGTTGGTGTCCTTGGCACTTTTTAATTTATTTTTATTATAGCTTGTGCCTTTTTAAAGTTCTGCTTTATGGGTAGTATTTAATTCTTAAGCTTACATTTGGCTTTTTAACTGATTTATCTTTAAAGAATGTCTGATTTTTGTTAATTACTTGATTGTTTAATTTATGCATTAAGGCTTGCTATTTATTGAAGCTTGCAAGCATATGCTTTTGTCTGAGGAAGGGAAGTCATTGAATTTCCCGAAAGCGCTCACGTAATAAAGTGTCTGTTTGTTCTGCCTGAAGCAACTAGTCCTGGTTTTTGTTTATTCAGTTTAGTGTGTTTACATCGTGCCTTTGTCTGTTTGTGGAGTTTTCTTTTCCACAGGTATATTTGTAGGATGGTGACATCATCAGACTATATGAAGTGTGTTACATTAGGTGACATTAGATGGCCTACATTGAAGGAATGTCTAAACACTTTGGCCATGTGATCATCAAAGGTGAGTTTACTATTTACCTGCGTCCCCAGGGCCATAATTACTTTCTCCATACATGCTGGATGACCATCTATTTGTGTGCACTTTGTATTACCCAAAGGGGATGACTATGCATTCTTTGCCATTCAGCTTTAGGGCATTGCTTTGGACACCAGGTATCTGTCTCTGTAAGACACTTCTGGAGGATGTCTGTGTCAGCTGTACAGTCAATTATGGACCACAGTTTCCAGTCATCTGCAAATCTGTTCAGCCTTACACCTGCCATGCTTGCCTGTACCTCTGATCAGTATTAACTGAACAGGTGGGGTCCCAGGACCAAGACCTGTGTGATGCCATTTGTGACTGGCTTAGAGTTGGACATGGCACCCGCAACTATGAACATGTGTGTTTGATCTGTGAGCCACTTGGCCACCCATCCTGTGACATAGCTGTTCATGTTCAAGCTGGTACACTTGTCCATGATGACGGAGTGGGGAATGGTGTGGTAAGCCCTTAGTGAGGTCCAGGTGGGCTGTGTGGACTACTTTCACCTCCATCTATGTTCATGGTAACAGTTTTAAATAAGTCAACTAGGTTTGGGAGCCAGGCTCTGCCTTTAACAAGGCAAAGTTGTGTAGAGTCCATTGTCTTGAGATCTCTATTGTCTCAGTGTATGGGTTCCATGACGATTTGCTCAACAGCTTTGTAGACCAGGCTGAGTACACATGTTGGGAAATGGTTTCCAGGTTCTGTTTTGGCACACCCTTTGTGGAGCTGGATGACTTTTAGTGTATGCCATTCTTTGGGTACATAGCCTGCGATTCGCTTGAGTCTGGACAGTGAATGTAGGTTAGGGTGTAGTTCCTTGTGGGCCTGGTGTAAGACGCAGCCTGGGACAACTTACAGTCACATTGATGCTATGTTCTTAGCTTTGGTGAGGACTGTCTTTACCTGCATGACCATGACGTCTGTGTCTCTGTATCCTTCTGTGATAGACTCAGGCCCTTTTGGGGGTGATGGGGGGAGTTTACACTGCACTTGTCCCCCTGGGTGTGGGCAATGAAAGTTGGCTTGGTGTATGTCATTACTTTTTTCAGTAGCTGACAGCATATTTGGAAGTTGACACCTACATGTCTGATATAGCTACCAAAGGCTTTGTGGTTGTTATTCTTACATTCCTTGGCAATTTGTCTTTAGAAACTGTGCTTGGATTATTTTATGAGTGATCATTGTTTCATCCTAATAATGATCAGTGAAGCCTTTCCTTTAGTGAAGTTGGCTCTATCAGGTGTTAGTTTCCTCCTTCTGTTGTCTAGCTTATTTATGGGCAATGACCACCAGATTGTTTTCTTATTTTTGGAGGAGTGCATCTTGGATTTATTTGTGATGTCACGATCCATGCATCCCTGTAGATGCTCATAGGATGCACTTGTAAATGATTTGGCAGATTGTATACCATTATCCTATAGCAAAAAGGCTTTGGAACTTTCCACTTTGGTCTTGGGAAGTGTGCCATTTGCTTTTGAAAATGTCTTCACAGTGGTTTCATTGACTGGGTGTGGGGGCGGGATGTGGATGTCCAGTGTGATTACCTAATGATCTGATATTACCAGCGAGGGGTTTATCTCTGTTGTGGAACACTGGTACCCCATGTTGGTGATGATCATGTCCAGTATGTTGTCACCTCTAGTGGGCATGCTGACCAGCTGTTCCAGAGTGTTAGAGTTTCTTAATTCTAGGACGCATTGGGCAAAGGACATTGTATACGAGTAATTCACCACTCAATGTTCGGGTAGTTGTAATCTTCTCATATAATGGTGTTTGATAGGAACTTTATATTTGCCATTGTTCTCCAGAATACTCAGTGAGGTTCCTGAGACAAGGTACATGATCTTTAGCAGGCTACAATCTGATAGGCAGCTTTGCCCAATGTTAGTTGCACTTGCATGGTCTCCAAGGCCTCATGCTGTGGCAGTAACCTGGAGGTGTGGATATCCATAAGGTAAATGGCTACACCACTTCCTTTTGTATTTCACTCGTGGTCTTGGGTCCAAAAGTCAGGGTGATTGTGAATGTTTCACATGGATCATATCCAACAGCTGCATGTTTGACATAGCTTTGGATGTTATGCAGTGAACACCTCTGAGTAGGCGATAGGCAAGGGAGTACGGATGGAGCATTTTGCGATGGTCTGTGTATGGCACGTATTTCAGGCCACTAATGCTCTTTGTGAGGTATTGCTACTGGCTTTCTAGTTGTTGTAGTTGTCTTGTGAGGTACATAGCAACAGTGGCGTTGTACTCTGTTATAGTTCTAGTGAGTGGTGAGTAGAGGGGAACAATGCCCTCTTTTATTCTGCATGAGACACATTTTGTGATGAGGTGTGCCACATAAGAGGGTTTCCTGACTACTGTGGGAATGTGCTTATCACAGTTGTATCTACTGTCCACCCGTGACCCAGGGTCTCTTGTCATACTTAAAGTGTGAGGTATACTACCACCTATGTTGTAGTTCTTAGCTACAGAGATTTTTAACAAAGGTGATGATAATGCACCTTTTGACATTGAGCTACAGCCCATGGCTTGGACAACAGCCATCTGTCTCAGTGAGGCCCTTTTGTAGGATGTCCACATTTTTAGAGTTTACAATGATGGCTTCTAGTTTTCAGTCCTCTGGAAACTTCAGTAGCCACAGAACTTCCATGTTAATGTTTACTTCAGGGAAGTAGATACTACACAGCCTGGGAAGTTATCTAGTCCCATGGCTGCTGTGATACTGGCTTCGGAGAATGTTTTTACCTGTACAGCCATGATGACAGCAACTTTGCAGTCTTCCATTATAGACATGTGCTCTTTCATGGGTGAGAGGGGGGTAAAGTTAACACTGATCCTATCTGCCAGCATGTTGCCAATATCAGTTGGCTCTGTACATGTAGTGCCATTGAGCTGTAACTCAGAACAGATCTGAGTGTAACCATGACATGGACCTGTCTGTTGGGCAGAGATCTCCTGCGTAGACATTATGCAACTGAGTACAGCTTGGGTTACATTCATTTTTGTTGCATGGGTCAACTATTTGAGGCCAGTAATCCTCTTGTTAAGGTTCTTCATTGTTCTTTCTAGTTGCTGAACGTGCCTAGTCAGATTCCTTGCAAGTGTGTTGTGGTAGTCTCTGACAGGTCTGATGACTGTTTAGCCTAAGTGTGCGAGCATGCCCAGTATGACCTTTCAGTATCTTCCTGCCCGACATTCGCTCCTTTTGTTTAAGTGTGTGAGCATGCCCAGTATGACCTTTCTGTGTGATGCAGAATGAAATCCACTACATTTGTTGGAGTGTGTGAGCATGCACGGTATACACATTTATACTATATTTGTATGGTAAATCAAGGTGTATTTTTACAGCAGGGCTCATCTTTGTGTCATAGATCAACAGGGATCATGCTGTGCCTGCAGGGCTTCCATGAGACACTTTGCATAGACCTATCAACATTTCTACATACAGGGGGGACAGCTATTCTTTGTACATTTCTACCCGTAGGTACACCGGATTGTTACTGTGGATGTACATAGGATGTGGGTTTCACCTGGCACTTATACACATTTGCTGTGCCTGCACTGCTATGTACAGGACACCATTACAGTCTGTACTGTTGCCTATCATACTGGCTTGAGGCATACTAGTGTACTACAGGTCTTAGCGTCCATTGCCACATATATTAGCTTGCGACTTCATAGCCTACACAACCCACATCACAACGCCTGGCGTGATGTTCTCTGTCTGCATAGGCATGTGGGTGAGGTTACCCATTTGCCTCTTTAGGGGCATGATACAGCATTGCTTCGTGTTTGCATTAGTGTACAATTGTCCTGCTGTGTATACACCACTGTAATGCTATCATGGCTTACTGGTTCAGTACTGTGACTATAGTGCACAGTATCCTGGGTTCAAGCCCTGTCACTGCTTTTTATTTTCATGCTATCCAGACCAGACTGCTTAAGGAACAGTAAAGCAGATATGAGCAAGTTTAACTGACTTTGCTCAACTTTGGACCAACCTTGGCCAACATTGCACGAGCAATTTTGTTTACATATACTAGATATTGGTAAAAGCTGCTTAGCACTGCTTTATATTGCTTAAAACATGGCAATCATGCCTCAGGTGGAGCTGCAGGGCTGCCTATGTCAGATGCACATACTACACTCCCTATACATGTTTGGAAGCAGGTAGTGTCAAGTTAGGCATCTCTTTTATTTTATGTGCAAGTCAGTGAGAGGTATAATTTCCAGGGTTCCTACTGAGCCAGTGTATGTGCTATGCATTGCCTCTTTGCCAAGGACAAGGCATACTGGGCACGCCTTCTTCTGCCTACTGGGGCAGGCTCAGGTTGTTCCTCCTCTGAGTCACGCCATGCCTGTGCAGGCCTTGGCAATGGTGGGGGGCTGTTTGGCCCTGCCCCATACTGTTCCTGCTGCAGCTGTTTTCGCAGGATCATATTGTGTAGCATGGCACATACCATAACAATTTGGGTACATGTAGTTGGTGAGTACTGCAAGGCTCCACCAGATGTGTCCAGGCACTGGAACTGTGACTTGAGCACCCCAAACACATGCTCGATTACATTTCATTGTTTGTACGTGTGCCTCATTATGGAGTTCTTGTTCAGGTGTGTGTGCATTTCTGATGGGTGTCATCAGCCACGGCTCCAGTGTGTATCCAGCATCACCCACTAGGTAACCGTCAGGGATGTTCCCATTTGCAAATGTCTGGTACAGCTGTGACAGATGCCAGATATGGGAATCGTGGTAGCTTCCAGGGCAGCCAGCACACACATTCAGTATTATGCCCTGGGCATCACACACGACCTGGCAGTTGATGGAGTGGAAGCCCTTGCGGTTGATGTAGGCCCTACCCCCTCACCAGCTGGTGCTTTGATGTGTATGTGCGTGCAGTCAATTGCACCCACTACCTCAGGGTATTCCGTTATTTGCTGGAAGAGACGCATATTGCTGGCCAATACCTCATGGGAATTGGGGAAATATACATGATCACCGACATGTGCTGACATGGCATTCAGGAACTGGTGCAGTACCCTTGATGCTGATGCCTGTGAAATCCCTATCATATCACCAGTTGGTCTCTGGAAGATACCTGTTGCTAGTATTCTTAGGCCAACACATAACTTGGTTTCCACTGGGATGGGTTCCCCTCTGTTGGTTCTGTGTGTGAGGCATGGCCTGCACAGCTCAACAATTTGCTGCAGGAGCTCTCTGTCCACTCTATAGCACTCCACTATCTCCAGCTCCTGTAGCCCCTGGTAGGTTACCCTGGGTCTGTACACTCTTCTCCGTCTCCTCACTGTGGGTTGCTCAGCAGCATTCGCAATGGCACCACCCTCAGCATCTTGCACATGTTGCCTTATAACAGCAAAAGCAGCCCCTACATTTTTATGTCTCAGTTTAAGCTTTTTAAGTTTTCACTTCTCTTTGTTGACTGCAGTGTTGCAGTGTTTCTGAGAAAAACATGGGGAAATGTTGTTTGTAGAGTTTTAGGTGCTGGGCTGGGCTGGGCTGGGCTACTGTACTGCCTGTGTAATTGGCTGATCCTGATTGATTTCACCTGGCAGCTCTGCTAGTTCTCCTTGGTTAACTTCCTAATACTTCCTTTCCTTCCTTTTCCCATTTTTGTTTCCAAAGGGGGCAGCGCCATGCAAACAAGTGTAAACACATGCACATGCATGCACACAGGCTTACACAGGCTTACACGAGCTTAGGTGGGTGCACATTCATGTATACTAGATTAGACGGCCTAGCACAGGCTTACATGGGCGCACACCCGTGCACACAGCCTTAGATGGGTTTACACATGCGCACACGTGCACACACAGTGTCAGCAGCTTTGCAAGAAACTTTAGTGATAGCCACGGCGTACACCTTCAGTTTCTTGATTTCAGTTTAGGCAACTGTAGACACACCTCTTTTAGTCCTGAGTAACTCACAGCAACCACATGCCACTTTGCTCCAATAAGCTTACAGTCTTTTTCAAACATACCCCCGCATGATGTCACCCATCTCCTACTCTGTTACTCCCCTTTTCCTACTCTTACACTCTAGGGACATGGTTCACATAGCAGGAAATATTGGGATTCACTATCCTTATCCTCATTTGCATAGGATTGCCTACTAATGCTTGATTACATCTCTCAGAATGAGCTTCCCCCCTTAGCAACCTCTACTCAGTAGCCATGTTGTCTTCAGCATGCCATTCACTTGCATGGCAGATTAATATTTTGAATAAAATCCCTATTTGTGGCTTTTATTTTTTGGTTTCCTGTTTTTTAGAGAGCAGCACGTTTGCGCAGCGCTGCGCTATGCTTAAACATCGGAGATCGAGGTAAAAAAAATTTTTTTTTTATTTTGCAATGGAAAAAATGCCAATGGCCATATATTTGGCCATTGGCATGCTTCCTCAACTGGATGCATCCTTTATTTGGAGCTGTCATGGCTCCATTTTGCTATTTGCAGAACGGTACTTAGTTGACAACTGAGTACATTTCTACAAATAACACTACTCTTACTTGGACAGGTTACTGTTTCCTAGATCGCAAATTTACCTCATTTGCATAGCTTTCAGCAGCAAATGAGGTAATTTGCATAACTTAACCCTGTCCGTGTAAGAGTCTTTTTAGGAGCTCTCTTGCACGCCCCTGCCAGCTGTTCCTGGATCGCTCAGTAGACATGTTGGCTGCATGGAGTCTTACTCTAGTCTTAGACTCTGTGCAAGCCTTCGTGAATCTGGCCCAAAGTATTAAAAGAGAATATTTATGGAGTTAAAGGAAAGGGATGTCAGTAACTATTAATGATTGTTAGGAAGAAGGTAGATTATGTTAAAAGAGAAAATAATGAAGCAAAGTTACTGGTGGGAGATATAAGTAAAGCATTTGATACAACAGATCATGACATGTTATGGTAAATAATGGAAGGATGTAATTTTAGTAATCAAATTCATAAAGTAATTAGGTCAGTGTGTAGGAACAATACAATAAGAATTTTGATAAATGGTTGGTTAAGTGAAAATGAATTCCTTGTCCATATAAGAAGTACATTTTATAAATTTTGGAAATTATTGATCTTGGATCATGCAGGGGATCCTGGCTGTGTAAGTGCTTTTCGAAATAACATTTGTGTTCTTTTTGTCTGAAAGGAAAATGTCTCCTATAGGTTTAATATTTTGGAAACCAGCAAGTTAAATCATTTACAGTGTTGTTACTCTTCATTTTTGTAGCACTCAGTACAATTTCTGAGTGTTCCTTGTTTCTCTGTTTTCTATGTCCTCCAGTTTAATGAACAGCCTTCTATTTTATATTAAGAGGAACTGTCTGTATTTTTTCCACTTTTATTTTGCCAATTATGTCAGGTAAACCAGTCTCTATGCCCTTCATTTGAGCACATTATTGCTATATCATGGTTTTAATAAGTTTAGTTTTAGTGTGGAATTCGTCCATTTTCAAATTAAATTCACACAGAGAAGTTGCTGTCTTTTGTAAATCTTTTTTTTTCACAGACATTTCTTGCTGAGAATACCTAGGAAGTCTCATTTTCTTATACTGATTCAATTTGACTAGTTATAGAAATACCGATAATTTAATCCAAGGGCTAGAAATTCTGGCAAAGAAAATACATAAGAATAAAGTTCTTAGGAAGATGTAACACCTTTTTAGATGTATAGGATGGAACTTTACAGTCAGAATTTATGAATGAAGACAGAGCATGCATGTTGCCCAGTGAGCTTTATTATATTCCCCTGGCACAATAAATATTGTTTTTACAAGGTGTTTAATATATAATTGATGGTTGTTCATTTTATCTGAAATGTCATTAAAGCTATAGCTATGCAATACACAACTGCACTAAACTTGCCTAAGGAGAGGTTTGGAAGACTATAGTCTTTAGTATAAAAGTAAACAGAATTATCCAATTTTGTAAAATGTTGCTTCAATTATGTTGTCCTCTCTTCCACAAATGCCTTTTCATACACTTATTTTGAGTAAATGGCATTTAATAATGATTTGTGCAATGTAATACATTTTAGTTGAATGTAGTGTCATTGAATCAATTTATGCCCATCTTAAAAATCCAACATTTAGTTTTTGTTCTAGTTAACATTATTTTCTTTTCCTTTGGCCAAGCATACCTCTCAACTGTCTAGATTTTCGCTGAATGTCCAGGTTTTTCCCTCATATTTTTGGTCTGTTCCTCATAAAACTTGTGATTTTGTGGCTTTCTGTGGCAAATCAGTGAAGACCGAATTCACTAAATGACAGGCATTTGAGTTTCAGCCTTCATATCCATCAGAAAATGTACTGTAACACAAGACCTTTTTATTCTAGTAACTTTCTAAGCTTATAAGACCAATATTTAAAATTTATCCTTATTTTTAGAGCTTTATCACCTCATTATTTTTGGCTTTGTCCAGATATTTTGTGCCAAGAGGTTGAGAGCTTTGTGGCCAAGATACTGTTTGTAACAGGTTGTGCTGTATGTCATATTTAGTTCTGATGACACCAGATGAGTAATTCTAAACAACCCAATCATCTGCATTCAGGAGTTGGTTTAGTTTTACATTGCCATCTGGAAAATAACTAATGAATATACTCAAGACAAACACACCAAAAATTAAGAATTCAGGTACCCCTCTGAATGCATGGTTTAGAAGGCCAAGGGTGTTGCCTAGCTTTATAGGCATGATCTGTGCATTTATTTGGTAGCTTGTTGACTGCATTTTAGCCAAAATTTTCAATTATCTTTAAAATAATTAAAAAGAAAATAAAGTAAAGCCCCATCCAATGAAAATAAGTTGTGAACATACTGCAATCAGAGAACAATAATAACAAATACCTTTAGATCCCAAATGTAACTAATGTTGACATAAAATAGTATTCCAACAATTGTCATAACTTGTTATGTGATATTCTGGCATTAATATGCACATAGGATTGATAGGCATTTGTCATTTTGAAAATATTTTACCTCTGTCTTCATTTAGTCATACACAGTTTGCATTTATTTTAACATTTTTTTGGAGATAAACCTGGAAGGGTTTTCTAGACCTGTTCAAGCATTTTTGTTTATTGTATGCCCTGTGTATGAAGTAGAGAACTCTGTCTGGACCTGCAAATGAATGAAAGGTTACCACAATATGTTAGTTTCATCTGATACTTCCCTTTTTTCCTTTAATTACTGTTATAGCATAAAGATATAAATGAGTATTTCAGTTGTTATTTCGACCAAGTTTCAAAACTGAAAAAAAATATTTTTATAACTCAGTTCTGCAATCTTTTTTCTTTGTAGAAGTATAGAGTCTTGCTGAATTCTTGTCATATTTTAGAAAATGGTACATATACTCACATTCCACATGCTTCATTTTGACTTGATTAACTTGTTTTGAACAGGCATTACATGAGGGAAACAGTAGGTGAGAATATACAATATGGCATCCACAGGAAGCAACCCCTGAGTAATGGGTCAAATTGCGGTTATACTCAACAGCTGACAGAAGATGAATCATTACTATTTCATGCAGTCCTAAGCAGTACCATGACTGGTTCTTATGTCATAATCACAGTATATACAGTGTGTTGTGCTTTATGAAGTGTAATGCAATGCTAAATTGTCATTTTTCTAGGTTTCATGTGACATTTCTATGAAAGTTGCAACATGTTATAAGGCACTTCCATGAAAGATCCTACATGTTATAAAATGGCTGCTATGTTGTATTGAATGTTTCTTGTATAATACTAAATAAAGGCATAAAGAAGTGAATGTATTTATCACAACAAACTACAAAATACCATACTTCATTGGTTGTGTTAAGGATACGCAAACAAGACAGTCAGAGTTGCAGCTCATGAGGGGGTACAAGTGTCAATGAAATGGGTGCTGAAATATTTTAAGTGTTGTACAGTAGAGACATCACAAACAAGCTTGCCTGGAGCATTATAGAGTAGACTCAGATGTTCAAAAGTTACCTGTGAAATAATGGGCTTGTGCATTAAAATGAAGACATGCCAGTGTGTGTGTGTGTGTGTGTGTGTGTGTGTGTGTGTGTGTGTGTGTGTGTGTGTGTGTGTGTGTCAGACTTCATTGAATGTACACATCATCAGACCTCAAATAATCAAAAAAAATCTTAACAAAACAAGCCCAGTGAAACTCTCTTGTGAGTCCTGTGATTATGGGGGGCAAGTCCTATCTTCCTGATATAGTTGACTGATTGGTACTGTTCACGTCGGTCTGATTCGTTGAGGTTGCTGTGATCATTTGTGATCCAGTGATGTATACAGTTGGCAAATATAGCCAGACCTGTTTGTTTATATGTGTACATTCATGTATAGCTGCATGCACAAAAAAATTAAGTGTGTCTTGTTTGCTGTGCTGAGGCAGAGCTAAGTGACATAACCACTTAATGTTTAAAAAGTCATTGCAGTGGGAGTACAGCATACAATGAAGGTGCTTGTTTTTTAAGTTGTTAGTGCCCATTTGTATACATGTAATGCTGAACAAATCTGTTAAAGGTCCTTACACTCCTCAGCCATGCCTGTAAAAAGAACTGAAATGTTGCTGCAGGACAAGCACATTACCAAAAAACAAAATTCTAGAAATTATCTATACGTTAGTTAGGTAAGTATTCTTGGCTTAAATATGTTTTCAGGAACAACTTGAACATTATAACATAAATTTTGTCAAAAACCAGGCTATGCATGCAGGGGGATTTCTCTAGCTAGGACTAAACCTAATCAATATAATTTAAATAATTATGCCATCCTTTCATCTTTCTGGCATTTGCCTTGACTTCTTCCTTTAACATTTTAACAATAATAACCGTAATTGTACATTACTTGCCAGCCTTATGTGCTATTTTCATTTTTCTCTTTCTCTCAGACCTAGGCATGTCAGTCTGATCCAGGTTAGCCTTCAGCTCATTCCTTTATACTTCCCTTTGACCATCCTTCTGTTTCTCCTTTTCCTTTTTTATCTGTTTTAGCCTGGTCATGCTTCACTCTCCACAGCTTCACTCTCTTCTTCTTTAAGTTATGATTTCCCCCATGCATCCTGGTGAAAAATGTAGTCCTTTACTATGTACAAGTTTTCACTGATTAATGTGTAGTTAACAGATTTACTAGCACACTTACTTCCGTAAATCTTTTAAAAGCCTTCTTTAATGGATATGTTCTTCTGCACTTAGGTTTCACTTACTTCTATTTTGCTGTCAAGTATGGCAAACATAACCTACAGCTAAATCACAGTAAAGAGAAAGGCAATAAGAGGCTAGACCACTTTAGGACGTAAGTCTTTAAAGAGGCAATTGGCTGGTTTGGCAAAACCTTTTGCGTACATCAGGGGAACCCAGAGCAGATGAATGCTACATATTATGAAGGGACAGGGTACATACTATTATCTAAGGTTATATACCTACTCTGTTATCTTGATGAGTGTTAGGATCCTAACTATTACCTCCTGTCAGAATAAAGTCCAGCTGTTTTATTCTGATGAGGGATAGGGGGTTCTACTATGAAATGCCAAGTGTAAAATCCTGAATATCAGAAACACCAGAAAATAATGCCTGAACACAGAAGGGCAAAAAAAATAATTTCAAGTGTTTTGTAAGGATGAAAGAGACAATATACAAACACTTCTGTATCTCCCATATCACTCCAAACTCCTAGATATGACTCTTCCCAAATAATGTTAAAGTGTCTTCATTTCATTAAATATATAACTTATGTTATGACCTTATTTTCCTTTCATCTTTTAATAAATAGGGAACAAATCAAATGTATAGCATTGCCCTTATGTATTTCAAATGGGTAATTTCCATCAGACCATCTTCTGTGCTTCCTAGTCTGCATGTCAGTCCTTCATCTGTACCTCCTAGTCTGCACGTCAGACCATCATCTGTGCCACCTAGTCTGCACATCAGTCCATCTGTACCTCCTAGTCTGCACGTCAGACCATCATCTGTGCCACCTAGTCTGCACATCAATCCATCTGTGCCTCCTAGTCTCATGTCAGACCTTCATCTGTGCCACCTAGTCTGCACATCAGTCCATCTGTGCCTCCTAGTCTGTATGTCAGACCTTCATTTATACCTCCTAGTCTGCACATCAGACCATCATCTGTCAGACCATCATCTGTATCTCCTAGTCTGCACATCAGTCCATCTGTGCCTCCTAGTCTGCATGTCAGACCTTCATCTGTGCCACCTAGTCTGCACATCAGTCCATCTGTGCCTCCTAGTCTGCATGTCAGACATTCATCTGTGCCACCTAGTCTGCACATCAGTCCATCTGTGCCTCCTAGTCTGCATGTCAGACCTTCATTTATACCTCCTAGTCTGCACATCAGACCATCATCTGTATCTCCTAGTCTGCACATCAGTCCATCTATGCCTCCTAGTCTGCATGTCAGACCTTCATCTGTACCTCCTAGTCTGCACATCACATCATTATCTATGCCACTTTGTCTGCACATCAGACCATAATCTGTGCTATCTAGTTAACACATAAGAAACTCAATCAGTAACCTGGACATTATCTATCCACTTCCATTTAATAGCTAGAAAGCCCTTCAATACAACATATTACATGTTCCATGGAGCCCTTCAATTTTTAACTTGATTTTGTGCCACATAAAACATCTGGCTTCTGGAAATTCACTTCACTACTACACCAGTAGCCTCATCTTACAGATTATCACTCACACATCCCTACTGGAGGTCAGAGAATCCTAAGTATCTAGGCAGAGCTCATGATATAGGATTAATGGTCTAAAGACCTTGTAAATGAAAAGTAAAATGACTCTTTATTGGTTTTAATTTGCGGATTTTTTCTTAAAAATAATTAACGTTCCTGTTTTGTGACTCAGAATTAGTGTACATTGAGTGCATTTTGTGGAATTTTGGTTTCTATTATGAAATTAGGTGACTTGGCCAGGCTATTTTTAAAACTATCCAGAATTTATGTGTGTTCCCATGGAGAATAGGGGTTATGCCTTATTACAGATCCTTCTGCTGTTTCAGGGTAACACAAGTGACATTACAGTGAAAACAACTTACTCTTCTGCATGAAGTAGCAAACATTTAACATTGGCTCAAGATGCATCAGGTGATTAGTATCTGAAATAGACTGAATCAAAAGTGAAGAAATGTGGGGTGACTTGTGGATGGGATTGCAAGTACTCTATAAAATGCTTTATTAGGCATTTTTTGTTCAGCTCAACAGCACTCTGCTAGCACATGATCTCCACTGCTAGGATGGTATGTGTTTTTGATAGTTTATATATATATATATATATATATATATATATATATATATATATATATATATAAAAATATATATATATATATATATATATATGTGTATATATATTGTGTGTGTGTGTGTGTGTGTGTATGCATATGTGTGTATGTGTGTGTGTGTGTGTGTGTGTGTGTGTGTGTGTGTGTGTGTGTGTGTGTGTGTGTGTGTGTGTGTGTGTGCATCTGTTTGTGTAAAGTGATTTTATGCATTTATAAATGTGATCACTTTCAGGCATTTGAGATGCACACAATCAGTATAGTGGCTGGTAGGAACATACCTGTGTGTGTGTGTGTGTGTGTGTGTGTGTGTGTGTGTGTGTGTGTGTGTGTGTGTGTGTGTGTGTGTGTGTGTGTGTGTGTGTGTGTGTGTGCGTGTGTGCGTGTGTGTGTGTGTGTGTGTGTGTGTGTGTGTGTGTGTGTGTGTGTGTGTGTGTGTGTGTGTGAGTGTGTGTTTGCATCTGTCTGTGTAAAGTGATTTTATGCATTTATAAATGTGATCACTTTCAGGCATTTGAGATGCACACAATCAGTATAGTGGCTGGTAGGAACATACCTGTGTGTGTGTGTGTGTGTGTGTGTGTGTGTGTGTGTGTGTGTGTGTGTGTGTGTGTGTGTGTGTGTGTGTGTGTGTTTGCATCTGTTTGTGTAAAGTGATTTTATGCATTTATAAATGTGATCACTTTCAGGCATTTGAGATGCACACAATCAGTATAGTGGCTGGTAGGAACATACCTGTGTGTGTGTGTGTGTGTGTGTGTGTGTGTGTGTGTGTGTGTGTGTGTGTGTGTGTGTGTGTGTGTGTGTGTGTGTGAGTGTCTGTGTGTAGGGGCTAGGAGATATATTGCTTTGCACTGCACATATCTCAGAACAATATGGCCATTATGTACTTATGTATTTATTCATTCTTTTGATGACAGTTAGACATCTGAAGTGTATGCAGTTATTAAAGAAGTTGCATTTGGTGTGCATGTGTGTGTGTGTGTGTGTGTGTGTGTGTGTGTGTGTGTGTGTGTGTGTGTGTGTGTGTGTGTGCCCGTGCTTATGCATGAAGATGATTGCACTGTGTACATCTGATAGTAAAGCACAATACTTTTACCATTATATATTTATGCATTCATTGGCTCCATAGAGTAATTTCAAAATCTGTAATTATAATCTCCAAACTCTGGACCCTACCCAGTTCAGGTCTGTAGAAGGCAGATCATGTCTCCTAAACCTGACTAAACCAAAGCTGTAGATGAGGGTAAGGTGGTACACACAGCCTACCTAGATCTCACCAATGCTTTCAACACCATCCCCCACTCTGGAATTATAGACAAACTCACTAAACTAGGTATAAATCCCTATGTCACAAGATGGGTTGCCAACTGGCTCACTGACCAAACTTAAACTGTGAAAGTAGCAGACTCTAAATCCAACTTCAGACCAGTGACAAGTGGAGTACCACAGGGTTCATTCCTAGGTCCTCTCTTGTTTAGTATCTACTTCTCTGAAGTACAGGCTAACACAGAAGGTCTTTGGCTAACAAAGTTCACAGATGACTGCAAACTAGGAGCCATAATCAAATCTCCTAACGATGTGGACATCCTACAAAAGGGCCTCATTGAGAGTGATGCCTGGTGTCAAAGCCATGGCCTCAAGCTCAATGCCAAAAAGTGTATTGTCATCCCTTTTGCTAAAAACTCTGTACCCATGAACTACCACATAGGCCATAGTCTACTTAACACCGAAAGTGTGATAAGAGACTTGGGGCACAGGTGGACAGTAGTCTCTCCTTTGATAATCACATCGCCACAGTAGTCAGGAAATCCTTCTATGTGGCACACCTCATCACAAAAGGTTTCTCATCCAGAAAAAAAGAGGTCATTGTTCCCCTCTACTCATCACTCATTAGACCCATTATAGAGTACAATGCCCCTTTTGGTATGTACCTCAAAGACATCTACAACAACTGGAAAGGCCACAGAAATACCTTACAAAGAGGATTACTGGCCTCAAACAGATGCCCTACGCAGACTGTCTCAAAAAACTCCAGCTTTTGTCTGTCGCATATCGCCTAACATAGAGCTGATCTCTGCCTAACATACAAAGCTATGTCAAACCCAGAGCTGTTGGACATGCTCCATGTAAAGAAATCCCAATCCCTCCGAGCTACACACTCTAGGGACCTAAACCTTGTCACCACAATAAACAGATCATGTTGGAGGGATAGATTCCTGTCTCAGAGACTTCCCATACTCTGGAACAAACTACCTATCTAAATCAACCAAAGCTCCTCATTAGCACTCTTCAAGAAAAATCTTGATGATTGGATGGGAGACAGGAAATTCACCCTAGGGATTACTTCTGTGGCTCTGCTTGACAGGGGCACAGGAAAATAATTTTCTTGGGTGGCAAAAGCCAGGGTATCATTTGACTAGGCTTGTATAGGCCCTAGGGCCAATAGCCTAGTACATACCTATGAACGTATGAACTTATAAGTCATGGAATTGCAAAAAAACAAACTAAAATAAAAGAAAAGAAAAACAGCAAAACTAAAGGAGCACAGTGTATGTTGTCAGTCAATGTTCTCCTTTAAAGTTATTTTTTGCAAACTCCCCATGCATCCCCAATGTAGGGCTACTGTCCATATGACCCTGTTTCTTATATATCCTAACTATGAGATTACCATACCTTGGAGAAAAGGGATTTCACCAAGAAGCGGTGATCTCAAACTTGGCTTGGCAGGGTTATTGTGTGTTTGAGTAAAACTAGTTGAAATAAATTACTCTGATATCTGTCACTTGTGGCATAGATGGAAAAAGTATTGCCTACTGTCCAGGTGACTTGTGTTCTAGTTAGTAGCTCAGACAGTTGATAGCATTGTCAGGGAGGATGGGTGGACCCATCCTGGGGGAGGGACTAGTACAGAATGTTGAACACACTGCCATTATCCCTCAAGGAAGGAAGGGGCAGTAATGCAGATGATGGATTGGGAGCACACACTAGACTTACAAAGCACCCAGTCAATCGTAATCTTCATAGCATGTGTGCAGAAGCATGGACTCATATGATGTGGCCATTCTGGGACACAATGGAGATGTAGTTTACTTGACCCCCAAAGGGATAAGGATAAGGATCCTAACAACATACAGCACCCTCATGGCTGCCTGAATATGTACCTCCTTCACATAAGTAGCACCATTTCAACTGGTCAAATCTTTAGAGTAGAAGAACAACAGGGCACTGTCTGGTTGAGGGGAGACTTGATGGATCAGCAAGTATGAGGGAAAATATAATCTAAAAAAAAAATAAAGGAATTGCTGAGACTATTTTTTTTATTTGATCATAACAGGATGTCTGAGGTGTATATAGTCACTTCCGAGGTGTATGTAATCAATAACATGGCTAAAATGAGTGGGTACTGAGTCAGCCTGTGAATCAAAGTGACAGATCCCAACTTCTGTTTGATCACAGGTAAGTCGTTATTGGCCTGATATATTATGGCTTTACCCCATTCCAGTTAGTTCCAAACATTCAGTTGCCTCCAAATGATCACACTTCATTTCAAAGTCACCAGACGTCATTGCAATTGCCCACCCTCTTCTTCTTGCCTCTCATAATAAACAGTCTATCTCATAAATTGGGAGATTATAATTTCAATTTTCATACCAACCAATTTCAATTTTCGTTATTCTCTCACACAATTACTCTTGTCATAAAATGCATTAATTTCACCTCCATGGTAGCATCCTTAAATTCTTCAGGATTTTCTCTTCATTCAGTTTCATCCTTCTTTTGACTAATTGCATCAATTAATATGTCATTATTAAAACCCTTAGTTGTGGTATACTTGTTAAATGTCACCATATACTGGCTTCATAAAATATATTTAAAGAAAAGCGTTTGGAATATCAGTTACAAAAGTTATACATATCAAACACACAGCTGCACCGATCTTAATGAAATAACTTTAAGTAGATGTGACCATAATCTGTAACATCTCCATGATGTAGCTTAAATTTACTGTTGTTTGTAAATTAAACCATTTCACCGTCACAGCAGCATCCTTAATTTAACCAAGGTTATTTGTCCCTCTTTAAGTAATGCTAACCATTCCTGCTTATTTTGCCTTAAGTTAGAAATTTCTCCTCTTTAAACATTCAGTGGTTAGTCAAAGCACCATTACTAATATTGACTTATACTGATCTTAAACAAAGTGCCCTCGCTGAATGATTGAAAAATTATATTATAATTATATACTACATACTATAGAAAGAATATATACATATAAATATATATCTATATCTATCTATCTATATCTATATATATATATATATATATATATATATATATATATATACACCACAGCGGACATCTGTTTCCATTTCTTCCTGTCCTCTGCATCTTGCCCTGTCACACCAACCACCTGCATGTCCTCTCTCACCACATTCATAAACCTTATCTTAGCCCTTCAACTTTTCCTCTTTCCTGGCAGCTCCATCCTTAACATCCTTCACCCAATATACCCAGCATCTCTCCTCAGCACATGTCAAAACCAATGCAATCTCACATTTCAAGCTTTGTCTCCAAACCATCCAACCTGAGCTGATCCTCTAATATACTCATTTCTAATCCTGTACATCCTTGTCACACTGAATGTAAATCTTAGCATCTTTAACTCTGCCACCTTTAGCTCTGACTCCTGTCTTTTCATCAGTGCCACCGTCTCCAGCCCATATAACATAGCTGGTCTCACTACCATCCTGTAGACCTTCCCTTTCACTCTTACTGGTACCCATCTGTCACAAATCACTCCTGACACTCTTCTCCATCCATTCCACCCTCCCTTCACTCTCTTCTTCACCTCTCTTCCACACTCATCATTGCTCTGGACTGCTGATCCCAAGTACTTAAACTCATCCACCTTTGCCAATTCTACCCCCTTCATCCTCACCATTCTTCTGTCCTCCCTCTCATTTGCACACATATAGTCTTAGTCCTGCTGACCTTTATTCCTCTCCTCTCTAGAGCATATCTCCACCTCTCCAGGGTCTCCTCAACCTGTTCCCTACTTTCACTACAGATCACAATGTCATCTGCAAATATCATAGTCCACAGAGATTTCTGTCTCATCTCATCTGTCAACCTGTCCATCTTCATTACAAATAAAAAAGGGCTCAGAGATGATCCTTGATGTTATCCCACCTCCACCTTGAATGCACCATCACTCCTACTGCAAACTTTATCACTGTCACACAGCCCTCGTACATATTCTGTACCACTCTTACATACTTCTCTGCCACTCCTGACTTCCTCATACAATACCACAACTCCTCTCTAAGCACCCTGTCATATGCTTTCTCTAAGTCCACAAAGACACAATGCAACTCCTTCTGACCTTCTCTATATTTACCCATCAAAACCCTCAGAGCAAACATTGCATCTGTATTGCTCTTTCCCAGCATGAAACCTTACTGCTGCTCACTAATAATCACCTCCCTTCTTAACCTAGCTTCCACTACTCTTTCCCATAACTTCATGCTGTGGCTGATCAATGTTATCCCTCTGTAGTTACTACAGCTGTGGATATCACCCTTATTCATAAAAATCGGTACCAATCCACTTCTTCTCCAATCCTCAGGCATCCTCTCACTTTCCAAGATTCCATTAAACAATCTGCTTATAAACTCCACTGTCATCTTTCCTAAACACCTCCATGCTTCCATAGGTATGTCACCTAGACCAACAACCTTTCCATTCTTCATCCTCTTCATAACTGTCCTTACTTCCTCCCTGCTAATCTGTCACTATCCCATCATCCAACTTTCTCTCTCTCTCATTTTCTTCATTCATCAGCCCCTCAAAGTACTCTTTCCATCTGCTCAACATACTGTCCTGACTTATGAGTACATTTCCCTCATTATCCTTTATCACCCTAACTTGCTGCACATCTTTCCCAGCTCAACCCTTCTCTTTAGCCAATAGGTATAGGTCCTTTTCTCCCTCCTTAGTGTCCAACCTTTCATACAACTCACCATGCCTTATGCTTAGCCTTCGCCTCCTCTCTCTTCACCATATGCCTCATCTCCTCATACTCCTGACTACTTTCTTCATCTCTCTGACAATCCCACTTCTTCTTCACCAATGTTTTCCTCTGTATACTCTCTTCTACTTCCTCATTCCACCACAAGGCCTCCTTGTCCTCCTTCCTCTGTTCAGATGTCAAACCAAGCACCTTTCTAGCTGTCTCCATTACCACCTCTGCTGTGGCTCTCCAGCTATCTGGTAACTCTTCACTGCCACCCAGTGCTTGTCTTAACTCTTTCTTGAATTCCACATTAGAATCATCCTTTTTCAACTTCCACCATTTGATCCTTAGCACTGCCCTCACACTCCTCCTCCTCTTCTTGAGGACTGTCATCCTACATACCACCATCCTATGCTGTCTAACTATGCTTTCCCCTGTCACCACTTTGCATTCTCCAATCTCCTTCAGACTGGCCCTCCTGCATAGGATATAATCCACATTGTGTGCATCTTCCTCCACTCTTGTATGTCACCCCATGTTCCTCCCTCTTCTTAAAATACATATTCATCACAGCCACGTCCATACTTTTCGCAAAATCCACTACCATTTATGCTTCTGCATTCCTCTCCTTAACACCATACCTACCCATCACATCTTCATCCCCTCTGTTCCTTTCACCAACATACCCATTGACATCTGCTCCAGTCACTACTCTCTCACCCTTGGGTACAGTCATCACTTCACTCAACTCGCTCCAAAATTTTTCTGTCTCATCTATCGCACACCCAACTTGTGGACCATATGCACTAACAACATTCATTATCCCACCGTCAGTTTCTAGCTTCATAAACATCATTCTAACTGACACTCTTTTCATCTCCAAAATGCTCTTCATATACTGTTCCTTTAGGATAGCCCTTACTCCACTTCTCCTCCCAACCACACCATGGTAGAACAATTTGAAACTGCTTCCAATACACCTGGCCTTACTCCCCTTCCATCTGATCTCTTGCACACACAATATATCAACCTTCCTTCTCTCCACCATTTCAGCTAGCTCTCCTGCTTTGCCAGTCATTCTGCCAACATTCAAAGTTCCTACCCTCACGTCCACACTCCTAACCCTCCTCCTCTCCTCCTGCCTCCAGGCATGCCTTCCCCCTCTTCTTCTCCTTCTCTTTCGGCCAACAGTAGCCCAATTTTCACCAGCACCCTGTTGGCTAACAATACTGGTGGCAGTCATTGTTAACCTGGGCCTCGATCAATCTGGTATGGAAAACTTATTGTTGCCTGCATATTTGATCTGGCAAAAATTTTACACCAGATGCTTTTCCTGACGTAACACTCCCCATTTATCTGAGCTTGGGACCGGCATGATGCATCCCCATTGGCTGAGTTTTCTATATATATATATATATATATATATATATATATATATATATATATATATATATATATATATATATATATTTACAGCATATACTTTATAGTTTTTATTTATTTAGCCTTTGTTAACTAGGTTAGTCCTGTTTTCTTTTTAGGGGAGACCTGAGATTGCATTTACACTACTCTGGGAAATTTGGGCAATGCTTTTTCTTATCAATAGGTACCTGGGGATTTTTTTATATTGACCTGAGCTACCACAATCTCAGGCAAATGGTACCTCAGTTTAACTTCTTATCTGAAAAACTACAGCATCCCCCTTATGCTGCCTATGAGTATTAGAAATGAATCCCTGCAACTGGGGTGGGAGTATAACCCACAAATTTCTGGTCCTTTAGAACCAAAGGCAAGTGTGCTATCTGTTGCACCACTGACATTCGTCTTTGCAGAACCAACCTCATCTTCACAATAATATCTCATTGTTTAGACACATCCTCAAGGCATACATCTTAAATGTCATATATACAAGTTTCTTACACTAGAATTAAAGTAAAACAGAAATAATGGATTCAAATATTATAACGTATCATCAAACATACTTGTTTAACAAGCATAATGTAATAGTTTTGAATAGCTGTATGCATATTATATAAACGGTGGCAGTCATAGTATAATGAGAATTTGCACTGGCTGCACCTAAGTGCTGCTAAGGAGTGATTCAGAAACACCAGCTGCTCTTAGAAGCAGTGGTGGTTTCAAGCACTTTGAGAAGGTAGTATGCAAATGAAGGTATAATGAGATTTAAATAAGGAAAATGTGGAAAATCTGTAACTGTCTTATGCAAATTAGGAGCTCATTCTTCCCTTCATTGTGTGATTCGTAGTCACGTTTTGATGCACAGTATGGAGAAGGCTTACAAAAATCAAAGTTTGTATTTGTCATCTGCTTTGCAATCTATGGAGATGCTTGGGTTTGCTGCCAACTTAGCTGTTTCCCATTCTGAGGGGTGGTTTTGTCCACTCCAAAAACCACATGTGCTTAGCACTGCCTGAGAGCCAAGTAGGAGAAGAAGATACAGGCAAAGGTTGACCATCTGAACTTTGCTATTGAAGAGATTTTAGACAGGTTTAGAGTGGGCAGGGAAATAATATGGCTTTGGTGTGTTTTTATGTACCACTGACGGAGAATGGGAGGATACTTTGCCTTACTACATTTGTGGATACCAAGGTACATATAGCCCTTACTATACTTGCCATGGGGACCTTCCAGAGACAAACTGGGGATGCCTTGGTTATCTTGCAGGGTTGCCCTACTAGGATATATCAGCAGTTCCTTGACCTGCTCTTGCTACATGTGTATCAGTACATCTATTTCCCAGTGTTACCTCAGGACTGATCCAGTACCATACTTGCCTTCTGTGGGATGGCATTCTTTCCAGATCTGCTTGATGTGATAGATTGCACCCATGTAACCATTTGGGCATCATCTGGACCACAGGGAGAGTAGTAACAGAAGAGGAATGGCTGCCAAAATACCATTCAATAACCTGCCAGGTAGTGTGTGTGATGTATGAGGGTACATGACCAATATGTAGGTCCAGTATCCTAAAAGTTTGAGTGATTCCCATATTTGGAATACCATCTCACTCTACCCCTTTTCCTGTATGGTAGAATTCCTTATAGTGACCTAGTTGGTATGTGCAAAGCATTTTACTGTTCCTAGCCTTAGCTATTTCAGTATCTGTGCTGTGGTAGTACAGGTAGCACTGAAGAGTCTTGCTTCCATTTTCTGTTATGTGGCCCCTATTTTGTTTTGCAAGTGACTCAGACTACCCACTTAAATCTTGCCTAATGACACCAGTCAGTAAAATGTACAACACAAGGCCAGCAGTATGGGATCCAGAAGTCACCAAATAAAAATAAAAATACTACGTCAAATACATATAACTGGCTGTAAACAGCCCTAAGGGCTGTTTACAGCCAGTTATATGTATTTGACGTAGTATTTTTATTTTTATTTGGTGACTTCTGTATCCCATACTTCTGGCCTTGTGTTGTACATTTGAATGGTTTTGGCCGTGCGTCTACCTACCTGCATAGCATCATGTTGGGTTGACCAGTCAGTAAAACCCAGGGAACTGCAAGGAGCACTTCAACACTGCCTAGTCGAGACATGGATAGTCCTTGAGTGAGTGTTTGGCTTGCTCAAAGCCTGATTCCTTTGCCTAGACAAGCCTGAGGGTGCCCTTAAGTATGACTCTGTTACTGAATGCAGGATGCTTATCACCTGTTGCATTCTTCACAACATGATCATGCATCAGTCTAGAGAGCAACTGCCACAACCAGCCACTGATAGTGGCAGTGCAGTTCCCTCAGCCATTCCAGCCATCAGTGATGATAGTGACTGAGGAAACCTGACTGCAGTAGGATGGTAAGCCCTGGCTCCTGCACTGAGCTAAGGTGTGGTTCCTTACCCCTACTGCATTAATTTCAGCCACTGCTTCATTCCATACCTTGACTCTACCTGCCTGTTTTTACCTCCTCTTTCTCAAATAGGCATTTCCAATATGTCCTTATATCATCCATAAGATGTGATTCCCCTTGGGACTGAAGTTGTCTCTCCTGTGTCTTGTTCCCAGCTTTTACACCATGCTGTAACCTGCAATCACATATTGTTACAAAAGTGATAAGTGACACCCATCATCTTTGTATGATAGTTTCAAGAAATGTGAACCATGCATACCAATGCATTAGAGAAAGAAAGATAAATGGTGAACACACCTTGCACCACTATTTCTGACTTGTGGTTTTCACTTTTCTCGACCTTACTGTCTACTTTTTCTACTCCACTGCTGCAGTCACAATACATATACTTGAATCTGTTTTTTGTGATGGTTTGCTATTTAGATTAACTATTATGTCAAGCATTTCACGAATTATTTGAAATCACTCGGCCTTTATTCTGCACCATTCATGTAAGCATTGAGAGAGGCAATTGTCAGCAATAAGCCAACTGACACATGGTACAGAATTTGAGACTGAACAAGTTAATCAAATAATCTGCTATCCCTAACTAGGCGATTTTACACACACACACACACACACACACACACACACACACACACACACACACACACACACACACACACACACACACACACACACACACACACACACACACACACATACTTCTTTCCAACCTCGTATGTTTGCTGAAGCAGCGAAACACTTGCCCATTACACAAAATGCAAAGGAGCTCCTTGCAAGCTTGTCCATAATGTTTCATATCTTGTGTGTTGCTTTCTGTGCATGTAGTTGTGTGTAATCAGATGTGCAGATGCAAAACAGAGAGAGTGCTAGGTAAAAAAGTAATGCCAAATGTTTTCTTTCTTTCTTTCTTTATGAAATTAATGTTTGGTCCAGGCCCCTCCTCCCAGTCAGCAGGCCCTAAGCAGCTGGTTAGGTCACCTATTACTAGATCCAGCTCTGACTACTGTACTATATAACTAATGCTAATTGCATAATCACATACAGAGATCAACTTAGACTGGTCTTTTTGGACATTTTGCAAGGTTAGCAACAAGAGCAGAATGTGTCCTTCCTGAAACTGACCATATGCTTAGGTTGTCACATCAGTCTGCATATCAGAACCAGACAAATAAATTAATTGTCAATCTCACCCCCCCAACACTTTCATAGGTTCATAGGTAAGCACTAGGCTATCTGCCTGAGGGCATCTGTAAGCCTAGCCAGAATGTGTTGGCTTTCACCACCCCCTTAGATTAGTTCCCTGTGCCTCTGTCCAGCAGAGCCAATAGTTCCCTGTGCCTCTGTCCAGCAGAGCCACTGCAGTGATCCCCAGGGTATATTTTCTGTTTCCCATCTACTCGTTAAGGTTTTTCCTGAAGAGTGATAGTGAGGGGCTCTGTCTAATGTAGATTGGAATCCTGTTACAAAGCATGGGGAGTCTCTGGGACAGGAATCTATCCCTCCAGCACATCCTATTTATCGTTGTGGTGAGGTTTAGATCCCTAGAGCATGTGGCTCTTGGGGATTTGTTTTTTTTTTTAGGTGGAGCATTTCCATCAATTCTGGGGTGGACATGGCCTTGTACGTCAGGCAGAGATCACCTCTGAGTAAGAGGTATGCAACCGAGTACAGCTGGAGATTCTTCAGATGGGCTGTATATGGCATCTGTTTGAGGCCAGTAATCCTCTTGGTGAGGTACTTCTGTGGTCTTTCCAGCTGTTGCATGTGTGTTTTAAGATACATCCCAAATGGGGCATTGTACTCTATGATGGGTCTGATGAGTGATGAGTAGAGGGGCACAATAACTTCTTTTGTTCTAGATGTGAACCCTTTTGTGATTAGGTGGGCCACATAGAAGGATTTTCTAACCACCTTGGCAATATGATTATCAAAGGAGAGATTGCTATCTACTTGGGTCCCCAGATCCCTTATTACATTTTCTGTATTTAGCGGATTACCACGTATGTGGTAGTTTGCAGGTACTTTGCTTTTTCCAAAGGGGATGACTATGCACTTTTTGGCATTTAGCTTGAGGCCATGATTTTGACACCAGGTATCCATCTCAGTGAGACCCTTCTGGAGGATGTCTGTATCAGCTGGAGAGTTAATTATGACCCCCAGTTTGCAGTCGTCTGTGAACTTGGTCAGCCATAGTCCTCCTGTACTTGCCTGCACCTCTGAGAAGTATATGTACTAAACAGCAGGGATCCCAGGACTGAGCCCTGGGGGATGCCACTTGTAACCAGTTTAGAGTCGGACCTAGAGCCTGCAACTCTCACGGTATGGGTTCTATCCATGAGCCAATTGGCAACTCATCTCATGACGTAGGGGTTTATGTTCAGGCTGGTGAGCTTGTCTATAATACCAGAATGGGGAATGGTGTTGAAAGCCTTTGCGAGGTCTAGGTAAGCTGTGTGGACCTCCTTTCCCTTGTCTAAAGCCTTGTTAACTGTCTCAAAGAAGTCCACCAAGTTTAGGAGGCATGATCTGGCCTTAACAAAGCCAAACTGTGTAGGGTCCAATATTCAGAGCTGTCCAATGTCTCTGTTAATGAGTTCCATGATGATGACCTCCATAGCCTTGCAGACAAAGCTAGTCAGGCTTATAGGGTGAAAGCTCCCAGGGTCCGTTGTGGTGCCAGCTTTGTGGAGTGGGATAACTGTTGCTGTACACCACTCTATAGGTATGTAGCCTGTAGAGAGGCTGAGTTTGAACAGTGTGTTTAGGTGAGGGGTTAGTTCATTTTAGAGCTCGTGTACGACACAGCCTGGGGCACCATCCAGTCCCATTGAAGCTTGTGTTTTTGGCTTTGGATAGGGCTGTTTTTACCTGTGTGTCAGTGATTGCTGGGGAATTATATTCTTCTGGTATGGTTATGGGTCCTTTAGGGGTGAGAAGGGGGTGAAGTTTGCACTAAACTTGTCTGCCAGAATGTTGGAAATATCAGTCGGTTCAGTGTATTCACTTAGGTTCTTGACATAGCTAAAGAACACTTTGTGGTTATCTTTAGAGTCCTTGGCAATTTTCCTTTCAAAGCTAGCCTTGGATGATTTTATGAGGGATCGTAGTTTCTTGCTGATACTGATCAGGGATGTCTTTCCTTCTTGGGATTTTACTCTTTTCTGTACTAGTTTCCTCCTTCTATTGTATAGCTTGTTTATGGCAGGGTTCCACCAGACTGGTTTCCTTTTCTTGGAAGCGTGAGTGTTGGTTTTGCTTGGGATAGCATGATCCATGCATTCTTGCAGGAGCTCATAGAGTGCCTTTGTAAGGGACTCAGCAGCTTGGATAGCATTGTCCTTTAGCATGGGGGCTGTGAACCTTTACACCTCGGTCTCAAGCAACGTGAAGTTTGCTTTTGAAAAGTTTTTCACGGTGGTTTCCTTGATTGGGGTTGGGGGTGAAATGTGGATATCCAGAGTGATTAGTCTATGGTCTGATCTAACCAGCGAGTGGTTGACCTCCGGTGTAGAACACCGGTCGCCCATGGGCGTTCGAGTTTATAAATTCTAGGAAGCGTTGGGCAAGGCAGTTAGTACTTGAGTAGTTCTCCCTGTTAATGTTTGGGTAATTTAAATCACCCAATATTAGGGCATTTGGTAGGACCTTCATATTTTCCAGTGTCTCCAGAAACGCGGAATGGGGGTCCTGGGTCATGGTGGGTGATCTGTAGCAAGCTACAATTTGAATTGTCGTTTTGCCCATTGCTAGTTGCACATTGATGATCTCTGAGGCATTGTGCTGCACCACTAACCTGGAGGAGTGGGTATCCTTGATGAATATGGATGCACCCCCACCTTTTGTGTTTCTGCCCGGTTCTGTGGTCGAAAAGTATGGTATGAGTTATAGCCTGGTAGTGCTGGGGTGCTCTCTGGAGCCTTAAACCCGGTTTCTGTTACTGCACAGATATCAATGTTCTCCATATTGAGGAGTGCCTCAAGTGTATGTATTTTGAGGTTTAGACTTCTGGGGTTGAATAGCATTACCCTCAGTTTTTGGTTACTCGAGCTATTTATGGTGGTGGGTTTGTCTTTTGAGCCTTGCCTAAAAAAGGCACTATGGGGGCGGCAAAAGCCTTGGCCAGTATTTGAAAGCCTAAGGGTGACAGGTGCAAGCCATCTCTTGCGAAGCAATGTGGCTTGTCAAGCATGTCATCCCAGGTGGACAGATACTGGATCCCCTTTGAATGACACCAGAAACATAGCCAATTGTTGAAATTGATATTTTTTCTTTATACTATGGCATCATTCTTGGTGAGGGCAGGATGCTACTCAAGGTCACGGTCATACCGGCCTGGGCTATGTGATCAGAGAGCTCTTCCATGTCTCTTTTCATGTAGTCCAGGGAGGTATGTCTCAGATCATTCACACCAACATGAATAATGACAGAGTCGTATTTGTACTTGTTCTGGAGCAACCTGAATGCTTGTGTTATGTGGTGGATCCTGGCACCTGACAGGCAGTTAACTGTAACCTTTTCCTTGTCCAGCCTAGTTAGTGGGACATCAGTGTGCCTGACTATAGAGTCGCCTTTTACTAGTGTGTTGGGTATGTTATTTTGCCTTAAGGGCTGTGATTGTGGTGCACATTGATTATGTGAAGTATGTGTTTCATGGCTTGTGATGGGGTGTAGAGGTTGCTTGGTTGTCTGCTTTGGAGGTCTCTGTTGCTTTTGCAGATTTTTATTTAGAGCCTCCGAGTATGTTTTTGTGTATTTATGCGTGTTATTTGCCGGTGTTGGTTTAGTAGGTCTGTGTGATACTGGTGGTGTGTTGCAAGTATTTTTCTTCTCCTCTTGACTGTCAGTTCCAGTCTTGGGTTGAGAGAGCTTTGCTTCCAGTTTGGCTGTATAATTGCATCTCTCGCATATTTTAGTGTTTGGTGGTAGGAGGAGAGGGTTGTCTGTGTACATGAGGTAGCTGTAACTGCCTCAAAATGCCCAGATTCACCAGTTGGATTGGAGAGTACACCTGAAACTGCCCTTTGGACATGCCTGAATAGGTAAAGTGAGCTGTTTTACTGATTGGCTGGTAGGGACGAATAGAGAGCCTTGTCCTTCTGGACTGTATAGGGGGGGTCTAGTGCTGGGGTCAATTAGTGCTTGCTATGAGTTTTGAGCATTTGCTGGGCTGTGACATGAATGGTTTGAGTGCTTAAGTTGAAAGTTTGTCTAGTTCCAAGGGAAAAATTGAAGAGTAGACTTTGTGGAGCCAGGAATAGTTTAACCCTAGCTAACCAGTGCTGTCCGGTCTTCCAAACCGTGAAAATTCAGTTTTTATAGTAGAGAAATAAAAGAGATAGAAATTAGCCCAAAATGGCCAATAAACTACTAACATCTAGGCTACAGCAAACAAGGTGCACACATTTCAGAAAGAAACAGTTCAAATAAGCAGGCACAGCAAGCCTTTAACCAGAAATTCCCAGCTCAGAAGGGCAGAATCTAGCCTCTCCTCCAACAAGAGTGTAGACCACAAACCTTCTTAATGTAAAATAACTGGCCTGAAGCCCAAGTGCTTAAACCAGAACTAATGTGCTTTTAGAATAACAGACACTAAGCCTTCAATCAGCAATTCCCAACTTAGAAGGATGTAAGCTACCTGTCCTGCCACAATAATGCAGTCCATAAACCTTAATGTAAAACAACTGGTCTGAAGTCCAAGTGCTTAAACCAAAAGGCTTAGCAGTTACAATTTAATCAGGCTACTACCAAGCAATAATAACTGCAGCAGAATAACACAATTGAGTACTTTTAAGAAGAAGCACAAGCAAAATAATGTAATAAAGTGGGAAGAAACACAATTACAGTAAAAGCAGATGAATAAAGTGCAATTTATTTTTCATGCATCTGAATGTATTAATTCAGGATTGTTTCTGAAGCAAACATATATACAATATGACAGTTTTTCAAGGATGGGTACCTTCTCAAGTTTGCAATATTTTTAAAATGCATATTTCCTCAAGATCCAGTCACCCATCAATACAGTAAAATGCTGTATATCCTGAAAAAAACAAAGTGGAATGCTTTAGAAAATGAAGTGTGGAATGAGTGGGAGGTCTTTACATTAGTTATAGCATACATTAATAACATGACAGAGCTTGTAAATGCTGATAGTCTTGATGCAAAAACAAATAGGATGAGTAGATAACTTTCTTTCTGCAGTTTTTTTCTCTTATCTCATTAGCACCAGAGGAGATAACCTATAATCGGGCCAGCACAAGTGGCAGATGGCCGGGTTGGTACACTGAGTTTTTTAAGTATGAAATATATTCCTTAATAAGTAAAAATATATGTCCCTTAAAAAAGGTACTATTCATTAATGCAGTAGCAAACATTTATTTCCATAAACTATCCCAGTAAGATCACCTGTCCAAAGTCTGTACATAGAATCACATATGTGAATGTATTAGTGAAGAAGAAGGTACGGTAGTATATGAGTAATCGACAGTTTGGTAGTGAAATCATTATTTGTCACAGGTACTTATTACTGTTTTCTACTGCATTATTTCATTGCACATTGATGTTTACATCTCATTGTAGAAAGCAATGCAGTTGTTAATTCATTGCAAGAACAGACTGCAATATAAAGTAAAATTGGGAACCCTTTTGTTACACTGATAAATAAGAAATACTAAATGGTTAATTTACTGCTACTAAATAAAGCAAAGTTTATTCAGAACACTTGTGAGTTAATTTCTTATCTCTATTTCTCTGTCTCTTTTTTTTACTTCTCTCCATTTTATGTTTTTTTTCCTTGCAGGTTGAGAAAAGAATGCCAGCTGGAATATGGCAATGGCACTCCCATATCCTAGACTTAACTGGTATAAAAGAAGTAGTAAAGAACAACTGCAGAATTTTAAGGGTTAGTCAAGACATGGTCAGCAAAACTGGTAATATTCCCGTTTTATTAACAAGAGATGTACGAATATGAAAAAACATTTTTGAAAGTAGTCCCAATAAACTTGTAGAAAAGGAAAATAATCCAAAAGGCATGTTTAAATGCACAACTTGTAAGATCTGTAGGTTTGTTTTAGAAGGGTCTGGAACATATGAAGTAAATGGATTGTATACATGTAATTCTACATATCTGGTCTACATTGCTATTTGTACAACTTCTGAAAAGTTTTATGTTGGCAAGACTAATAGAAGGTTAAGAGAATGGATGTATGAGAATATTACAGTGATAAGAGATAACGATTGTATGAATGTATTGGGCAAATATTCTTTGGGTTGTCAAAATTTTAAGAAGTTTTTATTTTCTGTGTTACAAAATGTGCTGGTTAGTATTAGGGGGGGCAGTAGGAGTGATACATTAAATTATTCTGGATATAAGTGGCAAATTATTCTGTATGCATGTAGAGGGGAAGGATTGAATGCTGGAGTAAACTACAAGTGTGCACTAAAAAAAAGAATTGAAAGATGTTAAATAAATAAAAGACAGTCCACACATATGGTTTTAGCATTTTTAACATTTTCGGTATGCTGAGTAGCTCATATTTTGTATATTACTTCTCTCCATTTTATGTTTTTTTCCTTGCAGGTTGAGAAAAGAATGTCAGCTGGAATATGGCAATGGCACTCCCATTACTAAAGAGATTACTACTAATGTAACAATTGAAGAAGCATTTTTTATTAGTTAAAAAAGTTTATTAAAAATGTAAGTACATGTGATGTGGGTCTGGTAACATTTTTGCATACTTAAATGAACTATCAGAGGTTAACGAACTGAATCTGATGAACCATCATAATCCATCAGTGGGACAAATCTGTATATTCACTTTCTTTTTTTTTTTGTCTAAAGCATCATTAAGCAATTCTGCTTCATTTGTCTTTAATTTTTCAAAGTTTTGAATTTTTTTATTAATTATTTGCTTAGAACAGAGAAAAGTATCTGTTTTGGTATTTCAAACTTGTCAGTTATCACTTTTCTTCATGTTGAACAGGAAGATAGTCTGTAAGATATGCTAGTGTATTCATTGTGAAGGCATTCAAGAAGAGCAGAAATGTTGTCAAGGAGCTGGCAAACAAGGTAATGTGCTGATGACTCATTTGGTCATGAAATTAGGCATTGGCAATCTCATGTTTTCAACCTTTTGTTTGGTAATATACTAAGAAAGCCCTACCTTTATGTGGATTACAGTAATTCTGATGAAATGTTTTTTCTGAGATTGGTAATGGACTTGCATTAGATACAGAACAATTTTTTATAGATTTAGAAAGTCATTTAATTAAATTTAAAAGAAACCAGTGGGATATAACATATTTTAAAATGAGTCACAAATATTAGAATGTATCAAAGGGACTTAGAAAAGTCAAGGTTCCCATAGGTAAATCATATGAAATTAGTTTCTTGAAGGACTGGGTAACTTTGAAAAAAAAGTGTTTGAGCAAGGTTCTTCCCACATTTGAGACTCCTTTGATTTTAAAGAGATTATTATAAAAGTGAAGAAGCAGATTTACTTGTAACCACTGATGTGAAATCCCTGTAAGCTGTTATTCCATAAGGTACAGGGTTGCAATGGGTATGAAGTATGTTCCTACAGGAATGTCATTATACCGTAGAGGAGATTCAAATTTCCAATGAATGCATGGAAATGTTTTTTTGCAATATTTTTTGTTTGTTTTTAAGGAACATTTGTATCAACAAAAAGTAGGAGTAGCAATGGGTACAAGTATAGCCCCTAATTTTATTTTGTGTTGACATTTTGGGAAGATTTTATTATAAACTCATCCATTATACAAAAAAGTTAAGTTGTATGGTCATTTTATTCACAATATTTTTTTTATATGGGAAGGGACACAAAATTAACTATTACAATTTGTGACTTACGTTAATAGCAGTACTGATTTTTTAAATTTACCCATGTAAACGATCAAAACATAATTTGTTTTTTGGACACTATGATCTACAAAAACAAGGATAGTAAAAGGCTTGATATTTGTGTTTCTTATAACAATGCCTGAACCAATTATATACTGTATTAGAAAAGTATGCATCCACATCATGTAAAGTAAAGTTTAATGAAAAGTATGTGGGTTAGAGAAAAAAAGGTTTGACTACAAAAGTAAATGTTTTAGATACTGTGGGCGCAGATATGAAAAACAGATTCATTAAAAGGAGATATCCTAGGGATGTGGTTGATATTGTGATCATGACTGCCCATGACGGAGATAAAGACAGTGATCAAATAGAAAAGATATGGTGATGGCACTACCATATTCTTTACATTCAAGAGCAATAAAAGAAACAATAAACAACAATTGGAGAATTTTAAGGGGTAGTCAAGATATGGTCAGCAAAATTGTGAACAGTCCCATTTTTATTAACAAGAGATGTTTTTTGAAGAAAATACCAACAAGCTGGCATTAAAGGAAAGTAATCCAAAGGGAATATTTAAATGCATAACTTGTAAGATGTGTAGGTTTGTTTTAGAAGGGTCTAATTTTATTGTAATAGTAATAGCAACACTAGTAGAACCTATGAAGTAAATGAATTTTATACATGTAATTCTACATATTTGGTTTACATTTCTATTTATGTGACTTGTGAAAAGGTTTATGTTGGCACGACTACTAGAAGGTTAATAGATAGGATGTATGAGCATATTAATATGATAAAAATGGCAGTGGTATGATTGCATTATAAAAACATTATTGTTTTGTGTTGGAAATTTAAGTTGTTTTATTTATCTGTTAGAACATGTGCTGGTTGGTATTAGGGGAGACAGTGCGGATGATGCCTTAAGTTATGCTGAATATAAGTTGCAAAATATTATGGATGCATGTAGAGGGAAGGGTTTGAATGCTGGAGTAAACTATAAGTGTGCACTGAAAAGGAATAGAAAGATTTTAAAACAAGTAAAAGACAGCAAACAGACATTTTGTTTTAACATTTTTTAACATTTTGGGTATGTTGAGTAGTTCATATTTGTTGTATTTTTTAGTTAATTTAAACACTCTTATTAGTTATTTTTTTAAAAGAAGTAACATGTGATGTTGATTAGGTGATATTTTTGAATATTTAAATGAATAAATTGCATCCGATGAAGTCTTGTAATCCAGTAGTGAATTGTTTGAGAGATGAAATTGCTTATTCACTTTCTTTTTTTCTGGGGATTAAAACACCATTAAGCAGTTCAGCCTTATTTGTCTCCAGTTTTTCCAAGTTTTGCGATCTGTATATCTTGTTCACCAACCAACATTACCAGACCATAGAGTTCCTGTCTTCCTTGTCTGTCTTTAAAATATCAGTGCTTCTTAACTTTTCACTAATACTCTCTCCTTTACCCTCTACCTTTACTCCTTTCCCAACTTTCATCCTAAAAAAATGGAAAAAAGGGCATCTGTCCCCAACAAAACATAGTGCCCACTCATCTCCCATCTCCTCTAACACAATCCTGTTAATGTGTTCCTTCTGTGCATCCTTTGTCTTCTCTTTCCCCTGTTTCCAGCTTTCCTATCTTCCTCCTTTGTCCATATAAGGCTATCTTTTACAGTGAATAGATAAAACTGTAAGACAGTTTGAGTTGGCTTTTCATATGCAGGCACAAACAACACCAAACATCACCATGTTTATCATGCTAGTTCCATGGCACAGACACTGAAAACCTTATCTCCTTCTCAGTCAACAACAACGACTTTTGCAAACCCTGATCACAATGCTGTCTTGTTTATCTCAATACTCAACCCCATTCTCCTTCCCCTTGTGCTCCTTCCAGTGCTCCAGTCAGTCTCAGGGTCTTTCTTTGTTCCATTTCCTCCATCACAAGCAGATAGAGTCCACTTGACCACCTAAATGATCCATCTTATTTTGCACTTACACTCCCTACTGCTGAATGTGTTACTAGGCTATTGGCCCTGAGGCCCTTATAAGCCTAGTCAAGAGTTTAGCCTATGATTAGACAAATCAGCACCCGATGCTCCTGCCCAACAAGGACATGGGTGGAATCCCTCTTACATAAGAGTGAACCTGCAAGCTATCCCAAAAATTATAGACCAATAACTTGTCTTCTAACGACATATAAACTATGCTGATGCTGACAGAGTTTATAGTCATTTAGAAGAAAACTCAATTATGGCAGTAGAACAAAAGGGCAATAAAAGAAAGTCATATGGAACAAAGGATCATTTGTTGTTAAACAAAGTTATAGTGGAGAACTGTAAGAAGGGGAAGAATCTAAGTATGGCATGGATTGACTACAAAAACGTATTTGATAGTATCCCACATTCATGGATAAAAGAGTTCTTAAAAATGTATAAGATACACCCTACACTGATTGACTACATTACAGTAAACATGAAACAATGGCAGACCACTTTGCAATTAAGCCATGATAAAGGACAGATTATTATCCCAGGGATAAAAATTCAAAGGGGGGTATTCCAGGGTGATTCACTGTCACCGTTGCTATTCTGCCTTGCCATTAATCCACTAAGCTGTTTACTTGACAGCTTAGGCCATGGCTACAATTTGGCTCCTAGAAAACAACAGTCTAATGACTTCTCATTGTCTCTTTGTTGATGATTTAAAACTGTATAGCTCATCAGATGAGGTACTGAAAGCACAGCTGCAGGTTGTGAAAATTTTTTCAGATGATATTGGAATATAATTTGGTCTTGATAAATGTGCAAAAAAGCATCCTTTAAAAAAGGAAAATTGCAGCACCAGAAAAACATCAGTCTGGGACAAGAATGTGATATAAAAGAACTTGAGCAAGAGGGAGTGCATAAATACTTGGGAATTGATGAAGGATCAGCAATAAAACATGAACAAGTAAATAGTGTTGGAAGAACTAGCCAGGGAATTGTTATGGCTAGGCTTGTATAGGCCCTAGGGCCGATAGCCTAGTACCAACCTATGAACCTATGAACCTATAAAACTCAGTAAGGAGTACTTTAGAAGACTTAAATTAATCCTGAGAACAGCATTGACATCTAGGAACAAGATCCAAGCTATAAATCAGTTATAGTTTTGGAGTGATTGACTGGCTCCAAAAAGTGGTGGATAGCTTGGATATTAAAATAAGAAGGATGCATCATGCTCACCAAATGATTTATAAAAATCAGTGTATACCAAGATTATATATTTCCCCGTTCTGAAGGAGGGATAGGCTCCTTGAAATTGATTACATGTATAGATCTACAATCATGGGACTTCACACATATCTACTGACCTCGCAAGATCCAAATGTACTGAAAGTTTTGAAACATGAGGAGACTAAATCTAAGATGACATTTCTGCTTAATCTAGCAGAAGCATATCAACATCAAGCAGGAATGGAAATCAAACCAGAAGTGGATAAAAAGCAGGCAGCAACTGAATGCGCCAAAAAACAAAAGAAAGAAGATAAGGTGAAGGACCAGATGAGAAAGTAAGAAATGTGGAAAAAAACATAAATATAGTTGCAAGTATAGAAAACTTCTAGAAGAGCCTCATGTTGATCAAGATCCAATGCAGGAATGGTTAAGGAGAGGTGAATTTACACCAAAAAATTAAAGATTAATACTGGGAGCCCAAGACAGTGGGCTATGTACATGCTGGTTTACAAAGTCCATTGAACATGTGGGAGAAACAGACAATTGTAGGTTTTGTAAAACTGAATTGGAAACAGTCACACACTTTGTTGCTGGTTGTGATGCAATAATGGCAGAGGGACTATATACTGAAAGGCATAATAATGTGGCAAGACTGTTACACTGGAGAGCATGCAGACATTATGGTACTGATGTGGCTGAAAAACACTGGAAACATGAGCCACAAAGAATCATAGAAAATTATGAAGTTTATATCACATGGGATCACCCATTACCAACAGTTCAAAACATAGATGCTAGAAAACCAGATATAGTGATCCAAGAAAAGAAGACAAAAGTAGCATTGACAATTGAAATTGCCACACCCAGTGACTACAGTGTATTGCATACAGAGAGACACAAAGTCATAAAATACCTGGATCTGCAGGCAGAAATGAGAGCCATGTGGAAGAAAGATACCCAGACAGTTCCAATAGTAGTAGGAGCAACGGGTTTTATAAAAAAGAATTTACAATCATATTTAGATATGTTACCAATTCATTTAACTCTGTATGAATTGCAGGAGTCATTACTGGGCACATTGTGGGTGCTGCGAAGAGCACTTTTGGCCGACATCAAAGAGTGAAACAATCCTAATTTCATGAACTTTAATCATACTTTGACTTAGGAATGTGGTCCATTCCTGTCATGGTATTAGAAACGCAAAAGACTTGGAGAAATTAAAAAAGGAAAAAATGTATTTTCTATTTTCCATCCAGTTATCCAGGTTGTGCTTAAAAAAGGGTAAAGAGCTGCTCTGCTTGACATGAAGAGGGAGTCTATTCCACAGATGGGGTTGTCTCTGGGACACAAATCTGTCCTGCCAGCAAGTCCTATTGATGTCACAGACCTGGTTGAGGCCACGCATGCAGGTTACTGGAGTGGAGCTTGACTTGTGGATATGCAGCAGTCCCATCAAGGCGGGGCCAAGATCACCTTACATGCCAGACAGTGGTCACCTCTGAGGAGTTTGTATGAAACTGAGTTGAGGGATAGGGTTTTAGCCTATCTGTGTTTGGTAGATTTTTGAGGCCCTGGATTCTCCTGGTGAGGAATCTCTATGGTATCTCCAGCTGCTGCATGTGTTTTGGGAGGTACATGCTGAAAGGGGCATTGTACTCAGTAATGGGCCTTATAAGGGAAGTATACAGGGATGTTATGACTTCCTTTTCCCTGGATGAGATATCCTTACTTATGAGGTGGGTCATGTAGAAAGCTTTCCGTGCAAAGGAAGCAACATGGTGGTCAAAAGTCATGTCGCTATCAATCTGGGTGCCCAAATCCCTCACAACTGATTGCATGCTTAGCACATTGTTATTAATGTGATAGTTTTTGTGGGGGATGTCACCCTACCCAAAGCAGATGATGATCTATTTTTTTGTATTCAGTCTGAGGCCCTGTTTCTGGCACCAGTCATTTGTTTGGGTGAGACCCTCTTGAAGGATCTCCACATCAGTAGGGAATTGATGACAGCACCCAGTTTGCAGTTATCTGGAAACTTGGTCAGACATAGCCCACTGGTTTTGGCCTGGACTTCAGAAAATTATATCCCAAATAACAACTTCCCCAAGACTGAACCCTGGGGTATGCCACTCGATATGGGTCTACTGCTTGAGGTGGCTTCCCCTATTTTGACTAGGTGGGTTCTATAAGTAAGCCAGTTAGCTATCCATCTGGTAACATATGGATTGATGTCTAGTTGAAAGTGTTTATCTATTATACCCAAGTGGGGAATAGTGTCGAAGGCTTTGGCCAGGTCAAGGTAGGTGCAGTCTTCCCCTCATCCATGGCTTTGCTGACTGTCTCAAAAAAGTCGACCAATTTTAACAGACATGACCTCCCCTTGACAAAGCCTCATTGTGTGGGATCGAGTGTTTGGGGGTTGCCAATGTCCTTGTTAATGAGGTCCATGATAATTTGTTCCATGGCCTTCCAGATCAGGCTAGTTAGGCTGATGAGTCTATAATTTCCTGGCTCGGTGGATGCTCCACCTTTGTGTAAAGGAATGACAGTGGCTGTCCTCCACCCAGCTGGGACAAAGCCGGTACTCAGGCTTTGGTTGAATAGGGCACTTAATGGTGCAACAAGTTCCTGCCTGAGTTCATGTAGGATGTAGCCTGGGATGTTATCAGGTCTCATGGAGGCTGTATTTTTTGCCTTTGAAAGAGCAGTGATGACCTGATCCCTAGATATAAGGGGAAGGGGGCAGGTACTGGGAATGTCCTGATTTACTGATGGGGGACAGAGGGATGAATTTTTCACTGAATCACGTTTGCTATATCTACGGCATTTGTATATGTGGTGTCCTTGACCACCAGTTCTGAACGGATCTAGGTACTACCTTTGAGATTACAGACATATGAGAAAAAGGCCTTATGATTGTATCTAGTAGATGTGGCCAATTTGGAGTCGAAGTTTGCTTTGGAGGATTTCACTAGTGCCCTTATTTCTTGTTTAGGCTAAGGAGAGATTGCTTCCAATTGGGCACCTGCTCTTTCTTGGTCCTTCACCTTGCACCTCTTCAATGGCAAAACTAATAGTCTTTTTCTGACTAATAGTCTTTTTCTGAAACCTGCAGAAATTTGACACATTCTATCTCTTTAGTTTTCTTGACTATTCAGTTTGCAGTGAGGAACAAACTGATTGCTGGGATTTGTAAGCAGGTCACATTTTTTTCAAAAGAGCGAAATATTTTGATGGCTTTTCACAAATGTGCGAGTGAAAAATAAAATGCAAAATTTATTTTCAAAAACAAGTATTAAACTGTGCATTATATCTGGAATGATCAATGACTTAAAACAAGCTTTTTAAAACATAATTTAGCATTTATAATGTTTATTGGGATGTTCAAAAAAGACAACTTGGACGTGTTAACACAATCAATCTGGTTGCAAAGACTGTCAGTTGATTTGCATATCCACTACGAACTAATACGCCTTCTTGGTATGTAGCACTAAATTCTAATACTTTAATTTTCTGTAATGCACCCAGTTTACAGTGTCTGCAGTGTATCTGGCCTGTGTTTCACTGCGCATACATGATGAATGAAAATAAAAGCAATCTGACCTATTTTGTTTGTCCTTTGAAACAGCTGACCTATGTTGCTATCTTCATTGTTCTGTAGCATCAGCAGTATACATTCTTAAAAATTGCAGTGGATATACAGGCCACCAGTTCCTCTGGCAGTTTGTTCTATTTCTCCACCATCCTTTCCTTGAAGAAAAGCTTGTTTATATACAGAATGAAGTTGGCAACATTGGTCTGGTATTTATGACCCCTCAGTCACTCCTCTTCAGACTGACATCACCACTCTACCTCATTTTTATTTTACATACCCAGATTATCTCCTCCTTCTACTCCTCCTCCTCTCTTGTAGGATAACAAATGTAGTTCCAATAGCCCATTTCTATGCCACCCCCCTCCCCATTCCCCTCACCACTCTTGTCATGTTAACTGCACCTTTTTTGGCTATTTTTATCTCTGTCAGCCTGAAGGGACAACAGAATTTTCCAAAGCTTTCCACATGTTATCAGAACAGCAACATGCAAAATGTTAGAATACCTCTACACTTCATGAATCATTTTGATGTAGGAATATCCAAGCATCTTGTGTCCTTTTATTTTATTTATTTATTTTATTTTGACATTTGTTAACCAGGTATGTCTGACTGAGCCTAAGCTCATTTTCAGTGAAGGCCTAGTGAGAAAAGCTCCAAGAACAGAATACAGTTTAATGTATAGAAACTAGAGAGCAGCAAGCATCTAATATAACTTATGTCTAATACGCAAGTAGCTGTATAAACAAGTTAAATGTATAATGTAGTAGTAGTATATACAGAAGTTTCCTCAACTAGCAATAATTCTAATACAGAAAGTAGCTGTGTTCACATTTTACAATATACTTATAGTCATACTGAATAACATTCTAATAGAGAAATAGTAACTATAAACTGTTAAAGATTCAAAAAATGCAATAATGCAATAATATAGTTTTACTGCAGCATTAGCAGTGTCAGTAAGATGGTGCATTTCTGTAGTGACTACAATTCCCACATCTTTATCTTGCTTAGTTGTGCATAGTTTGTCAATCCCATCCCCAATGATACTCATGCATTCTTGGTCACTAGATGTAATATCCTGCACTTTGTAGCTTCAGTTATTTCACACTATATTTGAATAGCTGGTAACCACCCCCTGTAGCTTCTTCTTTCAGTTTAACAGCGTCCCACCAGATTTAGCATCTTATACAATTAGGATGATGATACCTCTCAAATGTCCAGATTTTTGCAGATAGTCCAGATTTTTGCCTCATATTTTTGGTTTGTTCCTCATACAATTTGTGGTTTTGTGGCAAAACACTGAAGAGTCTTCTTCTTCTTCTTTCAGCTTTTTCCCGGTTAGGGGTCGCCACAGAAGATCACCTGTCTCCTCATGATTGGCAGTGGAGTTTTACAGTGTTGAGTTGCCAGCCCAGCACCCAACCTTCCACAGAAGAGTGTCCAATCCACCTACAGCATGTCTTTGGGATGTGGGAGGAAACCAGAGCACCCGGAGGAAACCCAAGCGACTACAGGGAGGACATGCAGACTCCACACAGAAGGCACCCCAGCTGAGGATCGAACCAGAGAACCTCTTACTGTGAGGTGGCAATGCTAACTGCTGCACCACCACGGCTGCCCAAACCACTGGAGATTGAAGTCACTAAATAATGACATTTGAGATTCAGACTTCGTATCTTTCAGAAAATTCATGCCAACACAAAATATTTTTTTCTAGCAACTTTCTAAGTTTATAAGAGCAATATTTGAAATCTGTCCCTGTTCTTGGGCCTCCCCCCCTCTCCATTATCTTTGGCTTTGTCCAGATTTTTTGTGCTAAGAAGTTGAGAGGTATGGGATTATCATATTTTCTGTTTCTCTTGTACGCTGTGGCATTAATATCCCAAAGAACACTAACTCCAGGACTGAGCTCTGTTGGGCTCTGTTATTTATTTGTTTGTTTATTTATTTATTTGTTTATATGTCTGCTTATGGTGTCCACTTAACAACCACCTTCTCTCTCCTTCTGCTCATCAATTCTTTGGTCTACCTAGCTATCTTCTTATCCCAAACACACCATCATACATCTTAATTTCTCAACCAATCATTTGTGGGGACAGAGTCAAAAGATTTGTGAAAATTAAGTTATCTAATCGTTTTTCTTGACCAGGTCCTGTGTCACCCCATGACAGAACTGGAAAAGGCTTGGATGGGGAGAATGTATTGGCTATGAGTTCAGGCTGGCATTGACCTGGAAGCTGCCGGCTTTATAAACATTTAACAGCCTTTCCCTTCGCATTGTCTCTATGACTTTTCTTACCCTTACCCCTGACAGAAGAATAATTGGTCACTGGAACTGCCTTTCTGTGTTGCAATTCTCTTTCATTACCTGCTTCCTTTTACCACATCTAATTATATCTCTGGTTCTGTCTCTAATCCCAGTTTGTTAGACATATGTGTAATACTATCCAAAGGTATATATTACTTGATATGTTAATTTGATTTCAGCACCTATATTTCCTGAACTGATGGTTAAGTGGATAGTTTAGATATACACTTATGTATTATCTATTGATCTAAACATTCTGCATACTCTGACTACATGTTCAACTAAGAGAAACTGAGTGTAGTGATGTCGTTTAACACAATGTGTTAGTCTTGACTTCTCTCCCAATTATATGATCTTTTGCTTCTTTCAAAAATGTACCACTGACCATTCTGCGCATATGGATAAATAAATGCATGTCATGTTAGTGTTATAGTGACATACTTAATGCAGTATAAGGTGTTAGTCTTTCTATCAAAGGATGCTGAATTCTTGAATCTTGTATTGCTATCACTTCGGTTATACGTCTGCCTGCCATTTACACATTTTTTTACTGTGTATGAACTTATCATTCTGTATATTTGATATACCTCTTGCCGAAATTATGGTTGAAGCACATGTGTTATGGATCAACCTAGTAAATCATTTCTGGTATGATGAATAAGCAAATAAACTACAGAAACACAACAGGATACATAAACAGAAAAGAAGGAAATATTGCCTACCTCATAAAAAAAAAAAAAAAGCTTAGTGTGCATATCCTATGTATGGCAAGCAACATTGGGACATAAAAATGTGAAATACCATTGCCTCATGAAAATGCTGGGAAATAGGTGACTTAAAATTCAATGTACAAGTCACAATTGTCATAAAGGCATGGATTTTTTTTTTATCTGACGACTTAAGTGATTGGAACACCACTGGTTTGTCATAGATTCACAGACTGTATGATTAACAGAACACAAGGGCAGTCCGGTCAGTGGTGCTTTTGTGGTTTGTGTGAACAGCACACCCGTCGGTGTGTACAGATCTGTACATGACAGCTTGCATAACACTGCTGTAACCCAGCAACAGGGTCACTTTACAATATCTGCTACTTTCCCTATGCAAAGGAAGGCTCACTCATTATGAAAGGGTGTGGCAACATAATCATGTTTCAGCTGGCCTGCTTGTGTGCCTTGTTTCCAATCTGGTCCATATGGTTAATTAACTGGCAATAACTTAAATAAGATAAATAATTATCTTGAATGCTTTCAGAGATCTCAAGCACAAAGAAAGAAAGAAAGACATTGTCAGAAGACATGAGAAGCAATGATCAGTGCCTAATTGCTATACTTAGCATAGATTCTGTTAAATAAGCAAAAAAAAACTTATCCTATCCATTTCCAACATTTTCATGATGATAAAATGCAAAGCTTAATGATAATGAACTGATTAACCTATTAATCTGTTTTATAGAAATGTCACATAGTGCAAATCTTGTTTTATTTCTTTTTAATTGCAGAAGAATCATTATTTCTTTAAGTGCTCTCAGTGTAAAAAAGTCTAATTTGGGGTTTGTGATTGTTTCCTTGTTTGGTTTAGGACTCATTGCTTTCATATGCACTCCTAACAGCCAGATTCCTTTCAGCCACACTTTTTTTTTCACACAAGCAGTGTGCATAGTTCAGAAAAGCAGAACCCACCCCTTTCTCTTCTTTGACCTTTGCCATTCTCCCAGCCCTCTGTCTGGCGGCAACATCTCCATAAGAACAACCAAGTTTGTCTCCGTAGCAACAGATGACTGTGAAAATATTTTCAGCAAAAGAAATTCCTAAGACAGATCATTGTGGCTGTAATTGACTACCTCAATATTCTTAATTTTGAATGCCACACTCAAAGCAAAAAAAAAGACAAAAAATGTGACAGGTGATTTTACTGTATGCCATACAGCTGTGCACACACCTCAGTTGCTGCTTCTTAATTGCTGTTGCATATACTGAGACTGACAACTGCTATAGCTGTGTGCTGATATCACTGCCTTTCACACTTGTTGTATCTTTGTACATTACAAAAATGAAAACAGGAACCAAAGTGAGTCTTTAATTAACCCAAGTAAATGCCACATGCTTACTGATATAGTATTCAATTCCTGCACATCTTTTCATTCAAAAACAAAACTCCATCTGTGTTAAGAATTTATCACACTTTGCTTCTAAAACAGTTTATAGTGAAGCAGTATACTGTATCGAATAACTTTGTGTCTACATTATTATCCACAATAATGGCAAACTGTCTTATAAAAGCTGCCAACATGCCTTTAAATGTCTTTCCAGGCTTACATACTGATGTTTCGCTGTTCAGACATGTATCAGTGGTTTCCATCTAACGTAACTGTTTATGACACCTTTAAGGAATGTGATTTGCTAAGAGTATACATGAGTGAGTGAACACTGCTGCTATTGTATCCTGAAGAGGTAATTAAATCCTGGGTAATTAACACATAACTTTCATCAGTAATAGTGCAGGCAGTTAGGAAAATTAACAGAGACTTATACAACATATCTCAATACCAGGGCATACCATTCTCAAAATCCACAGTACCTAACCACAACACCAGCTATTATACATTGCAACTTAGTAACACAGTACTAGATGATAAATGGCTTTCTACAGCTGCATTTTTCACAGATAAATGACTTTCTATGGAACCAAGTAATTTCTTGAATGCAGAAAAAAAGTATCATATTAAAACAATTTACTTTACAACCCTGGAAGCCTTAGACCATGGTAGTTATATATGTAGAAGTATAAAATGAGTTTGATCAAAATGTAAGCGAGAAAAGGAAAATTATTTTTATTAATATGTATAAAAGGATTGTAATACCATCTTGGCTTGATTGATAAAAACAGACCAAAGTGTGTTGTGAGGTAGAGATTTTGGAAGACTGATATTTTGGATGTCTCATATAGATAGTTAGACGATAGCTAGATAGCTAGATAGCTAGATAGATAGCTAGATAGATAGATAGATAGATAGATAGATGGATAGATATAGATATAGTACTATAACGGTAGCTAGTCTTTTTAAATATGTTACTCTGGAATGGTCAGGTACTATAGCGGTGGCTAGTCTCTTTAAATATGTTACTCTGGAATGGTCAAATACCATAGCAGTGGCTGGTCTCTTTAAATATATTAGTCTGGAATGGTCAGGTGCTGTGAAGATAGGTGAAGGCTGCCAAACTAGCCAGATAGACTTTTGTGGATAATTCAGTCATTTGTAAATATTAATATAAGTCACAGGCGTGTTCTCTTAAATGGAAAAAAATTGTGTTAAATGTGGAACTGCAAAAATGTAACAACAGTGCACTCTGCTGTAACAAAGCTGATAAGTCAAGCATTTCATGCCTGTCTTTGATCTCAGGGCTTGGAGACGATATGTCTGGATGAAGGAATTCTGGCTATTGTCTTGAGACCAGAGTTAATTGCTAGAATTTGCATGTATACTTTATTTTATTGTCCTGGCTTCTTGACCAGCTGCAAGATCAAGGGCTATTAACCTCTGAGAGTATGTTAGCCTGGGAACCAGAAAGAAATTAGGTAATCTGAAATGAATCAGTGGTACTGTATTATCAATTTAAGGACAGAAAGAATGAGAGCATTAGAGCATTTGTCTTGAGAACATCCAACATCGCCAGCACTGCCTGTATCTATATTTAAGTAGGATCTTAGACTTTAGTGTTTCTCTTAGAAATAGCTAGGAATTAGGAAGATTAGACTAAGTGTTTTTCTGTGATGTTAGAACTTTCCTACTAGATTATTTTAAACATTTATCTGTAATCTTTGAACTTTTGACTGGCACTGTGTAGTAAGAAGTATTGCCTTTTGTTTTTATTATTTATTATTAAATATTTTTTAACCTTTCAACTGTGGCTGTTTTGTGTAGAGATTATTTAAGCTCTAAGAGTATATTGCATGTATATAGTGATACTGTACCAAGTCACTCTAAATAAGCTTTGCTGTTCAGTCATATTTGCCATTTGGATAATAATATTGCACAGTAATAATTGAAGAGCCTTTAATAAGGGCCTTTGAGTAGCTGATAAATATTAGCTGGGTGGTGGCAGTGATTTCTACCATATAGTCTGGGTGAAAGGGGAACAGCTGGAGAACCTGTTCCAGCCTTCCCCATGAGTGTCTGTGTGGTTGTATATAACTCATCTCAAAGTATGTGTCTATGTCAGCTACTTGGGCATGGACAAGAAGCACTCGGTTGGACACAGAGGTTGCTGGAGGTTTTAGCTTGCCCACTAGGCTGAGATCTTGACCCTATAGCTGCGCCAGTGGGAAGTCTTATTGGGGACCTGGAGAGAAAGGGAGAAACCAGCACCAGACTGACTGTGATCTCTGTGTGCTCTTAAGGGAAACTGTACTTTACTGTGTGTGTATTTATTATTCTTTCCCTATATAGACGCCCCCCATTGGTGTTAGTGGTGAGGATTGAGGATCCTTGATTGCTGGGCCAGTGCACTGCCATCACAGGTACCATAATGGTGGCTGGTCTCTTTAAATATGTTAGTCTGGAATGGTCAGATACCATAACGGTGGCTGGTCTCTTTAAATATATTAGTATGGAATGGTCAAATACCGTAGCAGTGGCTGGTCTCTTTAAATATATTAGTATGGAATGGTCAAATACCATAGCAGTGGCTGGTCTCTTTAAATATGTTAGTCTGGAATGGTCAGATATCATAGTGGTAGATGGTCTCTTTAAATATGTTAGTCTGGAATGGTCAGATACCATAGTGGTGGCTGGTCTCTTTAATATGTTAGTCTGGAATGGTCAGATACCATAGTGGTAGATGGTCTCTTTAAATATATTAGTCTGGAATGGTCAGATACCATAGTGGTGGGTGGTCTCTTTCAGGAAATTAACCTAAAAACAAGGAAGGATATTAATGGTAGTGCGGGACAGCTGCATATAGTGTATTTGAGGCATAGTGCCATACAGCACAGTAAATCTGTGACCTTTGGGTCTAAGTAGGATTGACAAAATACTCCTGTTAGAGCTACATAGATGAAGAAGGAAGAACAAAGGCATTTTACAGGGTGTCTCAATGATCCTGACCCTTGAGAGGTTAAATCACCTATTTTTATTACTATATGTGCTGAATGTGAAGCCACACATCTCAACCTTTTAGCACAACAAATCTGGACAAAGCCTAAAATAATGGTGGGAAAAAGGCCCAAAAATAGGGACACATTTTATATAGCGCTCTTATAAACTTAGAAAGTTGCTAGAATAATAGGATTTTGTGTTACCATGAATTTTTCTGAAGGGTATGAAGTCTGAAACTCAAATGTCTGTAATTATTTAATGACTTCATTCCTCAGTGATTTGCCAGAAAACCACAAGTTTTAAGAGGAAAAGTATTAAAATAAGATGCAAAAATCAGTTGAGAGGTATGGATGAAGCTGTTTTATTAATTTTATTTCGCTGGAATTAGGAAGATTGCTATTCAGATGTTTAGATGCCTCTGCAAGTACTGTCTTACTGCTGCCAGGTATTTTGGCAGAGTCCTGTTTACAAAGGAGCAGTACATATAAATATAAAAGCTTACTGTACTGTGAAAAAGCCAATCTAAAACTGAATTTACTTATGTTGGACTGCAGATTGACTTGATTGATAAAAACTGAACATCATTTATTTATCAGCAGATATATATTTTTTTATACTTTGGAGGAAAAAAGCAAAATATATAACATACATGTAAGGCATTAAAACTTCACTTTTATTTGATGTTTAAAAATCCCTGGTGCCTCAACTCTCCAGCTTTCATGGGGAGAAACGTAACAGCTATCATATACTTTTTAAAAAGATCCTCCAATTAAAGTTACTGGGTAGAATCCCTCTTTCTTAAAGGAACAAAATCATTCACAGTGTACTTTAACTAATATCCATTTAATATAACATTTTGGGGCAAAAACCCTTTCTTAAAAGTACATTCATATTCAAGAAGTCCAATTAATCTCAACAGTTACACCATAAGATCTGTATGTTTCATACTTTAAAATGAAATGAGTTCATTCCTGCAACAGCCAAGTTTTAACATCATATATTAAATTGATTTTTACTATTCTTTAGAATTGCTCTAGGCAGAGAACCCCCCCGACTTCCAGGCTCATCCCGGGAACTGTATGCTGTTACCGCATAAACCCTTACTTAAGAAAGATGTTTCATCCAGCTAGAACACCACATCCCATTTAAACTTAAGTGGGTGTCAATGCCACTTAGAGAATTGCATATACCCTATTCCTTTCAAACCATTCTTAACATAAGGACAGCTTTCCTACTCAGTCTACATTTAATACATAAATCCATAATTTATTTATTTATTTTACATTTGTTGACCGGGATAGTCTGACTGGATGCATGTCCATTTTCAGCAGAGGCCTGGGGAGAAAAGCTCCAAGGGTAAGCAGATACAGCATTACATAATGCCAGCAATACATATTACAAACAGACTATTTACAGAGATTACATAAGTAAGCAAGTTAAACAAATTCCACAGGTTACAGTTAATCCTGAGCACAAGTCAGGATTAAATTAAATTACACAGTAAACTGGTAAGCAGATTTTTACACATTCTAGAGAGAGAGAGTTAGCCAGGCTTGATACATTGACATAGCCAGTTAAGTGACAAATGTTGTTTGAGTCTAGTTTTAAATTGACCTAAGGTGGAAAGCAAGGTAATATCAGCTGGAAGAGAGTTCCAGGATCTACTTACAGAGTTTGCAAAGAGAGAATCACTGGCCGTGTTATTAATTTTGCGAGTCTGAATTAGTAGCTTGCTAGAGGATCGAAGTGGTCTAGGATTGTTATAGGGGGTGATAATATTTTAAGTGCAGGAGTATTGTCCGGATTATAGAGGATATTATAGGCCATAATCAGTTGGTTATACTGGATTAGGCAGGGTAGTTCAAGCCACCCAAGCTGATTTAGATTGATGCAATGATGTGTCCTAAAAGGCAGCCCAGTGGCAAACCTGACAATGTGGTTGTAGCAAATTGAGAGTTTGTTAAGGACAGTCTTGTTTAAGTTCGAGAGTAGAGGGGATGCATACAGAAGGGTTGAAAGAAGGTGAGAGCGAGCTATGGCAATTTTAGTTGGAGGGGTTAGGAAGGCTTTTATTCTGTAAAGTGACCCTAGTTTTTATTGATGGTTTTGATAGTTTGGGTAACATGTAGGTCAAATTTTAGATTATTGTCTATGATGACACCTAATAGTTTTGTAGAGGGGTCAGGGGAGATTATTGTGCCATCATTTGATTTTATGCTAAAGGTGAAAGAGGTAGACCTACGTGTTGGTGAAAATAACAGCATTTTAGTTTTTTTGGGATTTAGGATCAGACGATGTTCAGAAAGCCAGTTTTCTATCATATTAAAGGTGGTCTGGGTAGCTGACCATAACTCTACTGGAGATGTGGCTGAGCAAATCAGAGTAGAGTCATCAGCATATTGGATACGGCTGACTTTTGGGATGACAGTATAAAGGTCGTTAATGAAGATGGAGAACAGCAAGGGCCCTAGTATAGAGCCTTGTGGTACTCCAAGGGTGTTAGGTAGAAGGTTAGAGAGTTTGTTCTGCCAGAGGACAGCCTGCTGTTGACCATTCAGGTAGGATTGAAACCATTGAAGGGCTCTAGTATCTAGACAGAATGTTTGCAGGGTGTGGATTAAAAGTTGGTGATCAACCATATCGAATGCCTTGGAAAGATCCAAGAAGAGGGCTGAGGATATATAATTATTGTTGTGATTATGGTTTATGGTGTTAGTAAAGGCTAGGAGGGCTGAAGTAGTGCTGTGATGAGGACGGAAGCCATGCTGAGTGTCTGCCATAAGGTGATTCTGGATTAGGTGGTGCATGAGTTGTCTATGAATACATTTTTCCATAATCTTTGCAAGTGGAGAGAGTATAGCTATTGGCCTATAATTGGAGAATTCAGTAGAGCTGCCTCCTTTGTGAAGTGGGATTACATAGGATATTTTCCAGATGGTGGGAATTTTAGCTTCTACTATGGTTCGATTGATTAGTATTGAGATGGGGTAAGCAATAGCATCAGCTGATTTTTGTAGGTACTCGGCAGGGAGTTGGTCAGCAGAAAGTGTAGTGGGTTTTAATTTTTTGATCAAGGTACGGATAAGTGAAGTGGCGACTGGTTGGAAGCTGAATGTGAGTAGGTTTCTAGGGGTGCTACTTTCAGGACCAGGAGAGCTAGGAGGTAGTTGGCTAGCTAGGGCTTGAATTGTCTCAGTAAAGAAACGGTTAAAACTGTCAGAAACATCTTCAGGGGTTTTATCAATAGTAGCAGCAGGGATTGGGGTTGAAGTTTGTCCAGGATGTAGTAGATTATTTAAACCTGCCCAAAACTTCTGAGGGTTATTTTGATTTACTGTCTGTAAATTACAGTAGTATTGTTTTTTTGTCTTGTAAAATTGATTTTTTGGTTTCGTTCCTGGATTACCTGTATTTAATGTGATCTTGAGGGTCTTTAGAAGAATGTCATAAAGCCTATGCTTTGTTTCTAAGGGTAATTTTGAGTTTAGACTCTTTACAAAGCCATGGCGCAGTTTTTGCCTTGATTCTCTTTGAACGAACAGGTGCATGCAAATCAAGGATCTCAAGGAATTTGTTGTTAAAGTATGCTACTGCTTCCTCTAAGGGGAGGTGTTTTAGAATAGACCAATTACATGAGTTTAGTTCTTGTTGGAATTTGGCAGGGTCAAACTTTTTATTGTTTCTAACCTTTCCGAGTAAGGGTTGTTGGGAATTAATGGTTTTGTGCTTAATTACATATGTGAGAAGGTGATTGCTTAGGCCATCAAGGAGGGTACCAGAGGTGTACAGCTGGGGGTGACTATTTATGAGTACAAGTATACTTTATTTTTGGTTGGGTTTACCTATCCTGGTAGGGGTGGATATAATTTGTGTAAATGCATGCAGGTTAATATGGGTGGTTGGGGATTCTGAGAAACAGGTGCCCCAGTCTATGTTAAAGTCTCCAAGTAGTAGGGTTTCTTGGGGGTAGTGACATGATAGCCAGTACAGGATATCTTCAAATGTAGATATATTGTTACCCGGGGGAATGTACATACAGATGATATTAATGCATTTATTTTTATTAAGTTGCAATCTGGTGGCAAGAATCTCTGAGTTATTAATCTGAGGTGGTTGTATTACATCTATGGTGACATTCAACTCAGATTTATAGAGTACAGCTACCCCACCCCCCTTCCTCAAAGTACGATCCAGCCTGAATATGTTGTACCCAGGTGGTAACACTTCATTGTCTTTAGTATTAGGTTTTAACCAGGTTTCAGATAAACAGAGAATCTCAGGGGAGTGGACATCCAGAAGTGCATGCAATTCATGTACCTTGTTATTAATGCTTCTAATATTGAGATGACAGGCTAGGAGAGAGTTAGTTGGCCTATTAATTGTAGGTTTGTAGCTTAGATTGCAAGTAGAGGGGGTATGTGTATCTGAAGTGAGTGGGCCAGGGTTGGGGTGAATATCACCACCAAGTATTAGGTTGAGTCTATACTTGGTGATGAACTTCAGGAATTTGTTTATTAGTTTGTGGTAGTGTTTGATCTAGAGCTAATGTGCCTGGGGTTGAGATGTTGATAGACTGAACAAGATGTTGGATAGGATCTGGTCCTGTAAGTATGGTTGAAAGTAGAAGGATTTACAGCTGGGGTGATAGTATGGCCTTTTAGGACCTGAAATCCTGTGAGAAATTGGTTTTCATACAAGGTAAGGAGGTATGGTGCGAACAAGAGGGGTAGTAAAGAGGAGTATATCATTATCTGTGATTCAGCTAGTGAGTTAAGAGACTGTTTTACCCGGTGATGCAACACCAGAAGATAGAGTGGTGAGGTAAAGGTACTGGAAGGGGGATGGGAGAATGCCAGATGAAAGCTAATAGGTGCTATTAAAATGTAGGTAGACGAATGGGGGTGGGTGGAATTATCCCAGATGAAATCAGATAGGATCTAGAAAGTGGGGGAGTGGCTATAGTACTATAAATTTAGAGGTACTGGGGGTGGGAGGGAATTGGGGGCAGGGAGGGGAGCGAAGAGAGCCCGAGCATAGTGAGGGCGAACGTAACGGGGCTATTGCAAGCAAGGCTATTGCAGTTTACAAGGTTTCCTAAGGTGTACTAAAGCTATAAGGTAAGTATTATAGCTCTTAATGTAAGAGTCAATTTACTGAAGTTACAGGGGAAGGAGGCAAACACTCAAGTAGAAAAAAAGACCCCTATGGCTGACCAATATGATGACCTGCTTAATTACACAGCACTGTAAGTGAAAGCTTAACAAATGCTTTTTGTGTGTGCAACCTTTGTTTGTTTGTATCTTTCGGCTTTTCCCGGTTAGGGGTCACCACAGCGGAACTCCGGTCTGCTAATGATTGGCAGTTGATTTTTACATACCGGCTTGCCAGGCCTGATGTACAACCTTCAACGAAGGTACGCCCATTCACGCATGTCTCCATGCAGAAGACGCTCTAGCTGAGAATCGAACCAGACAGCTACTCTGTTTAAATGATGAGAGAAACTGATTGAAGTCCTGTAGACACCGTTTTGTAGGGAACTGTAGAGTTCAACTAGGAAAAGAGAAAAGCAGAGATTCTAGGGTAAGCATGAAGGCAACAACAGGCAGTTATTTTATAATAATGCATTCAAAGGTTTGGTGGGGGGTAAAGTAGCATACTTCAGAATGAACTAAGATTTATAGCTAAGAAACCTAAGCAAGAGAGCAATGCAGTAAATAAACACTTGCCAGATTTTAAAGATATACCAGAAAAACTAAATCAATTGTTCACAATTGTACAACTGGAAAATTGCCAGTAAAAGCACTTCAGGTATAGCTAGCCCAAGTTATTCAAGTCATCAAAGCACTTCTTCAATGTGTGTGTGCAATTTAAACATTAAAAACACATGCAGCAAGTAGGAGCTCTGATTATACACTTTCTCTAGGTACAGATTCAGTTTAAACACAATTATCACCACAGAAATTTAGTAAAGTCACTAGCTACTTATAGAGCCTCTGAAAAAAATAGAGCAGTCTGTGCAGAATCAGAATTTAGCAGCAGGTCATTCAGTTACACAGAAACTCCATACAATGAAGAAACTTACTCTGAGTGACACCAGGTCAGCCAAGGGGGAAAGAGAGAGGGAAATCCTAAGCACCTAGATTTGAAAATGATACCTGTATTGAATTGTAGCAGTTTAACCTGTTTGAGGAAAGAGGGGGTTGGGGGAAAAGAGAAGGCAGTAGGAGTAATTACAGGGAATACCCTGATTGACTCAAGACACCACACCAGAGGTAAGGTGAATGTAAGGGCCTAAAATCTGCACTCAGCACTGTGTTATTTGCACTCAGTACTTCAATTTTAATGTTACTTGCACTCAGCACTGTAATTTCACTTATGTTTAGCAGGAAAGACAGACCAACGGTATACAATTTTGGGAATTTTTACAAGGGTTACTTGCTCAAATGTCAGGTTGTTGCAGTTTACAAGGTTTCCTAAGGTGTCCTAAAGCTATAAGGTAAGTATTATAGCTCTCAATGTAAGAGTCAATTTACTTAAGTTACAGGGGAAGGAGGCAAACACTCAAGTAGAAAAAAAGAGCCCTATGGCTGACCCATATGGTGACCTGCTTAATTATACAGCACTGTAAGTGAAAGCTTAACAAATGCTTTCTGTGTGTGCAGCCTACTCTGTTTAAATTATGAGAGAAACTGATTGCAGTCCTGTAGACACCGTTTTGTAGGGAACTGTAGAGTTCAATCTGTTTAAATGATGAGAGAAACTGATTGCAGTCCTGTAGACACTGTTTTGTAGGGAACTGTAGAGTTCAATCTGAGACACACCAGGTTAGCCAAGGGGGAAGAGAGAGGGAAAGCCTAAGCACCTAGATTTGAAAAAATAATAATTAAGAAAGACATATCATCCAGCCAGACCACCTTACAATTAAACTTAAGTGGACACCAATGCCACACAGAGAATTGCATATAGCCTAGTCCTCTCAAACCACCCTTACCATAAGGACAGCTTTCCTACACAGTCTACAGTTAATGTATGTGCTTAAATTAATGCTGTCAATATCCTGTTGTGTCTTTTCATTATTTTTACTGTTACAATAATTATCCTTATTTTATATTAAAGACCATTCCCTGCACAGGGCAGCATACAATAGTTTCCTGGATGTAGCCCGAAGAGTTGATTAGTCTCCATTACTTTAGTTAATTACAACTCCTTATTTATTAATCTGCATAATATTGTACTCTCTTGCCTTATCTAATTCAGTTTATCCTCCTCCCTTCCAAGTATTCATACCCAGTATCCTTTTAATATGAAATTTAAACTGACAACAATACATACCAAAATCCATATACTAGATACCAAAAGTGAGACCTTTTAAGTAAGAGAATCTCCTCTTATGTGGTATTTCTACTGTTCTATTTTTTTCTTTTTTATGGTCAAAATGTTAGACCAAACAATTAGCCAAGCTAAAGACTATTTTTGTCTGGTTCCACCTACTACTTCTACATAAAAGAGTAGAGTTTCCTGCACAAGAAGTTCCTAGAAAGCGATACCTTAATGGTAGTTTTTCTCATCTAAGTATGCTTTTTTGACCAGGTCCTTCCTGCTCTGTTACCTCTCGCTTTGCTCGGGCTCACTACCCTAACCTACCCCCAATTCCAACCCACCCCCTGTATCTCTACATTTATATCCCATACCTCATCCCTCCTCATAAACTCCAACCATTCTGACATCCAATAAAAGTATCATCTTACATATACACACCCACCCAACTGATACACACATCTTAAGAGTTTTAATTACCAGCCTACCCTCTACAACTCCCACTTCTGCTAGCCCCTCCTATCTCTACGCCCTACCAATTGTTTTCTTTGCTATTTTTTCTTTTTATCTTCTTTCCTTTTTTCTACTCAGCTTTACAATCCAACTAATATGAATTCTACTTCCCAAAACATATTTATCCTTTCCCTGCTTTCTCTAACTCTTCTCATCCTAACGGCCTCCACTTCCTTAAATCCTATCTCAACATTCTCTTTCACAACCTCTCCAACACAAATTACCCCACCTATTATTTCACAAAGCTACACTATAATATCTCCCAGTCTATTCAACCTAAACCCACTCTTGCTCCCAAAATTCTGAATACTCTCAACTGGATCACGTACAACAAAATACAATACTGTCATCTCACCATACCACCTTAAATTCTCAAATGTAACTCTCTGTGGAGATATTCAGCATAAGCCTGGCCCCAGCTGTCTTCTTACTCCTTCATCTCTCCCCAACCCTAATATTAGCCTCCCCCATACACACAGTTCCCACCTCTAAAACCTTACATTTAGTCACACTGAGCTTTCAGAGCATCTGCAATAAAATCACTAACTTCCATGCCTGGCTAAACATAATACTGCTAACAGTCTAGCTGTCACTGAGACCTGGCATAAACCTATCTTTAAAGACTCTGAGACCCTCCCTCCTGGTTATAACATAATTAGAGCAGATAGGCTACACAAGAAAGCCTGAGGCTTAGCACTCATATAATATTGCTCCCTATACCAATCCCATCCCTCAATTTCATAATGCAGAACTTCTAATCACATTCCTAAAAATCAACAATACCAAACGCTTATGTATTACAGTAATATATATTCCACCTGGACTGACTATCCTTATCCTAGAAGACATACTATCCTGTATTACAAATACTATAAAAAACAAAACCTTCATTCTAGGGGATGTCAACATTAGCTGGCAGAACTTTACCTCCAAATTCCCATTCTATAGCATAAATCTATTTAACTTTACTCAGCTCATCATCACCCCCACTAGATCTACCAACAGCAACAGTCAGGGCTTCATCCTTGAGTGGATTCAGGTTTCTGACCCCAGCAAATTCATTAATGCAGGTACCCTCTCTGATGTATTAAGTGACCGCCTCCCTGCCTTGTCCTTAGAACAATCTCTTATCCTCTTCAAGAACATCACTACAAATCTATCCGAAATATGACCAACTTCTACCAATGTTCTTTTATCAACATACTAAAAGACATAAACTGATCTGTCCTCAGAACACAACCTCTAGGTAAACCAGTCAACCACTTTAATACAACTTTTCTGTATATCCTCAACCATCTTGCACCCCTTTGCAGAAAGAGAATTAAAATTAACCATGCAACTTGGCTTTAGAAAACAACAAAATAATTAATGATAAACAGAGATAGACTCTGGAAACTATGGCTCACATGCAAATCCCCCTAAGACCTAATAAAGTTTAGGCAGCTATATAACTAGACAGAAAAATCTATAACAAAAGGCAAAAGAGACTATTATCTAACATTACAATCTAATTATAAACAAAATCCCAAAAAAATTCTGGTCCTCCAGTACATCACTCCTCAACCCCAGTAAAAAAAGTAACCTCAATTCACTTCCTGGTAAAATCCCTGCACAGACTGCCACCCTCTTCAACACTTATGTCATTGAATGCATACTGAATGCCACTTCAAATACACTGTCTCTTCCCCAACTCTCGAACTTTACCTCATCCAAATTAACACTACCCAACCATACCCCCAACACTCTCTATCTCCTCCTTGCTCCCCTTAACGCATGCTCAGTCCCCTACACCACTTCTGCCCCAACTTCTCACGCTTTCTATCTACAGCTGGAAGCTTTCTATCTACAGCTAGACTCTACTAATACTATAAAGAGGCTACTTCTCAAACTTAAATCTTGCTCTAACTCTTCAGACAACCTTCCTGTACAATATCTCAGAATAGCAGCAGAAGTCATTGCATATCCAATAACCAACCTCATTAACAAATCTATCCTACAAGCTTACGTCCCAACTCTCTGGAAAAAAAACAATTGATTATACCACTACACAAAGTTGGCAACTCCACTGAAATTTCCAACTACCTTCCTATTGCCTTGCTCTCACCCATCTCTAAACTTCTTGAAAAATGTATCCACTCACAATTCCTCCTCTACCTCTTAAGAATCAACTCCTTACTTCCACACAACATGGGTTTAGACCAACTCACAGTGCTGACAAACTTTTAGTATCCTTTATGGACACAGTTAGAGTTAGTGACACAGGTAACTCAGGAAAATTTGTGTCTTCCTTATTTCTTGACCTATCTAAGGCTTTTGACACTGTTGCTCACCCTCTTCTTTTATAAAAGCTCAGTGACCTAGGTCTATCCTGTCCTTCTATCAAGTGGTTCACTAACTACCTGTCCAACACACAGCAGACAGTCAAATAGCAAGACTCTCTTTCCACATACCAACATACCACCACTGGTGTCCCCCAAGGCTTTATTCTTGGTCCTCTCTTATTCATAATTTTTATACATAACTTACATACCTCCTCCTGTCAGAGCACTCTCACACAATATCCTGATAACTCAACTATCATCCATTAATCTAACACTCTGTCTCATCTTCAACAAATCACCCAAGCTGTCTTTACTTCCACAGAAAGCTGGCTTTCCAATAATCAACTATCATTTAACCCTTCAAAAACTAAACTTCTACTTTTCACCCCTAAAACGCACTCTCTAAACAAAAGTCAATTCACTATTCTCTCACAGAATAACACAAAAATTGAAGTAGTTCCCTATACAAAACTACTAGGTGTCACCATAGATGAAAATCTTAAGTTTGACCTACATATTCAAAAGTACTTTTAAGAAAACACACCAGAAACTGGGAATTCTCTACTGCCACAGATGATACCCAGATACACTTCTTACCTTCTACCAACACTCTTGTATAGTGCCACAATACTTACAAATGTACAAACTACCCTAAAATGTAAGTTAGAAACTTGCTACAATAAAATTGCAAAATTTTCCACTGATGCAAAATATTCCACACAGGACTGTATACCATCCACACACCATTGTATACCTTCACAAATCACTGCATACACAACCACACATCACTATATACCCCTTGACACATCGCTGCATACCCCCACACATCACTATATACCCTTCACACATTATTGTATACCCCACACATCACTGTATTCCTCTTCACACATCACTGTATTCCTCCACACATCACTTTATGCCCCTCCACATATCACTGTATACCTTCACACATCACTGTATAGCCCACACACATCACTGTATACCCTCCACACATAGGTTCATAGGTGTGTACTAGACCAACAGCCCTAGAGCCTTTACAAGCCTAGCCCACAGAAGTGCTCTGGCATCATGCTGCCAATAGTTCCTCAGTGACTCTATCAAGTAGAGCCACTGGAGTAATCCCCAAGGTGAACTTAATATTTCCCAGCCACTCATCAAGATTTCTCTTGAAAAGGGGAGTGAGATGGTCTGCTTGACATGTATGGGAAGTCTATTCCAGAGCATGGACAGACTCTGGGTTATGAACCTGTCCCTCCAACATGTTCTGTTGATTGTGGTAATGAGGTTGAGGTCCCTGGAGCATGGGGTGCGGAGGGATTGAGATTTATTTAGGTGCACCATTTCTAACAGGGCTGGGTCAGACATGGCTTGGTAAGTCAAACAGAGATCACCTCTTAATAGACGATATGAGACAGAGAAAATCTGGAGTTTTTTTTTAGTCTGTCCATGTAGGGCATGTGTTTAAGGCCTAGGATCCTCTTAATGAGGTACTTTTGTGGCCTTTCCAGCTGTTGCAGGTGTTTAGTGCAGTACATGCCAAATGGGGCATTATACTCGATGATTGGTCTATTTAGGGAAGAGTAGAGAGGGATGATGACCGCTTTCTTCCTGGATGCAAAACCTTTGGTAATGAGATGTGCCACATAGAAGGACTTTCTGATCACAGTGGCTATGTGGTGGTCGAAGGAGAGGTTGCTGTGTCAACCTGTGTCCCCAGATCTCTTATAACGCCTTCTGTGTTCAGTGGGCTACCATTAATGTGGTAATTAGTGGGAACTGAGTTTTTCCCAAAGGGAATAATGATGCATTTTTTAGCATTAAGCTTAAGGCCATGGTTTTGACACCGGGTGTTGGTCTTAGTAAGGTCTTTCTGTAGGATGTCTACATCACTTGGGGAGTTAATAGCTCCCAGCTTGCAGTCATTGGTGAACTTGGTCAGCCAGAGTCCCTCCATGTTTGCCTGGACTTCTGAGAAGTAGATGCCAAACAGGAGAGGACCCAGGACCAATCCCTGTGGGACTCCAACTCGTGACTAGTTGGCAGTCTCACTTGGCGTCTGCTACTTTCACACTGTTGGTTCTATCTGCCAATTTGCAACCCACCTAGTGAAATAGGGGTGGTGAGTCTATCAATAATTCCTGAGTGGGAAAGGGTATCAAAGCCTTGGCCAGATTGATGTAGGCTGCATGAACGGCCTTGCGCGCATCCACAGCTCTGGTGACTGAGGGATGACTGTAGAAGTGTGCCATTCTGTAGGGACAAAGCCTGAAGTGAGGCTGTGACTGAACAGGGCACACAGGTGTGGTGCCAGTTTGCTTTGTAGTTCATGTACAACATAGCCAGGGATATTGTTGGGTCCCATGGAACCTGTATTCTTGGCCTTTATACAATGCAGCTTTAACCTGTGCTGCAGTAATGCTGGGTGCCTGGCATTCTTTCGGTATTGTGATTGATTCTTTGGGGGGAGAGAGGGGTAAAGTTGGCACTGAATCTGTCGGCCAGTATGTTGGCAATATGTGTTGGCTCAGTATAGGAGGTACCATTGTGCAGTAACTCAGAGCAAATCTGAGTATTGCCGTGGAGATTATTGATAAAACTGTAGAAGGCTTTGTGGTTGTTTTTGGTGTCTGCTGCAATTCTGCCTTCATAGCTAGCTTTAGAGGTTTTGATGAGGGTTTTCAACTTTTTGTTGAGGCTAATAAGGGAGTTTTTCAGTCTTGAGACTTCACCTTTTTCTGCAACAGTTTCTTCCTTTTGTTGTAGAGTTTGTTAATGGCAGGAGACTACCAGATTGGCTTCCTCTTTTTGGAGAAGAGCGTCTTGGTTCTGTTGGGTAAGGCTAGTTCCATGCATTTATGTACGTGTTCATGCAGTGCATTAGTGTATTATTCGGTGGTCATGCACCTATTTTCCATTTGCATGGGTGCTATGAAGTTAGCCACCTCTGTTTTTAGGATCCCAAAGTCAGCTTTGGAGAAGTTTTTCATGGTGGTTACTTTTGCTGGTGGTGTGGGTGAGATGTGGATGTCCATGGTAATTAGTTTGTGGTCAGATCTAACCAGGGAGGAATTGACTATTGTTGAGCAATGCTTGCCTATGTTAGTAAAAACCAGGTCAAGGATGTTGCTTCCTCTAGTGGGGGTATGAATGAGCTGGTCCAGCACATTGGAATTAATGAATTCCAGGAAACGTTGGGCAAGTATATTGGTGCATGAGTAGTTTTCCCAGTTGATGGAGGGGATGTTGAAGTCACCCAGTATGAGATTGTTGGGTTGAACCCTAATAGTTTCTAGAGTGCTTAGAACCATGGAATGAGAGTCTTGGGACATAGTTGGGGACCTATTGCAGGCTACGACCTGAATTGCCATCTTACCCACTGTTAGTTGTACCTGAAGTATCTCCAATGCTTTATGCTGGGCTATTAGTCTGGAGGTGTGCATATCCTTTATGAATATGGAGACATCACTGCCTTTGGAGATTTGGTCCATTTTCTGAGACGGAAAGGTGTGGAATGAGATATAGCCTGGTAGCACATGGGTGCTTTCTGCTGCTTTAAAACAGGTCTCCATTACAGCACAAATGTCGATGTTCTCCATTTTAAGGAGTGCTTTGAGCGAGTGCATCTTGAGATTTAGACTTCTAGCATTGAGCAGAATGACCCTCAGATTGCATTTATTTATAGCTGTTATGGAGGTAATTTGGTCTTTGGAACACTGCCTAAAAAGGTACTATAAGGGTGGCAAGAGACTTAGCCAGTGTCCAGAAACCTAGAGGTGACAAATGCAGGCCATCTCTGGCAAAGCATCGAGGTCTGTCAGTCATGTCGTCCCAAGCAGAAAGATACTGGATCCCCTTAGAATGACACCAGAAACTTAGCCAATTGTTGAAGTCAATCATTTTCTGCTTGAACTACGGTATCATTCTGGCCGACGGTAGGATGCTGATCAGGGCTAGTGTCATTCCTGCCTGGGCCACATAATCCAAGAGTGCCTCCATATCTCTTTTCCTGTAGTCCAAGGAGGTACATCTCAGGTCATTCACACCCACCTGGACAATGACAGAGTCATACTTGTACTTGTGGAGTGACCTGAGTGCATGAGTTATGTGTCAGATCCTGGCACCTGACAGACAGCTGACTGTTACTTTCTCCTTATTCAAACTAGTGAGTGGGACATCAGTGTGCCTCACTATTGAGTCACTTATGATTAGTGCATTGGGCAAGCTGTTTTGCTTAGGGGCTTAGGTTGAGGGGCACACTGTGTAAGTGCGCTATTTGTCTTGTGATTTGAGCTGTCTTGTGGTGGTCAAGTGCATTTCTGATTTGGAGGTCTCTGCTATTTGGGTAGATTTCTATTGAAAGCCTCCACAAAGGTAGGTGTGTGGTTTGTATTTTTATGTGAGAGCTGTGATGGTGGGTGTTCTGGAGGTCTATGTGTTCCACATGGTGTGGTGCAGGTGTTGACCTTCTCCTCTTGGCTGGAGAGTGCATGTCTTCCAGTTTGGATATATAAGTGCATCTCTCACAAGTCTGAGTGTTGGACTATATGCCTCTCCAAACATCAATGTATACCTACCCATTCACTGTATACCCCCACACATCACTGCATACCCCTCCACACATCACTGTATACCTTCACACATCACTGTATATCCCTCACATATCACTGTATACCCCTTCACACATCACTGTATACCCCCTCGCACATCAATGTATACCCCTCCACACATCATTGTATACTTCCACACATCACTGTATACCCCTCCCTGCAATACTGTATACCTCCATGCATCACTGTATACCCCCACACATCACTGTGTACCACTATATATCACTGTATATCCCCACACTTCACTTTATACCCCAAACACATCACTGTATACCTCCACACATTGCTGTATATCCCACACACATCACAGTATACCCTACATACATCACTGCATGCCCCTTCATACTCACAATACTACAATATTCCAAAGTTACATACCAAAGAGATCTCTCAGGTTAGAAAATAAGGAATGTCTCACTGAACATCTTCCTAACAAACTAACTGGCCAAAGTCTATAATCTTTCTCCACAGCCAAAATCTGAAATACCCTCCCTTAACTATCATATCAAACCACCAACACACATCCTTTAAACTCTCACTTAAAGAATATCTTTCCAAATCTTGGATCTGCTCCTGTTTGACCCCAGGGTAATAATAACCCTAATTCTCGATACTTATACTAATTACCTCTGTTCCTCTCTTTTTTCTCTCTTTCTTCTTTTCCCTTCTTTTCTTTTTTTCTTTTTCCTCTTTCCCTACTACATCATGTCTTTCCAAATAGCTATCACTATATGCAATGATAAGTTATCATATATATAGCAATGTATATATACATATTGAGATACTGTTATACTAAATTAGATCACCCTGTATATATTCTTTACAATAGTAATGGAGCTTTTCTCCCTGGAATTCCACAGAAAATGGGTTCATTCTGGTCCAGTCGGACTTTCCTGGTAAACAGATGTCAAATAAATAAATAAATAAAATTAGTTGGATGTTGACTCATGAAATTGTATTATATTAATTTGGCATGGCTTTTGGTCCTGAATCTATATTGGTTCAAGTTTCTTCTTCAAAGTCCTTCCTGATATTAAGCTCAGCTTTATGTATGGTAAATTCATAGGCTGTTATTTACTTCCTTCTTAATTGAAATATCAGCTGTGCTGTCAGTTGCAGATTAGGTGCATCTTGGGCTCTGGGTGTTTTTCAAATCACCCCCCTCCCGCACACACATTTTGGGGGAGGGGCACACATAAATATTCATATTTTTTGGATGCTTTGGATTCAGGCTCCTGATTTAAAATCATTGGAATAGTTGTGTTTATATTTCACTGATGTCTAAACCCATTAATTACAACCATATCTGATCTGGGATTAAAAATAAAGCCACAATAAAGTATTTCAACTTGCTTTACACAAATGCAAACAAGTTCTAAAAAGCTACACTGATGACTGTTTAACCTGATCATGACAATCAGAGTCAGACATTTTCATCCACAGACAGCCCTTGTACCCAACAGTTATAGCCCATTGCTGGCTATGCACATCTTATGATATCTGATAATGGAAAAAATTAAACATATTTCACCAAATGCACATGAGTTCTGTGAAGTCCTGTAAAGACAGACTGAGCAAACTTTCATCCACAGAGAGTTCCCACCTCCACCCAGCAGTTATAGTCACTTTGCCATGTACAACTCATCTGATTTTGATAGAAAATGATACCTCACATCTTATCAAACAAGTGATAAAGCCAAAATTAATGAGGTACAAATGGCCATAATTAGTGAGAGAAAATTGCTAGAATATTTTTTTTTGTATTAACATGTATTTTGTTAATGATATGAACGCTGAAACAATTCTCAATGATTTGCCAGAAACTACAGACTTTATGAGGAGCAGACTAAACTATGTACAAAATCAGGGCATTCAGAGCAATCAGGGATAGTTGACAATTTCCTGCACATAGCCCCAAGTTTTCTAACTTATGTCATACAAATGCATATTAGTCCTGCAAAATCAGATGGCAAAACTTCCACCCAGAATAATCACAGCTACTTTCCTGTGTAAACCACATCTGACTGTTGTGAAAAAAGTAGTATTTCTCAAACTATTGGTGTAGGAATCCGGGTCAAACATAAAAAAAATCCCAAATCAGGGATAGACTTTAAATATCAGCCTCATATACTTAGAAAGTTACTAGAATAAGTTTTTGAAATGGCATGAAATCATTGAAGGATAGAAACTCTAAAAAGTTGAATGTCAGGCATCATTTCTTTACTGCAGTCCTCAATGCTTTGCCAGTAAGCCACATATTTTATGAAGCATGGACCACAATATGAAGCAAAGTCCCAAATAGTCTGTGAAATGGGGACAGTTTCAACTTTGCTGCACAAAGAGTCAGCTGAGAATAAATATTTATTTTATTTATTTATTTATTTTTATTTTACCAGTTTGATGACTGGGTAAGCCCATTAGACAAATTTACCCTTTTCAGGGGTAAACTGGGAACACTGTCTGGATAGTGCCTTGCTCAGAGTTGCATAGTTGGTAAATGAAGGTCGAATTAATCAAACCCTGTACTCTAGGTTGAGGAAGTAATTCATTAATAGTTGATCATTAACAGATCAGAAGTTTAGTCTTCTGCATTAAATTGTAGCCTATGTATTTCATACAAATGCACACCAGTAGTCCTGTAAAGACAGATTTTAAAATAAACAAACAAGACGGCAAGTTGTTTTCAACCACAGGCAATCCCCCTTCCGATTATTGTAACTCTCAAAGATGTGCTATAAAACCACAAAATTTATGAGGCACAGAACAGAAATATAAGGCAATGTCAGGGGCATTCTGTGACATCAGGAGCAATTTCAACATTCTTTCACATAGTTGCCAAAGATTAAATAGTTCAATATATTTCATACAAACACACACTAGTCCCGTGAAGCCAGATTTTAAGACAATGTGACAAGAAGAAGGCAGGAGGTGGCTGCAGTGGTGCAGTGGTTAGTTGTCATGTCACATCAAGAGGTTCTCCAATTCGATTCTTGGCTGGGGTGCCATCTCTGCAGAGTCTACATGTCCTCCCTGTAGTCGCATTGGTTTCCTCAGGGTGCTCTAGTTTTCTCTCATATTCCAAAGACATGCAGTAGGTGGACTGGACACTCTAAATTGGCCATAGGTGCTAGTGTGTGTTAGAGTGAGTGGTACAGGTGAACTACCGTGGCAGAGCTTGCCACCCATTGGTGTAAACCTTGGCATGAGATGACTGTCACTGTTGAAAGTGACATCCCGACCCCAAGTGCAAAATGGGAAAAAGGGGTTGAGGATGGATGGTAACAAGAAGAACATAGATTGCTTTCATCCACAACCAGCATTCCATCCCTATCCTCTACCCCTAATTAGTGAGTGCAGCCCTCAATAAGTTGTCAGAAAAGGCAAAGACCAAAACATGAGGAAAAGTCAGGGATAATCTGAAAAATTAGGGAAGTCGCAGTCTATACCTCTCAATTATTTGCTTAAAAGTCAGGGACAAAGAGCTGTCTATTGAAATTCTGAGTCAACACACTGAAAAAAATCAAAAATCCAGGAAAGAGGGGATATTGAAAATTGTTCTTCATTTTTAAACTTGTTTTTTTGCAGGGAGGGCTTGCCTCACTACTTCCCTTTTTTCTTTTCCATCTTACCTTCCCATGCAGATATTCTGCTTTCTGTTTCCTTATAAAAAGAACTAATTTAGAATCCCAGCTTTGTTCTCATTCCTTATACACATGATTGTTGTTGTCTTTATTTATTTCAATAAGTTCTTCTCCTTCTCTTCCTCCTCTTTATTTCCCTTACTTACATCTTTTGTTTCATATTAGCCTTGCCTTTTCCAGTCGTTTGTTGTCTTCTTTGTGACATCATTGTATTCAAGATGGATTATGACATCAGACGAGCACTTGAAAGGCACTTGAAGATTTCAGTGCACAAGTTAACCTGAGTATTGTCAATAGACTGCATTGCTTTGTCCTAACAAGAATGACAGTGGTGAATTACACATCATTAAATGCCACAAATGGCCTAGAAATTAGGTATACATTCATAATTTCTAAGAATATACACAAGATGGCATATGCATCCCTACACATAACATCCAAACAGAAATGGGCCACATATATATATATATATATATATATATATATATATATATATATATATATATATATAACAGGTGATAATCATCGCTACAGGATATGTATGTTTATACAGAAGTGGTTTGTGTGTTTGATCACAAACTGCTTGTTGGGAAAATATAGATAAAGCTAAAGAAAGTCAAGTCTAATTCACTGTGAAAATATTTGCCACAGATAAACTGAGAGGCAGGCACAATGTGAACTTTGGACCAGCTCTGCCTAATTGCAGCAGTCAGAAGAATTAGCTGAACTGTGGCAATTTTTTTTTCAATCCAGAAGGGAGAAATTTGGTGGTATATCTTGCGGACTGAAAGGAACTAGGAAAGAAGGGTAAATGTCTCATGCCTTCTATGCCTTCCTTAATGCAAGAAAAGCTGTAAAGAATAAAAGAAATCTAAAGTAGGACAGACAACAGTGGTGTACTTCTGACAAACTATGACAGTTGAATAAAGTTGTCAAGAGAGGTTCTGGCAAAGACAAAAGGAGAGGGATACAAGAAATGGGCAGGGATGTGCAAGAAGCAATGCAAGAAACTGACAAACGATACTATAATGGAATGTTGGATTGTTCTTGAGCTGTCAAACAGAACTGGTGATTGGCGTATGCCAATCAAAAATTTCACTGATGAAAAACAGAGCAGGTGTTAGGTAAAACAGTTCAGTGATGTATTAAACCAAACTAAACAAATTACACTATTTGATTTTGTTCTCGAAATTAAACTATACTAGCAAAACCTCAGCACCTGTATAATATTTGAAGAACAGGTAGGTGGAACCATGAATACCTGCTGCTTGTAGTTTTGTCACTGTGCCAGAAATAACACACTTCTTCAGTATGATTTTGCAAAGTAATGATGTACCAGATTCCTGCAGATGTGCACTGATCATGGTGTTACCCAAAAATTCAATATTATTGACTACAAAAAGTGGATTGGTATCACAATGTAATATTTTCCAGGGAAAGTATTATTGAGTGTTCTACTGAACTGCATAATGACCAATATTACTCAGATACTGTATAAAGAAAAAACTGTTTTTAAGCTGTAATGTTATGTACTGAGTGTATCCTCATGTTACAAAACATTATTAAACAGACTATAAGCAGCCACATATCACTAGTCATTCATTTCATTGACTTTCTCAATGCTTGACACGGGACTTAAGGAATCACTTTGGTGTACGCTAATAAATTCTCACTGAGAGACAGCCATTGATAAAATGTTTGAAATTATCACTAGTATTAAACAAAGTTTCATACTATTACATTTAATATCTGCATCATATACTTTACTCAAAATTACCCTTAGAAACAAAGCATGGGATTTATGGCGTTCTTCTAAAGACCCTCATGATCACATTAAATACAGGCAATACAGGAACGAAACCAAAAAATCAATTTTACAAGACAAAAAAACAATACTACTGTAATTTACAGACAGTAAATCAAAATAACCCTCAGAAGTTTTAGGCAGGTTTAAATAATTTACTACATCCTGGACAAACTTCAACCCCAATCCCTGCTGCTACTATTGATAAAACCCCTGAAGATGTTTCTGACAGTTTTAACCAAGTCTTTACTGAGACAATTCAAGCCCTAGCTAACCAACTACCTCCTAGCTCCCCTGGTCCTGAAAGTAGCACCCCTAGAAACCTACTTGCATTCAGCTTCCAACCAGTCACCACTTCACTTATCCGTACCTTGATCAAAAAATTAAAACCCACTACACTTTCTGCTAATCAACTCCCTGCTGAGTACCTACAAAAATCAGCTGATGCTATTGCTTACCCCATCTCAATACTAATCAATTGAACCATAGTAGAAGCTAAAATTCCCACCATCTGGAAAATATCCTATGTAATCCCACTTCACAAAGGAGGCAGCTCTACTGAATTTTCCAGTTATAGGCCAATAGCTATACTCTCTCCACTTGCAAAGATTATGGAAAAATGTATTCATAGACAACTCATGCACCACCTAATCCAGAATCACCTTATGGCAGACACTCAGCATGGCTTCCGTCCTCATCACAGCACTACTTCAGCCCTCCTAGCCTTTACCAACACCATAAACCATAATTGCAACAATAATTATATATCCTCAGCCCTCTTCTTGGATCTTTCCAAGGCATTCGATATGGTTGATCACCAACTTTTAATCCACACCCTGGAAACATTCTGTCTAGATACTAGAGCCCTTCAGTGGTTTCAATCCTACCTGAATGGTCGACAGCAGGCTGTCCTCTGGCAGACCAAACTCTCTAACCTTCTACCTAACACCCTTGGAGTACCACAAGGCTCTATACTAGGGCCCTTGCTGTTCTCCATCTTCATTAATGACCTTTACACTGTCATCCCAAAAGTCAGCTGTATCCAATATGATGATGACTCTACTCTGATTTGCTCAGCCACATCTCCAGTAGAGTTATGGTCAGCTACTGAGACCACCTTTAATACAATAGAAAACTGGCTTTCTGAACATCGTCTGATCCTAAATCCCAAAAAAACTAAAATGCTGTTATTTTCACCAACACGTAGGTCTACCGCTTTCACCTTTACCATAAATTCAGATGATGGCACAATAATCTCCCCTGACCCCTCTACAAAACTATTAGGTGTCATCATAGACAATAATCTAAAATTCAACCTACATGTTAACCAAACTATCAAAACCATCAATAAAAAACTAGGGTAATTTTACAGAATAAAAGCCTTCCTAACCCCTCCAGCTAAAATTGTCATAGCTCACTCTCACCTTCTTTCAACCCTTCTGTATGCATCCCCTCTACTCTCAAATTTAAATAAAACTGTCCTTAACAAACTCACAATTTGCTACAACCACATTGCCAGGTTTGCCACTGGGCTGCCTTTTAGGACACATCATTGCATCAATCTAAATCAGCTTGGGTGGCTTGTACTACCCAGCCTAATCCAGTATAACCAACTGATTATGGCCTATAAAATCCTCTATAATCGGGACAATACTCCTGCACTTAAAAATATTATCACCCCCTATAACAATCCTAGACCGCTTCGATCCTCTAACAAACTACTAATTCAGACTAGCAAAATTAATAACACAGCCGGTGACTCTCTCTTTACAAACTCTGTAAGTAGATCCTGGAACTCTCTTCCAGCTGATATTACCTTACTTTCCACCTTAGGTCAATTTAAAACTAGACTTAAACAACATTTGTCACTTAACTGGCTATGTCAATGTATCAAGCCTGGCTAACTCTCTCTAGAATGTGTAAAAATCTGTTAACCAGTTTATTGTGTAATTTAATTTAATCCTGGCTTGTGCTCAGGATTAACTCTAACCTGTGGAACCTGTTTAACTTGCTTACTTATGTCTTCTTCTTTTGGCTTTTCCTGGTTAGGGGTCGCCACAGCGGATCACCTGTCTGCTCATGATTGGCAGTAGAGTTTTATGGTGTCGAATTGCCAGCCCGGTGCCCAACCTTCCACAGAAGGCACACACATGCACACATTCATACCTAGGGCCAATTTAGAGTGTCCAATCCACCTACAGCATGTCTTTGGGATGTGGGAGGAAACCGGAGCACCCGGAGGAAACCCACGTGACCACAGGGAGGATGTGCAGACTCCACACAGAAGGCACCCTAGCCGAGGATCGAACCAGAGAACCTCTTGCTGTGAGGTGGCAATGCTAACCTCTGCACCACCATGGCCGCCCAACTTGCTTACTTATGTAATCTCTGTAAATAGTCTGTTTGTAATATGTAATGCTGGTATTATGTAATGCTGTATCTGCTTACCCTTGGAGCTTTTCTCCCCGGCCCTCTGCTGAAAATGGACATGCATCCAGTCAGACTATCCCAGTCAACAAATGTAAAATAAAAAAAATAAAAATAAAAAATAATAATATGAAGGTTATAGTCTTTTTGGAAACACAAGCAAATGGAAACGCTTACTTTTGTTGACAGCATTGCACTGCTCATTCAGCATCCACAATTCCTTGATAAACTGGCAGATACATTTATGAGAAGTTATTCAAAGTGTGGCAAATTGTAATCTCTGCAACCACTAAAACCAGGTTAGTAGGTATACAACAGTGTCTATGGATCACTGTCAGTCAAAAGCCAATGAAAAGCTTGGGCAGCTCTTCTTGCTGGGAAGCTTTGCATATCAGTAGATACCAACAGGAAAGTAGATGGTAAAAGTAAACTCAGCACAGGTGTCTCATCTTTGCACTTCATGTTCTATCAACATGGTCAGTAAAAAGGGAGGGATGTGCTCCTGTGCAAAAAAGAATGCTGTTAATGTTTTATTTGCTGTAGTGCTTGTCCTTAATATAATCTTGAGTACATGTCTATTAGGTGTTTTTGTCTTAAGCTGTTAATTACTGGTAGGACTTCAAGTTCAACTTTATTTAAATACTTTAGCACAAAGCATTAAAACAAAGATAAATAATAGACAAAAGTCCAAAAATTCAATAAAATTGATGTTAAAACACACACACACACATGCGCGCACACACACGCACACACACACACACACACACACACACACACACACACACACACACACACACTCACACACGCACACACACAAAATTAAATAATGCAAATGTTCAAACTTCAGTTGATAAAATCATTTAATAGAGTTCACAACTGGTTTGTTACCTGACAAACTGGGATTAGTTATAAAGATGTTCACAAAAGGCAAAGCCAAGCAAACAGCACTTACGTGATCTCATAAAATGGGGCAAACAAGAACACCTCTGGAGCAACTGGGGAGTAGGAATCACATCTGTGTGGCCTGGTAAGCAAAAGAATAAATGTCTGATATTTCTAAGCATGCTTGAGTAATTATCAGCAATCACTGAGGTGCTGAGCATAATACCCCAGGCAGCCAATATGAAACAATAAGTTCTTTTAGATAAGATGGGCATGCCAGGTATTATGATTCAAGCAGGTTAGTGTAAAGTAAGAATGGTAGAACCCTTTTCCTATATTTTATTCCCCCTTTTTGCTGCCTTCTCTCTCTCTCTCTGTCCTTTCCCTTGTATAGCCACCAGAACTACATGCTGTACTGAAGATGACTAAAGTCTGGTAGGCTGGGACCTCTTTGCTTCTGGAGGTTGTTTTCTCAAGGGATACACACAGATGTTCTGTTTGCTGTTACCACAGGCCTGTACTTCTTCTCTTGATGTTAAAATCCAGATGTCATCCCTATCACCTGGATTCCCTTACTGATCTTTTTTACCATCAGCTCTTCTCACAATCCCACCCCACCCCACCCCACTAATAAACCACACCTGCTTCCTTATGGAATGAACCTCAACTGACATCTTTTTGCCCACATAGTCAGCCTTTCCAAATCCTTCTTCCCCATTTCTCCATTGGTTCACCTTTGTTCCATTACTAAATTGCTTTATCTCATCTTAAATTCTCCAAAAATATCTGAAATAAGTATTAAACTCCGAATAGACCCCTTATTACACATATTCTTCCTCACACCACATTTCTCTGGATTCACCATTTAACCATGTAGCATTCCAGTTCCTCATCCCATATCTAATCCCAGCCCCAACAGTATTCCTTATCAGTGATCTGTTCAGGAGCAAGACAAAGGGCTTGCTGAAGTCCACTTTGGTTTTCCCTTCTCATGTTCTCCTGCAACCTAGTTATAAAACTGGTTCAGGTTAGACTGACAGCCCTTTCTGACCTTAAATTTGCAATACTTTTTGTCCTGGAAATTACTGGCCTCTAGGAAAAGTAAAATGAAAAAGAGTCCACCGCAATTTTAAGTTTGTTCGACACAGAAGTGGTCAACAAAAGAAAATGAACAAACAACACAGGTGATAAAACATTTAATAAACAAAATAGAAGGTGAGTGCTTTCATATATAGAATACTTCTTCAATCAAATTAACAAAAACCTTAAACTATATAAATAAATAGCCAGATCAATTAACAAATCAAATTCTCATCACTGTTACCATAGCAGCTAAATAAAATGTTTAAGCTTCCATGAAAGCAGGTAAGGTTTAGGTGAAATATCCCCCAGGATTCAGCAAGCTCTGCACGGCGTGCAGGAATAGTGCAAGAGCTGCTGCAGGCAGTATGGCTGCCGTGCGATCCAAGAATAAGCTCCCAGGATGTACACGAGTACTCCTGCATTATTCCTACATGGACACAGCCCCTGTATGCTAATTACCTCATTTGCTGGTGAAAACCATGCAAATGATGTGCATTAGTAATCTAGGAAGCAGGCAGACATCCATGTAGAAATAGTGTAGACTGCAGAAATGTATTCAGCCAGTAGCTGAATACATTTCTGCAAACTACAAAATGGAGGCATGACAGCTCATACAAATGCATGTATTAGAAGGGTTAGGCATGCCAAAGGCCAAATATATGGCCATAGGCATGAAAAATAATTTCAAAAGTATAAAAATTAACTTTTTTTTTGTTGGCTGATTTTGACCGTTTAAGGGCAGGGCAGCGGTGCACAAACGGGATCAGCCCGTAAATAAAAAAGTTGTAAATAAGCTTTTGAAAACAAAATCATAATTTTGCCATAATAGTCAATGGCATGCATAATTCATCAAGACCATGGAATACTAGTTGCTAAGGGGGAAAGCTGAGTGTCAGATTTGTAACCATGCATTAGCAGTCAATCCTATGTAAATGAGGGCAATGATACTGAATCACAGATTTCCCCTCAGTGCTAGCTGGCACCCAACCATGTAGGTGCAGTAAGACCACGGTGTAAGCCTAAGAGCTAGATAACATCATAAGGGGGTGTGTCATGCATACTGTAAGGTTATTAGAGCCCTGTGGCCCGTGTTTGCCCTTCGCTAAGCACAGCTAAGGTAGGGGGTGTGTCTGAAGCTGCCTAGCAGTATTTACATTGCCTAAATGGGTGTGTGTGCTGCGCATCGGGTTTTAAACAAACAAAAAAAAAACAGGAAAAAGCAGCTCCATTCACATCTGAGCACTGGGTTTGCATGGTGTGCCTCGGGAGTTAAACAGGAAGACAGCTGGAAGGGAAAATAGCAGTAGGAAGGTAATCAAGGAGAACTAGCATAGCTGGTAGGTGAAATGTATCAGAACCAGACAGTTACACAGGCAGCAGACCAGCCCAGCCCAGCACACCACTATAAACTATGCAAACACCTTTCCCTCTGTTTTTTCCCACAAACTCTACACCCCCGGTGTACACAAATGGGGAAATTTTACCTAACAAAAGCAACAAAATGATAGGGGCTGCATTCACTCTCATAAATCAACATGTGGAAGAGGCTGAGGGTGGTGAGGATGAGAATGTTGATGACCAACCCACAGTGAGGAGAAGGAGAAGAGTGTACAGTCCCAGGGTAACCTACCAGGGGCTACATGAGCTGGAGATGCTTACATCTCTGTTGAAACTGCTTTGTCTCACCCACCCTCCCTATTTTTGGTTTGCAGTTTAAATTTGGTGGCTTTTGCAGTTGCCCGCCCCACTGTAGATTTGATCTGGGACACTCCCCCAGTCCCATCTCTTTACCACATTCTACCTAATAAACTCTTTCTGCACTTGCTTTTAGTCCTTTTTAATTTAATTGCATTTTTTAAATTGTGTTTGGTCTAATATTGCTCCATACTCAAGTGTGCTAGCTTGCAGTGCATGTGAATTGTTTTTACTACTGTTTTTGCTACTTTTCTGTAAAATAAAACACAAAACTGTAAGCCTGTTTCCTACCTTTCCTGTAACTAGTGTTCCAGATACAGATTTGCTGTATCCAGGACTGTATGTAAGCTTCTGAGCCCCCAAGCCTTTCTGTGTTGGAGGGAAGCCTTCTAGCTTATCAGTAGGAGTGGTAAGCACTAGGTAACCTGTCTACCACATAAGGAGTGGTTCTGGCCCAGAAACTGTAGTTATTGGCCATTTGGGCAATCTCTTCCATATCTCTCAACTTTCTGATTTGAAAGCCTGCATTTGCACTTGTTTCTGTCCTGCAACTCATCTAGTGCAGATACAGATTCTTAGTTTTAGCACTTACATTTGCTTATTCATGCTCACCACTTGTTCAGAACTTGTAAGCACTAAATAAGCTACTAATTACTATAGCACTCAATCTTCCTCATTACCTAGAGGAAAACAGTTTTTGTACTTACTTTTCTCACTTGCTTAGAGGAAAAACAGCTCTTGCACTCACTTTCCTCACTTAACCAGAGGAAAATAGTTTTTTTATTCAGGCATGTCCAAGGGTCAGCTCCCAGTGTTCTCTCCTGTCTATCTGATGAATCTTGGCATCTTGAGGCAATGTAGAAATTGCCTCATATACACAGACAACCCTCTCCTCCTACCACCCAACACTACAACCTGTGGCAGATGCACTTATCTAGCCAAACTGGAGGTAAAGCTCTCTCCAACCATGAATGAACTTGACAGTCATGAGGAGAAGGTAAACATTTGCACCACACCACACTCATCACATAGTCTCACTAAATCTACACCACCAAAATGAACACATAGTAACACAAAAACATTCATGGAGGCTCTCAATAATAATCTGTCTAAGCAACAGATACCTCCAAAGCAGAAACGCAAGCAATCTCCATCCCCCAACACAACCCAAATGACACACAGCCCACAGACTCAGTGTGCCACTCAACCACAGCCAATAAGGCAAAAACAACATACCCAACACACTAGTCATAGGTGACTCTATAGTCAGGCACACTGATGTCCCACTCACCAGGCTAAGCAAGGAGAAGGCTACTGTCAGCTGCCTGTCAGGTGCCAGGACCTGCCACATAACGCACACACTTAGGTCACTCCACAACAAGTACAAATATGACTCTGTCATTGTCCATGTTGGTGTGAATGACCTGAGACGTACCTCCCTGGACTACATGAAAAGAGACATGGAAGAGCTTTCCAATCTTGTAGCCCAGGCAGGTATGACCCTAGCCCTGAGTAGCATTCTGCCATCACCCCAAATGATACCGTAGTACAAGGACAAAATTATTGATTTCAACAATTGGCTAAGTTTCTGGTGTCATTCTAAGTGGATCCAGTATCTGTCTGCTTAGGATGACATGGTTGACAGACCACGATGCTTTGCCACAGATGTCCTGCACCTGTCACCCCTGTGATTCCAGATACTGGCTAAGGCTTTTGCTGCCCCTATAGTGCCTTTTTTAAGCAAGGTTCAAATAACAAATTCACCACCGTAACAGGAACAGGCAAGCAAAAACTGAAGGTAATGTTACTCAATGCTAGAAATCTAAATCTCAAAATGCACTCACACGAGGCACTCCTTAAAATGGAGAACATCGATATCTGTGCAGTGACTGAGACCTGGTTCAAGGCTCCAGAGAGCACTCGTGCACTACCAGGCTATAACTCATACCACACTTTTCGCTATGTAACCTGGTCCGAAACACCAAAGGCGGAGGTGTGTCCATATTCATTAAGGATATCCACACCTCCGGGTTAGTTGCTCAGCATAATGCATCCGAGGTTATCCAAGTGCAACTAACTCTGGGCAAAGCTGCAATCCAAATGGTAGCTTGCTACAGATCCCCCACCATGCCCCAGGATTCCCACTCTTCTTTTCTTGATGTACTGGAAAATATTAGGGTTCAACCAAACACCCTAATAATGGGCAACTTCAACTACCCCACCATTAACTGGGAAAACTACTCATGTACTAACTCCTTAGCTCAACTCTTTTTGGAATTCATAAAATCAAATGCCCTGGATCAACTTATCAACACCCCCACCAGGGGCAACAATATCCTAGACCTAGTCATTACCAACATAAGTGACTGGTGCTCCACACCTGAAGTCAACTCCTCATTGATCCGATCCGAGCATAAGCTAATCACCCTTGATATCCACATCCTGCCCCCACCCCCATTAAGGAAACCACAGTAAAAAATGTCTCCAAAGCCAACTTCATGCTTCTTAAGACAGAAGTGGTGAACTTCATGACATCCATGTAGATGGACAATACAGTTATACAGTTACAACTACTGAATCCTACACAAATGCACTCTATAAGCAATTACACAAGTGCATGGATCGTGCTATCCCAAACAGAACCAAGATGATATCCTCCAAAAAAAGGAAGCCAATCTGGTGGTCCCCTGCCATAAACAAACTGTACAACAGAAGGAAGAAACTGTTACAAAAGAGAGTAAAATCCCATGAGTAGAGGAGCTCCCTGGTCAGCCTCAGTAAGAAACTGAGATCCCTTATAAGATCCTCCAAATCTAGCTATGAAAACAAAATTGCCACTAATTATAAGGACAACCACAAAGCATTCTATAGCTATGTCAAGAATCTCAATGGCAACACCCAAGTCAGCTCTGAGTTACAGCACAAAGGCATGAAAATTACAGAACCAACTGATACTGCCAATATCCTGGAAGATAGGTTCAATACTAACTTTACCACCCCCTCACCTCCTGAAGGGCCCATATCTATACAGGAAGAATGCAGAGTCCCTGTAATCACAACTATGCAGGTAAAAGCTGCACTCTCTAAAGCCAAAAACACAGCATCCATGGGACCAGACATCCCAGGCTGCATTTTACATGAACTTCAGAATGAACTGGCTCCCCACTAAAGCACCATGTTCAATAATAGCCTCACATCAGGCTTTGTGCCCACTGAATGGCACACAGCAACAGTTATCCCACTCCACAAAGGGGGAGCCACCACTGATCCCAGGAACTGTTGACCTATTAGCCTGATGAGCCTGGTCTGCAAGGCCATGGAACGTATCATCATGGAACTCATAAACAAAGACATTGGTAACCTCCAAACTCTGGATCACACCCAGTTCAGGTTTGTGAAAAACAGATCATGCCTCCTGAACCTGATTGACTTCTTTGAGGCAGTCACCAAAGCCATAGATGAGGGTAAGGTGGTTCACACAGCCTATCTTGACCTCACCAAGGCTTTCAACACCATCCCCCATTCTGGAATTATAGCTAAACTCACTAAACTAGATATAAATCCCTATGTCACAAGACGGTTTGCCAACTGGCTCACTGATAGAACCCACACTGTAAAAGTTGCAGACTCCAAAACTGACCTCAAAGCAGTGACAAGTGGAGTACCACAGGGTTCCATCCTGGGACCACTTCTGTTTGGTATCTACTTCTCTGAAGTACAGGCTAACACAGAAGATCTCCAGCTAATGAAGTTCACAGATGGCTGCAAACTAGGAGCCATAGACAAGTCCCCAAATGATGTGGGCATCCTACAGAAGGGCCTCGCTAAGACAGATGCCTGGTGTCAGAGCCATGGCTTCAAGCTCAATGCCAAAAAGTGCAGTGTCATCCCCTTTGGTAAAAACTCTGTACCCATGAACTACCACATAGGTAGCAATCTACTTATCACCGAATGTGTGATAAGAAACCTTGGGACCCAGGTGGACAGTAGTCTCTCCTTTGATAGTCACATCACCACAGTAGTCAGGAAGTCCTTCTACATGGCACACCTTATCATAAAAGGGTTCTCATCCAGGAAAAAAGAGGTCATTGTTCTCCTCTACTCGACACTCATTAGACCTACTATAGAGTACAATGCCCTTTTGGAATGTACTCACAAGACATCTGCAGCAGCTGGAAAGGCCACAGAAGTACCTCACAAAGAGGATTACTGGCCTCAAACAAATGCCCTACACTGACCGCCTCAAAAAACTCCAGCTTTACTCTGTAGCATATTGCCTACTCTGAGGTGATCTCTGCCTAACATATAAACCTATGTCAAACCCAGAGCTGTAGGACATGCTACACCTGAAGAAATCCCAATCCCTCCTTGCTACATGCTCTAGAGACCTAAACCTTGTCACCACAATAAACAGGATATGCTGGAGGGATAGATTCCTGTCCCAGAGACTTCCCATACTCTGGAACAGGCTACCCATCTATGTCAAGCAAAGTTCTTCATTAGCACTCTTCAAAAAACATCTTGATGAGTGGATGGGAAATAGGAAATACACCCCAGGGATCACTTCTGTATCTCTGCTCGACAGTGGCACAGGAAAATAACTTTCTTGGGTGGCGTAAGCCAGGGAACCTTGTTGGCTAGGCTTATGTAGGCCCTTGGGCCGATAGCCTAGTGCCTACCTATGAACTTATGAACCAATGAGATAGTGGAGCACTATAGGGTGGACAGGGACCTCCTACAGCAAATTGTTGAACTGTGCCAGCCACGCCTCACACACAGAACCAACAGAGGGGAACCCATCCCAGTGGATACCAAGGTATGTGTAGGCTTAAGAATACTAGCCACAGGTACCTTTCAAAGGCCAACTGGGGATATCATACAGATCTCACAGGCATCAGCATCCAGGGTACTCCACCATTTCCTGGATGCCATGTCAGTACATGCCGGTGAGCACATATATTTCCACAACACCTGTGAGGCATTGACCAGCAATATGCATCTCTTCCACCAAATAGCAGAATACCCTGAGGTAGTGGGTGCTATAGACTGCACACACATACACAGCAAAGCACCACCGGTGAGTGGGGTAGGGTCTACATAATCCACAAGGGCTTCCCCTCCATCAACTGCCAGGTCATGTGCGATGCCCAGGGCATTATAATGAATGTGTGTGCTGGCAGCCCTGGAAGCTATTACAACTCCCACATCTGGAATATGATGCAGCTGTACTAGAGATTTGCCAGTGGGGACATCCCATATGGCCACCTAGTGGGGGATGTGGTTACACACTGGAGCCATGGCTGATGACACCCATCAGAAATGCACACACTCGGACAAGAACTCCATAATGAGGTGCATGCACAGACCAGAATCATAATAGAGCATGTGTTTGGGATGCTCAAGTCATGGTTCTGGTGCCTGGACATATCTGGTGGAGCCTTGCAGTACTCTCCAACTACATGAACCCAAATTGTCATTGTATGCACCATGCTGCACAATATGATCCTGTAGAAACAGCTGTAGCAGAAACAGCATGGGGCAGGGCCACACAGTCCCCCACTATTGCCAAGGCCAGCACATGCACAGAGTGACTCAGAGGAGGAACAACCTGAGCCTGCCCCTGTAAGCAGAAGGAGGCATGCCCAGTATGCCCAGGCTTTGGCAAAGAAGCAATGCGTAGCACATACACTGACATGGTAGGAACCCAGGGAATGACACCTCTCTCTGACTCACACATACAGTAAAAGGGATGCCAAACATGACACTACCTGTGCTTAACCATGTATAGGGAGTGTGCTATGTGCATCCGACATAGTCAGCCCTCCAGCACCATCCTCAATACTGGCACAGCCACAAGGTAAGTCACTCTCACTATCAATTGCTGAATGGAGTAGTATGTTCTGCTATTTGTATCTATGGTACAGATGTGAGAATTCAAGGGAATCGGGTGGCTGAATGGGATTGCAGCAGATAGTAGACACCTATATAGGCAGCATGAAATCCAGAACAAATACTGGTGTCAATATAGTAGGCAATGCTAGACAAGGTGACAAAACCCACTGCATGACATGTGGTGGGCCAAATGTGTGTCCATAGGACACACACATGCATGTTAATGAGGCTCACATACCCAACAACAGTCTCAGCCAGCAGGACAGGTGTAGACAATCACAAAGAAAGGCTGTGCTAAGGCCTACGATTGATGGCAATGGAGAACAGCCCCCTCCACACCTACACAGACAGACTCCAACAGGTCAGGCAGTGGAATGTTAGTTCTGAAGGGTAAGAAGTCTGAAACTGAAATGTAGGTCAATAAAACCTAAGAACTGTACTATACTGATATGCCTCTAGTCTGCCTGATAGGTCAGAATACAGAATGAAATGGAAGCCAGCAGAGTACCTGAAATATCTGTACGGTCATAGCAAATGTTTATAGTTGTCAGGTGTGCCCTCCCCCACAATCCTATGTAGAAATGTAGTAACATGTATGTGTGGGTTTAATAACAGTGGAGCACAGATTACCTGAGCTGGCCAAATTAGCAGGATAGATTGTTGCATGTGTACAATATGCAGGGCTCTGTGTGTTAAATTGTTGTGTGTTGTACATTCTGTGAAACTGGTCAGCATGTAGGCATGGAGGGTTGTGTCCCAGTGGCCAGTGGCCAGCACTGTTTATGACAGGGCCAAGGTCTCACAACTGCAATGCCAAACACAATGCATCCCAGCAAGACCTAATCCAGCAATAATCCATACCAATTGTTCGGATGTAATATCTGTCACCATCTAAAAGATGGACATGGCATGAATGTGGGCCCAGACATACAAACAGCACAGATGGAAGTACCCTAGACAGAGAGTGTATAAAATGTTAGCAGATCAGAAGACTGTAGGTTCGACTCCTGGCTGGCTCGCCATTGAAAAATGATATGGTGCTACTTATTGTGATGGATTTGAAGTCTTCTTAAGACACTCAGTCTTGCTGGTTGGATTTTGCTGAAATTAAAGTCTGGTTATATTTGCATTCACAGTCTGTTGCATACAGAAACTTGCAGAATATACACTGATTAGAGAATATACTTTGCAGCATCAACTTAGAGCAGTAACAAATAACTTTTTTATAATAAACCAGACGGACTAACATTGCAGCTTAAAGTACTGTTCCACTTTACTTCTCATATAGTACAGATGTTGTGAGAGATATAACATTTACCTCGGGACAAATGTGTCCCTACCAATACCCCTAACATAACTGGATTAATACAGATCTTTATATACAATTTTAGTCATGCACATACATATACATGTCCTCTTGGTATTCTATTTTGGAGAATTGCTCATCCTGTAGAAACAATACTGATTGTTGCAGATGCTGACACAAATGCTGACTTAATAATATTATAAGCCTCCTTATTTAACAATGTCATGTCACATTTTTGCTGAATTTATAAGAGGACAGCTTTTCTGACAGTGTGAACATCCTGTTTCTTGTCTTTAGTATTTTATTCGGATCTTTGTATAAGAACATCTGTTCTTGTGCAAATGCTGATAAGTGTAGAAAAGCATGTTTTTTAAGGAAACACATTGTAACAGTGTCATATGATAGAAGCATTTCATGTTGTCCATTCTTTAAAAAAGCAGATTTTACATTTTTGCTCTCACTGACAATGAAATGCATGCATCCTGTTTTTTAAGTCTGTAAGGAAAGTTGTCCATTCAGCAAGTGCCTTATTTTTCAAGCCACAGTCATTTAGTATGGATGCTGATCACATATTCCTAAACTCTATTTCTGCATTTAAGCAAGCTTTATTTTATACCTTATGTATGTTACATATTTGTAACTGAATTACTTTCAACCTTAAAACCCTGCTGAGCATAATCTTACAGTTACTGTCAAATGGACACACCTTTGGAATTGTACATACAGGTTAGCAGCACATTAGTTGTCTGTGTAGTATGGAATACTGATGTCGTCTGGACAAACACTGGCAGACCACAAAAGGCACAGTTATGATGTACTGAGAAACCTCTGATGTCCCCACACAAGCCATCATAAGGGAAATGCCCCACATATTTCTGTGAGTCAGTTGCAAGTAGCTTCCATAGCACACATGCACTCAGCTCACCCTACCATCAGCCACAGGTACCTCATGGGTCATATCCCTGCTGCTAGGAATGAGTACAATATGACCACCACTTCTGTATGGGAATACCCACAGAATCCAGCATGCTGAAGAGGTGTCCCATGCAGGTGTGTCCCTAGCTGTAAGCAGCAACCAGCCAGCATCCACACCAGTGGATTAATAAGGACAGAAACTGTAGCCATTAACACCTTACACACCCACCCTGTCACCCCAGGGGAATACAGTGGCTTGCAGCTTGGGACTATAGGAGTGACAGAATGCACTGACTTGCTATAGATAGCCTGCATCACTATCAAATGCCCTACAGTTCTCTGTCAAAGGCCTGCGTCTCATCTGTACTGCCAATGTATGCTATATATCATGGAGTCCCAAATAACGACATACCACATTCCACAGAACACAAATGCAAGGCCATGTCAACAAATCCCAGTAGCATGTCCACCATGTCCTACTGCATGAACTGTGGACCAGCCCCTAAATACTGCTGGGATGAAGTGATAACTATAGGGATACTTATCAGATATTGCGTGCATAATGTTAGGAAGAGGATAGAATAACAGGGGGGTAGAAGCATGGACGGCATGGAGTGTGTGAAGTCTGAAACTCTGATGTGTGCACATACTATCCCTGCCTGCAAACCCAGGAATGGGTGTCTACAAACCTGTTCATAAACCACAATGTGAAGGGGTAATGACCAGAAATATGAGTCCTGCCTCTGAGTAACCTGCATGAATCTGTACAGCTGAGAGGTATGGTCACAGCAGGATATGGCCATTCTCTCACATTGATAGATGTATAAGCATGGGATCTTCTGGACCATTTACACAGACCCATCAGTAAGTGTCTGCAGCTCCCCCTCCAGAATGGCATGATTGTGCAAGAATATGTAGGCTGCAGACCACAATACTGGGCACAGCTTCATTCATCTTGTATTCCCTAGGAAATTACTGTGAGCAAATACATATATCTGTCAGTAGTTGATGACATAATACATCACAGTGTAAAACAGTACATATGTCTGAATATCTCTGCTAACACCAAAACCATGTAGCAGAAGCAGCACAGACACAATTAGTTACAGTATCCCACTATCCTTTGCCCATTCTGACCCCATATTGTCAACCTATCTACAGATATCCTGCAGAAACAGGTTGCTAGCTGTAGTTGTAAAACACAAATTTCTGCACTGGAGTAAAACCTACCTGGAATGGATTCACACATTCAATACAGAGGGTCATACTGGACATGCTCCCACACTTAGAAATGAAGCCTATGTCTGACAACAACAGTGGACTAGGACTATATGGGTCTATATTATATCACAGAATGCTTAAAAAAGCGAATGCTGATTGATTGACCTAATTTAAGCGAAAGCTTACAATCTCAAATTGTCAGATCAGCGATTTTTTTCCCAGGGAAAAAAATCACTGATCCAAAACTCATACACACAACACGAGCACACCAAACAAACAGAAATCCACACACATACACCTAAAATCTGATACCTAACCCTACACTAAACTATGCACACACCACTAACTACACATTTACCTTAACCCAAACCCTAACCCTAAGGTCCGTCACTATCGCACACTCACCTCACCCGCTCCCTAACTCTAACTCACTTAAATCCGCCCTAACCCTCATGTCCACTCAAAAGTACACACACCTAACCTGAGCCCTAACTCACCTAAATCACCCTAACACTCACATCCACACAATCGCACACTTACCTGAATCCGACCGGTAACTTTCCACCATAACACTGAAAATACTGAAGCAACAGAAACAGACAACCAAATTCTTTCCCTAGGAAAAAATTTGAGTTTCTGCTGCTTCGATATAGTTTCGCAAAAATAAGTTCGATCAATCAGCATTCGCTTTTTTAAGCGTTCGAGGATATAATATAGACCCGACTATACATATCTGTCAGTCCCAAATGTCTATGCATACACTTCACATTGCACACCAGTCATGCTTTGCACACACATCATATAGGAATACACACATATATCCAAGGACAACACACTATAATAGGTCAAACATACACAAGCATAGATGTGGAGAAGAGAGAGACAGACAGTGACAAAGAGCTTTCCATCATGAGGCCTGTCCCACCCAGCACACATCCAATTGGCCAATATCACATGATATGCAAATGTCTATCACTGTAGATCCTGGTATATTTGCAGGTACATGTGTATACCCCCATAAGAAATGTAGGCCAGTGTTGTGGCAGTCTGCCTGCACTTTGCACAGTGCTTTGTGACATGCCTAACAGCTCAGTGTATTTACCCAGTGTGATGTTATGTCCAGATATTTGTCACATGTACTGTTGCCGGGCCACCATAACTGTTGTGTATTTCTAGCAAAGTAGTAGGATGCTGTACAGATATATGTCACTAACTAGTAGGTAGTATGTGGGCTTGTGACCTCTGCTCCTCTGGTTATTATGTGTCAGGACAGACAGGTGTGTGTGAATGCATAAACTGTGTGAGCTTATCTATTCCAGTATTTTCATGATATCCCCATTTACATGGCTGTAAACATCCACTTTGTCAGGCTTGGTCCACACGTTTTGCACTAAGGGATGCTGTGTGTACCTCTGGACTGACCAGAGTGTGTCAGACTGTCCACATTTATTGGTCATATCTCTGCTGTATTCCACAGGATCATTACTGTGATTTGGGTGGTACTGTACTATGATGATCTTATGATGTCTGTCAGTAACTGATGGCATACATGTCAATATCGGATGTGACTTCCCACACAACATTTCTGTTAAGACAACCCCTGCTACAGTAGCAAAAGTCTACATGTACACCTGCAATACTTATATGACATCCCCTTGCACTAAGAGGTTGTGACTACTGGTGCTGAGGTATGACTCCACTACATGTTATGGACATATGTTATACATTTATGTGTACACATATATATATATATATATATATATATATATATATATATATATATATATATATATATATATATATACATATATAGATATAGCTATATAGATATATACACATATACATATATATGCATACATATGTGTGTGTGTATATATATATATATATATATATACTTAAAAAGCAAACTAAATAAGTCAAAAAAGTATGAAGACGTGGTAAAATTTGAGAAACTTTTTATTAAGTGCTTTCATCAACAATAAGTTAGACTTCTTCAGAATAAATGAATCTTCCACCAAAACACATTAAATAGTCATCAGAAAATCCATTTACATACTTAATAGCACTCAAAAAAAGCATTAAGACCTCCTATTTAAAGCTGCACACTCTAACATTTTAAAACCTATTGTTTTTTATGTCTGGTCACATAATTTTGACACACTAAAACATCAATAAATGTAAGTACTAAATTAAATACACTCATGAAAAAATATAATATGTTGTATATTATATTAATATGTTGACATCATAAATAAAATTCAGCTTTAAGTTTTAGATAACTAGTAAGGGATACTACTTAATTTATCCCAGGGGGACTAGTGGCATTCACCCTAAGTTGAAACATTAACTCTTTATACTCAAGAAATAAATCAACAGGTCCTCCTCTTTCATCCACCTCCACATGTTCAAGTACAGTAAATTTAAAACTGTTGTTGGAGAAATTGTTTAAATGCTTGGCAAGTGTATTATTTGTATTACAGTGACATATAACACATTTTTGGTTCCACAATTACTTTTATGGTAGTATCTTATCACACCATATTTTTTTAATTTCGACACTGTCTCCCTCCAAAATAAACTTACATTGTGAACAGTGTCCACATTTGTTCATCCTACCATTCTATCTATATGTTTCACACCTTCTTTTTTCTGTTCTAATATGTTCTTAAAACATGTGTCCTTTTTATATACCACTAGTGGTTCATCACCTCTTTTACTTCCCACTTGTTCATCATTTTTAAGGATGAACCATTTTTTTACTAAGATATCTCTAATCAAAATAATTGTGGGTTGTAGGTCACTGTCAATGCATTTTTGTACATAATGTTGTTACTCATACTACCAGTATTCTTACTACTGGACCTTGACACATGTACCCCTTCAACAATGTTTAAACTCAACAATGGAAAAAAGTATCTGTTATTCTTTTCTTAGTTACTTCTTCTAATATCGGCCTCACAAATTCTTCAGGGTACCCTCTTCTCAACAACATATCCAATAAAACCTCCCTTTCTTTGTAAAGCATATCAATTTCACTAACCATTCTGGCTAACCTCACACCTTGTCCCTTGACAAGTGATCTTTTTTGGTGCAAGGGATGGCCACTTTCAAAGTGTAAAAGGGTGTTCGAGTATGTTGGTTTCCTGTAAATGGTCGAAACAAAATTTTTGTTCACCCTGTCGTTACTAAGATAGATCTATATATGTCCATATGTATAATGCAATATACAGATATATAGCAATACATATATATAAATATGTATGGGTTCCTATCAGCATTTTGAATGTTGGAAAATGCCAAATTTAATTTCATTGAACTGAAATGTTCAAAATCTCAGAAGAGCGAATTGACGGAACATCGATTTCTTTCCCAGGGAAAGAAATCGGTGGGCCGTCATCTGAGTTTGCTATTACCTCCACTGTGGTGTGGTCTCGGAGTTGGTATATTTAAGAAGGGGGGGTGTGGGGGCACAGCCCCCCACTTCTGTCAGTGTTTAAAGTATTACAATTTTTTTTGCACGGAACACCGATTTCTTTCCCTGGGAAAGAAATCGATGTTCCATCAGTTCGCTCTTTTGAGATTTCAAATATTTCAGTTCAATGAAATTGCATTTGGCATTTTCAGCATTCGATATGCTGATATAGACCCATATATATATATGTATATGTATATGTACATGTATACATATATCTACATATGTATATATACATATATATATATATATATCCTTATTTTGTGTACACATGACTGCTGCATATACCTTCCCAGATGTATCACACTGTATTTATCTGATATATGTATATTTAGATACAACAACATACTTGATTCAACAGTAATATCACTAACAAGTACTACACAACTGTAGAAGTCAAAACAGTTCTTCACTACTATTCAGTATGTGTACTGACAGATAAATTGGAAAAAAACATCAAACATCTTCACAGCTATGATGGCTTAGTGGTTAAGTGCTTTGACTGTAGTGTACAGGGTCCTGGCTTCAGGACCTGCAAGGGCTGTTTATTTTGTTGCTAGGCAGAACAAGGGCTGTTGTATACAGAGTGGTTAAGGGAATTATGAGCAGCTTGATCACATTGCAGTCTGATAAAATAGCAGGGTAATGACATTTTTGATGTGTATTTAATTCCATGTACATAACATGCATCTATGTGCTGTTATTACAGTAGCAAGGGGTGTGAGTCTACTGTCTGGGACACCTGAGTATATATGGCTTGTACAACACTCTTTTCCTTTTGAATGTGTTACATACATGGTTAGTATCCCAGGTTATATGCAGTAACACTGGCATGTAGTGTATCATTACATTACTACCATTGATAGTGCTTTCCCAAGTAAGAGTAGATTGCAGATTGTAGTACTGGAACCAAACACCCCTGCATGGAAAGATGGACTCTGAGTCCTCACTGTCGTGTTCTTGGTGTGTGAGCTGTGTGTCATTAAGTATTTCCTACTGGATATTGATCTGACATGTGGATATTAACTGTAGACTACTGTGTGTTATATAGGACATGTCACTGAGGGCTGCTGTCATGTAGTAATGGCATGCCTATCAGTGTCAGACGTCTATCTGTCAACACAGTCATCCTAATACATAACCAGTTGGCTAGCTGATGTCTGTCTATCCTCTGTATAGATGTGCAGATGTCAGGTTTCCATCTTGGCTGCTTACAGGCAAGCTATGCTTGAGTGATACTGACATGTCTCCCCAGCTGTGTTATGAATGCCACAGCTAGGAATCCCCACCCTGCACGCACCACATGCCATGGATACCTCAACTACACTACCGCAGTCAACAGAACATGCTTGGGTACAGGTCTCCAAGACAAACACTGACCATGTTATGTAATACATGTTGCATACATATCAACTGGAGCACCTCACTGGCCCTCTGCAAGAGGCAACCAGATGATTGGATGTTGCATTTAACTCTCATCCTGAGGATCACTCCCATGGCATCAGTTGATAGATGGCCTGCTGGCAAATGGCAGGTGACATGGCACCAACGATCCCTCATAAAATCATCCAAGGCAAGCTCTGAAAAAAAAATTGCCAAGGACTCCAAAGATAATCACAAGACATTCTTTAGCTATGTCAAGAATCTAAGTGGCAATGCACAGATCTGCTCGAAGTTAGTGCAGAATAGCACAAAATACACTGAACCGATGAATATCACCAATATACTGGCAGACCGTTCAGCGCAAACTTCACCCCTCTCTCACCCCTAAGATGGCCCATAACCATACCAGAAGAATGTAGTCTCACAGACACTCAGGTTAAAACAGCCCTCTCCAAAGCCAAAAACACAGCATCAATGGGACCAGATGGTGTCCCAGGCTGTGTCCTACATGAGCTCAAAGATGAACTAACCCCTCACCTAAACACACTGTTCAAACTCAGCCTCTCCACAGGCTACGTACCCATAGAGTGGCACACAGCAGCAGTTATTCTGCTCCACAAAGGTGGAGCCACAACAGACCCCGGGAACTATCGCCCTATAAGCCTGACTAGCTTGGTCTGCAAGCCTATGGAGTGCATCATCATGGAACTCATTTCATTAACAGAGACATTGGGAACCTCCAAACACTGGACCCAACCCAGTTCAGCTTTGTTAAGGGCAGATCATGCCTCCTAAACCTGGTGGACTTCTTTGAGACAGTTACCAAGGCTATAGATGAGGGAAAGGTGGTACACACAGCCTACCTAGACCTGGCAAAGGCTTTGACACCATTCCCCATTCTGGTATTATAGACAAGCTCACCAGCCTGAACATAAACATCTATGTCACAAGATGGGTTGCCAACTGGCTCAGACAGAACCCACATGGTGAGAGTTGTGGGATCTAGGTCCGACTCTAAATCGGTTACAAGTGGAGTTCCCCAGAGCTCAGTCCTAGGACCCCTCCTGTTTGGCATATACTTCCCAGAGGTACAAGCAAGCACAGGAGGACAATGGCTGACAAAGTTCGCAGACGACTGCAAACTAGGGGCTATAATTGACTCTCCAGCTGACACATACATCCTCCAAAAGGGTTTCACTGAGATGGATACCTGGAGTCAAAATCATGGCCTCAAGCTAAATGCCAAAAAGTGCATGGTCATCCTCTTTGGAAAAAACAAAGTACCCACAAACTACCACATAGGTGGTAGTCCCCTAAATACAGAAGAGGTAATAAGGGATCTGGGGACCCAAGTAGATAGTAATCTTACATTTGATAATCACATTGCCAAAGTGGTTAGAAAATCCTTCTACGTGGCCCACCTAATCACAAAAGGGTTCGCATCCAGATCGAAAGAGGTCATTGTGCCCCTCTACTCATCCCTCATCACTCATCAGACCCATCATAGAGTACAACGCCCCATTTGGGATGTACCTTACAAGACACATGCAACAGCTGTAAAGACCACAGAAGTACCTCACCAAGAGGATCAATGGCCTCAAACAGATGCCCAATGCAGTTCGACTGAAGAACTTACAGCTGTACTTGGTCGCATACAGCCTACTCAGAGGTGATCTCTGCCTGACATACAAGGCCATGTCCAACCCAGAATTGATGGACATGCTCCACCTAAAGAAAACCTTGTCTCCAAGAGCCACACGCTCTAGGGATCTAAACCTCACCACAACAATAAATAGGATGTGCTGGAGGGATGGATTCCTGTCCCAGAGAAATCCCATGCTTTGGAACAAGATCCCAATCTACATTAGGCAGAGCTCCTCACTAACACTCTTCAAAAGAAATCTTGACGAGTGGATGGGAAACAGAAGGTTTACCTCGGGGATCTCTTCAGTGGCTCTGCTGGACAGAGGCACAGGGAACTAATCTTAGGGGGTGGCAAAAGCCAACACATTCTGGCTAGGCTTATAAATGCCTATGGGCAGATAGCCTAGTACCTACCTATAAACCTATCATACCACTGTACACACATAACCTACTCTTCCCATCTCTCCATGGACAATATCCTGGTACACACCTATGAACAACTGCACCTATGGACCCCAGTACTGACAAATGTGTCAGTGTGCATTACTGAGAATAACAGTGTCTGTCTATTTGTAGTTGATAATACCCCGAGGCCCTTCAGACCCACCGCACCCCCACTGCCATGCTGCAATGGACATTACATGTACCTTGTTACACTCTTTACCCTATGGGCCACCTGGAGCTTGCAGTACCAGCACAACACTGTTGTAGAAATGGGTTGATAGGCATGGGTTATCCTCTGAGTCCTGGGAAGTGTGTGTATGTGTGCAAGTGTGTATATTTGTAGGGTACAACATTCTGAGGCCACATTCTCCTAATACAATACACCTTACCACACAATATAAGGAATAGTGATGTCGCTGACCATAGGAGACCCATGACAATGCATCACCCTACTATCCCTGTGGTATGTGCAATAGATGCATATCCCTGTAGTAGCACTCTTGAGATAGACAATGGGGTTGTATTGCAGTCCTGGTCAATGTGTGATGGTGGTTATGTCAGAGTATTATCATGGGTTTCAGTAAGTACAATAGCCAATGTGGGGTGTGGGTGTTAAGTATACTGTCTTTACACCATAGTACCCCCAGTACATGTCCCAAGGTCCACTGTATGGGGACCACACCACTGTCACCATCAACCATACAGGTAACTGATTACACTATCCAGCCCAGTGATGAATGTGCTGTGTGCAACTTATCTGTAACAGAATGGACACACTGACAAGGTAGTTAGCACTGATAAGCACAGGTCTCTCAGATGTGTGTATGACTGTTATGTGTTTGTCAATGTGTATATGACAGTATGTCACACTATCTATTGTTCATAAACAACCAGTACATCCCCCATTACCATACTGTGCAGGACCTGGTGATGTTCTTCACTTAACATGTAACCTGGAACACACCCAATCCTAAAAGCTGTGTGGTGTGTGAAATTAAGGCCACACACATCAGTAGCACTACATACCTAGGTAAGAGTTCTAGTCCCAGTGTTGCCAAGTAAGAGTGTGTGTGCATGTGAAAGGATCTACATCAGTTTGCAGAATATACATGTCCCAGGAGGTCATCTGTCCAAGAACTGTCTGGCAAATGGTGACATTTCACAGGTATCATCTTGTGGAAATTCATTCCATCACAACTAGCAGTAGATGTGCAAATGCCCTCTTCCCCACTATATAGCTGCAAAGTGATACAAGGGTTGCTATATATAGCTGGGTGTGGATCTTGTGGACACAGCCACCATCATTGCGGTTATTGTTGAGTTTATCTGCCAGCTTAGTTGGCTGTAATACTGTATAGTTCATATTAACAGATTAAGTAGTTGTCAATCACACTATCTGCTGTTGTAAACCACACAACACCCTCCAAAGGGTAGGGCTGCACCACCCACACCAGCACACCTATGTTCATCAAGTTGAGAATTGCACTACAGTGGGAAAGGGGACACATACCCTGCCAGCACTATTGTCAATGACATTAAACCAGCAGACTGATTATTTTCCAATGTGTTGTTGTGCCTATTCTGTCTTGGTGGAATTACATAGGCTAAAATGTGTTCCTTGCAAAAGTACATACATCCATGTGTACAGTATTCTCTGTGTATTGCAGCAACACCAAAGCCTCTGTGTGTGTTATGCACAAACATGTGGTATGTACCACCCAGTACACTTACCATTGTCCACTGTAGAAGGGCTACTGACATCAGCCACCACGCACTCACCTGTATACACCTCCAGACCTATCAGGCATGTGGCACATGCAGTAACTGTTATACAGATCTGTGACATGTGTTCAGCTGTACCCAGGATATGGCACAGTCAAGGTGTCACCACAGTGGCATACCTCTTGTAGGAAACAACAGCAGACCAACATCATGTTGACACATGGACACTTACAACACAAATGGAATACATTATGGAGACCACAATCACTCAGTGTTAATAACAGCTATAATGCATCATGGCTGGACAGCTACATATCCTGACATGTAAGCATTAAACTTTAGTGCTGAAAGCATGTTACACAGCATTACACTGGTACACCATAGTACAGTCACCCTGTGCATCAGAACCATATTAGCCTGTCCCTGCATCACTGTTATGGATGACAGGGATGTGGCACAGGTATCATCATAAGCACAGGGTGTGCTGTTGGTTTGCCAAAAGCCTAGGCTGAGCCATTCATTTGACATCATGTGTGTGTGTGTTAGGGGATTTCATTATTAACTGGGCTGTTTCAATGTGGTGTGTGTAGGTATGGTGTTGCCATAGCTGTGTTGGTGATGTGTGTGTGTATGCATGCACACAGTTCTGCCATATGGCTGCCCTATACAGAGGTTTGTTAGATAGCTGCAGACCGTACCTAGCAGGGTGTGCAGTTCACCGTCTCTGGCCATGGACATGAGAACTGTGCCTGTCAATGGTTCCATGGGCACCACCAGGTACAAGTCACAATATGGTACTCTCCCCTGATGATGACATATGTCCTCTGGATACAGGTCCCTGTTGGGACCAGCCAGGACCACATGCATGTGGCCTGCTGTGTTGTGGTGTGGACAGCACCCCCCTGCAGTGCTGGGGCTGGTACTGCCACTACGGGAGCAGCTCTGACTTCTTGCACATCCACATCAAACTCCAGCTGTTGGTGTTGCTGGCCTATGTCCACATGGCCGTCGCACTACTCCCACCATATGTTCAAGCACAGACATTCCACGGTTGAGGATTCCTACCATCTCACCCAACCATCTATCCATGACCTCTGCAAAATAACAGTGGGCACCTGCAAGATCACGGATGTTGTCAATAACAGCAGAATGAGTATCCCTATTCAGCCTCAGACCCTGTATGGTATACCATTCCATACCTGCCTGCGCCTCCATGATGGCCTGAAACATGCATCTGGTGACACCAGATGTGGCACTTCTGACAGGGGCATGATGACCAGCAGCCCTCCTACAACCACCCTGTACATCTACCTGTGTGGTAGCCCACCGGGCATCTGGCTATGGCTGCTGTGTTCAGGCACACATGCCATAGACACCACACTGTCATGACCCATGCCACCACCCGCCAACTGTCCCTCATCTATGGTCAATAGTGATAGGGTATGTATAAGCAATGTGACTGCATGCGGGGATGGGGTGGATAACAGCGGGATGTCAAACGATGGTGCAGCTTCAGCCCCTGACAACTCTGCCTGTGCCTCAACACACCTATAATCATTTTCAGTGTCTGTATGGGCACTAACATCAGTTTGTCTGCAGGAGGGACCCTGACCCACCTCGCCACCTGTGAGGGGAAAACAAGAAATGCACTTTAAGACCTATACATCATTGCTTAATTGTACACACACACTCACAAAACACACACACACACACACACACACACACACACACACACACACACACACACACACACACACACACACACACACACACACACACACACACACACACACATACACACACACACTTACAGGTGAGGTTGCACAAATATATTACACACAGACCACTCATTACTCATCTGTCAACATGCATGACATATGGCCCTCAACAGCATGCAGTGCAGTTATAGTCAATCCCTGTTACCAACATTATTCATCTCTATGATGCATGGGTTGTGTTAGTAGGTAATGCTCCTTCCACTGGAACACAATGCACCCATGTACACAGTATTGCTTTGCACCTGTTCAGCACCCTGGCATGTAATGTGCACCATACCTCACAGGTGTACATGCCATTGCTGAATGTGTATATGTGTGTCAGTTATGTTTGCTATGCTGCTCACAGCCCCTGTTTGTCTGACACATACCTGGGATGATATGTGGACAGATGTCATTAGTGAATGCCTGATGTCTGATTGGCAGATCTCATCATCAGTGGTGCATGTATGGCCAATAAAATACAATAACACTGACAACCTTCAAACCTTACTGTGGCTATGAGGAGTGTACGCACCCTTATTGACATGGCACCTTCTTCCCTGATATACCATGGGGCCACATTACTGAATATGTTAACATTACATAAACCTGATATGTGACATATGACCTATGCAATCAAATACAGTATCAAATAAATGTGTTAGTTGTGCAGATGCTGATTGAGATGCATACAATTTGTGGGTGCATAAGTGTGCACACCCTTAACATGATGGTTTGTTGCACCAACTGTTAAGTGTACTACAGCAGTCACTATTCCTAGAAGGGGTATACTAGTATGGGCCATCTGCATTTGCCAGTATTGGTTCACTCTGCTCTACAAATGTCCCCCAACTCTGCAAGATTGCAAGGTCAACTTATGTGCACAGCCCTTGGAGGTCACACAGTGCCTTTGCTATTGCTGTGGAGTCAGGGTTATGTCTGCCACAATTCATGACCTTGACTGTGTGCAGATACAGCCATTCTTAGTGAGCTATGGATGTCTGCTTCAGTTCACTGTTGTGTTTTAGGATGACACCCGCTCCCCATCCTCAGATTTTTGCAGATGCTTGACAACTATGGGCTACACATGTGTGTCATTTTGCAGGGTCCCAAATTCAGAACACCAAGTGTACCAGCCTAGTCCCTGCTAATGAATGGCAAACATACAGGTGTACACTGGCACCAGCAAGGTACAGATGGGGATGGTGAGCCTGAGGTGGGGTGAGGTGTTGCTTGTGCAGCATATGTATCTTAATTGATACTGTCTGTAGGTTTCCAACCTGGTCTTGGTACACCATTACACACTGCAACACACCTTTTGGGGACTTTTGATGTTATGCATATACTACATGTAGAGAGCCCTAACACATGGACCACACTAATGCAGAGTCCAGGCAATTGTCGACACAGGTACTGCACAACCAGTACTTGTTAGACATTCCTGCAACTCTCTCAGTGTTGTGGCATGTCATTAGGCAGCCTGCATGACCAGTTTGCAACATGTGTTGTCATCTTTCTTGGATGGCCACCTGTTTATTTTCTACATTAATCTTGTTCCATACATCCTCACCACATACATGACTGCCTGCACTGTTTGCCATGGTATATGCAGTAGTGAGGTAAGGCTACATGTCCCATTCCTGTGTGTTACCTGTTGGGTATGGGATCCATTCCATGGCTTGTAAGATGTGTGCAAGCCACGGCTGCCTCTGTTGCAGGTGAGTGGGCACATTTGATGGACAAATGTCTTGGACAGCAAACCATTTCTTGGTGTGCCATTGAGGACCTGTGCTTGCTGGAAGGTGCATACTCATGAAGAGTGAATGTTGTCAGTACCTCAAAAGCTGCTTCCACAATATGTTATTTGGAGTGTATGCACACATATGCTTTCATTGTTTTTTAAGGTATGTATTCCCCATATTTGCTGTCCTAACATAGGATTCCATATTACACATTCATTGTTCATGTTAGGACCTCATTACAGGTTATAAGGCTTCTGGAATGCAGTATTGTGATATGCCATTGTGTAGATCTGTAACAGTTGCCATTGTAATAGTGGCATATACACTGTTGTAGCACTGTATAAGGGTGATGTTTCAGACATGTTCCTACTGTAGACCATTTGTCCCACCATTATGTTCATCTCTGTGCACACATCTTGCAATGACAGGCTGTTAGTTATATTGCAGGACTTGCATGGTGACCACTGTGATGCAGTGCAGTTAACAGAAACAATAAGTGAACATGTACAGCATGCATTATGGGTAGGTGTGTTAAATGTGTGCATGGCAAATGTGATGCCTGTGCCCTGGCCCAGCAATCAAGAAGCCTCAATCCTCACCACTAACACCAGAGAGGGTGTCTCATATATGAGGAAAGGATAACAAATACACACGGTAAAGTGCAATTTCCCTTAAGAGCACAGAGAGATCACAGTCAGTCCAGGGCTGGTCACTCCCTTGCTCCCCAGGTCCCCAACAAGACTCCCCACTGGCACATCTATAGGGTCCAGATCTCAGCCTAGCTGGGCAAGCTAAAATCTCCAGCACCCTCTCTGTCCAACCAGTGCTTCGTGTCACTGCCCAAGTAGCTCACACACACACACACACACACACACACACACACACACACACACACACACACACACACACACACACACACACATACTTTGAGATAAGAGTTTACACAACTACACAGACACTTCTGGGGAAGGCTGTCACAGTTTCTTCATCTGTGCCCCCTTTTACCCAGACTATACGGTAGTAATTACTGCCATCACCCAGCTAAAATTTATCAGCTACTCAAAAGCCCTTAAAAGGGTGTCCAATTATTACTGTGCAATAATATTATCCTATTGGTAGTATAGCCCAGGGCTAAAGCTATAGGAGTGGCTTTGTACAATTTTACCAAAGGCATACAAGTACTCTAAAGAGCTTAAATTATCTCTGCACAAACCAGCCACAGTTAAAAGGTTTTAAAATATTTAATAATAAATAATGAAAACCACAAGACAATACTTTCTACTACACAGTCAGTGCTAGTCAAGAGAGTTCAGAGATCACACAGAAATACTTAAAATAAATCAGTAGTACAGTTCTGACATCACAGAAAAACACTTAGTCTAAACTTTCTAATTCCTAGCTATTGCTACAAGAAAACAAACTTCTAAATGTACTTACATAGAGCATAAGGCAGTGCTGTGAGTTGGATGTTCAGACAAAAATGCTTAATAATCACTGGTTCTCACTGTTTAAATTGAAACTGCAGTTATGATAAAACATTACATCATTTCACACTTTCCTGGTGTTCCCAGGCTGACAGAAACTGCATTTACATTCTTTTACACTTAGAGCAATAAAGGACATTCCATATGTAAATTCTGGTAATTAATTTTAGCCTTAAAACAATAGGGAGGAAGCCTTCATCTAGCCTTTTTGGCACCACTGTCCACTTCAAAGGATCACCACGTTTTACTTTGGTCAGTAGAGTGCACTGTTGTCAAATTTATTTCCAGTTCCATGTGTAACAGTATTCCTTTCATTTAAGAAGACAAGTTTGTATTTCAACATTCATATTTACAAATTATAGAATTATGTATAAATTTCTATCTGGCTGGGCTGGCAGCCTTCACCCTTCTCTACCAGTCTTCACATTTCTCCCCCCAGAGAACTCAAGCTAGTTTTTCAAGTCACCCTTGAGAAACGTCGCTTGAGAGGGTCAGGTCTATCTGGGTGTATCTCACCCCTTTCCCTGTCTTGAGAGCCCATATGCATTTCCATTGCTACTCCCACTGTGGTGCTGCACTGACATATCATATGCTTGCAACCCCTGGCTCCATCTTAGCAACTTGGCATTTTGCTGGCTGGCTCTGTTTAACCATGTTAGGGGGTTGTGATCTGTCATGACAGTGGATTTCCTTCCATACAGATAAGGCTGATGTTTTTGCAGTGCCCACACTATGGCTAGACATTCTTTCTCTACAGCTGCATAGCATTCCTTCCTGGGTTGGAGTCTATGACTGAGATAAACCACTGGGTGCTCTTCCCCCTCTGAAGAAATCTGGCTAAGTACAGCTCCCACTCCATCTTCGAAGAATCCACCTGAACAACAAATTATTTGCTGCAATCTGAACTAGCTAACACAGGGGATCCTCCCAAAGCTTCTTTAAGCTTCTGGAATGCCTGTTCACATGCTGGGGTCCACACTACCTTATCTGGCCTGTTCTTCCTTATCAGATCTGTGAGGGAAGCAGCTATGGTATTATAACTGGGGACAAACTTTCTGTAGTACCCTGCTGTCCCTAAAAATGCCCTCACCTGCTTTTTAGTAACAGGTGCAATCCATGCCTGAATGGCTTTCACTTTGGCAGGTTCTGGCCTTATCTTACCACTCCTCACTCTATGTCCTAGGTGGAAGACCTCTGCCATACCCACCTGACATTTGCTCAGCTTAATGGTCATCTCTGCCCTCTGTAGTCTGCCCAGCACCTCCCTGACATGCTGAAGGTGCTCTGGCTAGGAATGGCTGTAGATGGCAATATCATCTTGGTAAGCAAGAGCAAACCCTCCTGCTCATGCTAGGATATTACCTACCAGCCTCTGGAAAGTCACTGGGGCATTCTTCATCCCAAAGGGCATATTTGTAAACTCATACAAACCAAAAGGAGTCACAAAGGCTGACTTCTCTCTAGCACTGGGAGTCAAGGGCACCTGTCAGTAACCCTTGGTAAGATCAATGGTTGTAAGATACTTAGCCCCACCCATCTGCTCTAGGGCCTCATCTGTCCTAGGCATGGGGTAAGCATCCGACTCTGTGTGACTATTTAACTTCCTGTAGTCCACACAGAACCTGGTGCTGCCATCCTTCTTTGGCACCAGCACCACTTGGGAGGCCCAGGGTCTGTTGGACTCTTGAATCACCCCCTAGTTTCAACATCTCCTGTACCTCCTCCCTCAGGGTCTGTCTGACTCTCTCAGGCATGCTATAAGGGGCCTGCTTAATAGGCCTTTGGGGTCCTGTATCCACCTAGTGCTGCACCAGGTGGATGCACCCTTGTTTCTCAATGAACATGTCCCCAAATTCCTGCAACACTGCTCGGACTTCTCGAACCTGGGTAGGATATAGCTGCTGGAACATTGCTACCCCTTCCACTGAGGTGTCAGCCCGAGCTTCACTGACGAGATCAGTCCTCAGATCTCCCTCAGACTCCTCCTGCAATCCACTGCAAATGCTCAGCACTAGGGCCTCCCTATCATGGTAAGATTTCATCTTGTTAACATGGTACAATTTGTGCCTCTGCCGTTTGTCTAGCAGTTCCATCATGTAGATAACATTACTTACCTTTCTTACCACCTTGTATGGTCCTTCCCAAGCTGCTTGCAGCTTCTTGTTTCTGACAGGAATGAGAAACATTCCCTGCTGCCCCACAGCATACTCTCTAGCTTGAGCATTCCTGTCATACCACACCTTTTTCTGTTGTTGGGCTTCTGCCAGCTTCTCCTGGGCCAAGCCCATGAGTTCCCTGAGCCTTGTCCTGAGGTTTAGGACGTATGCCACAACAGACTCCTTATGAGACTCGCACTCACCTTCCCACTCTTCTCAAATTAAATCTAGAGGTCCCCTCACCCTATGCCTATACAGCAACTCAAAGGGTGAAAAACCTGTGGACTCCCGGGGAACCTCTCTGTAAGCAAACAACAGATGGGACAAATATTTGTCCCACTCCCTCTTAAACTGATCAGCAAATGGCTGTAGCATGGACTTGATTGTAGAGTTTAACCTCAACAAGACCATCAGTCTGGGGATGGTAGGGGGTGGTCTTCATGTGCTTCACCCCACAGGACTTCCACAGACAACCCAGTGGGTCTGACATGAAATTGGCATCTCTGTCAGCCAATATTTTTTTTGGGAAACCTACCCTGCTGAAAATCTCTAACAAAGCATTTGCCACCTTCTCTACCTCAGTGGAGGACAAAGCCACTGTCTCAGGATATTGTGTAGCATAATCCACTACCACTAGGATATACTTTTTCCCTGTGGAACTTGGGGTATTCAGAGGACCCACAATATCCATAGCAACCCTCTAAAATGACTCCTCAATCACAGGCAAAGGCATCAAAGGAGCTCTCACCTTTCTCTTGTTTTGCCTACTTTTTGGCACTGCTCACAGGTCCTGCAGTACCTGTTACATCTGTGGAAATTCCAGGCCAATAGAAGTTCTGCATAATATGCCTCTTTGTACATTTTATGACCATATGACCTGCAAAGGGAATATCATGGGCTATGGCTAGAAATGCCAAACTGTAGGTTCTAGGCACTACCAACTGCTGTACTCTCTCACCTTTTAGCCCTCCCTCAGGGGTCCACTCTCTGTATAGTAACCCTTTGCCCCAGTATACAGATTCTCCCTTTCCTTGAGAATAAGGTGCCTCCTTAGTTACCTGCCTCAGGCCTTGCAATGTAGGGTCCGAGAGCTGAGCCTGTCTCAACTCTCTCCTTGTAACCCCTCCGCTCCCCTTCCACAGGAAGTCTGGCATCCTCTGACAGTGGTGCCTCACTGTCAGCCTGGATACTACTACTCACTTCTACCTTTGCAGTCACTCTGTCCAAGGGACCATCAGTACCCACAAGCAGCTGTGGCTCACTTTCAGTTTCACTGCTACAAAGTAGCTCCCTCCCTGATGTAACCACCTCACAAGTTCTGTCTGCAAATATGCAGTCTGTCTGGGTCTCTCCCAGGCTACCAGACCCACATGCTTGTCTCCTAGCCTGACTGCATGTAACTGCACAAGCACATGGTACTGCCTCATCCAAATACTTCCCTCTCAGGACACCTGCAGGATGGTAGTTTGGTGCCTCTGTGTCTCAAGACAACCTACTATTGGCATTTTGTCTTTCCCATTTACTGGCTCCCTCACCTGTTGTTCCCCACCTTGCCTCCATGGACACCTGTATGCCACATGGCCCCACTGGTTGCATTCAAAACATTTAACCCTAGCTCCTGGATGTGTACCTGGACTAGTGGCTTCCACTGCTACAGGCAGATTCTGTTTGGGCAGTCTCTGCTGTCCACCATGGGTTCCTTTAGACCTATGAGCAGTACTGGGGGTCCCCTTCCTGTGCAGGGCTGCCATGCTTGCCAGGTATAGGTCTCCCTCCTTCCCCAAGTCATCTGAAGTAGCACATTGTCTATCAGCTAACCAGATCCCCATGTCCTCAGGCAAAGTGCTAAGGGCTTGCTCCCTCACCAAAAGGTCTGCCAGACCTTCAAAAGTGGTGACCTGACATCCACTCACCCACCTATGGAAATAAGTGCTCAAGTCAGTAACATACTCACACACACTTTCATCTGCCTTGTGTCTATGCTCACAAAACATTTTCATATATGTTTCAGGTATTAGCTTAAACAGTTCGAAAAGGCATTTCTTTACAGCAGTATAATCAAAACATGTAATGTCAGAAATGTTGGACAGAAAAGTTACAGCTTTACTATGGAGTAAGGGGGTCAGGAACTGTACCCAGAGCCCTTGGTCAACTCCATACTGTTTACATACCCTCTCAAACATATGAATGAAACTATCAAAATTATTTCCCTCTTTAAACTGTGGAAGAAATTTACTGACCTTTTGTGCTTCTGGGGTCCAGTTACTCCCTTCCTCATTACCTCCATGACTCTCCTTCTCATGCTGTCTCTGTCTTTCCTTTTCCGCAGCTTCCAGACATAATAGTTTCTGATTCTCCTCAGCCTGTAGACTCCTCAGTCTCTCAGCTGCTTCTACTTCCAAATGCCTGGCTCCAACTCAAGTCTCTTTAGCTACAGTTGGATTTTTAAGTCCTCTGCAGAAAGGTTGAGCTGTCCATACTCCGAGGGAATTATATCTCCACTACCAGTCTGATTGTCCTCCTGGTTGCTGTTTTCTGATGCAGCTGTAACCAAGGCTGCAATCAGGTCTGCCTTAGTCAGGATTCCATGCACCAGTCCCCTAGCCTGGCACATCTCTGCCAGCTGGCTCCTTGCCAGCTTTCCATACTCCTCTGCTGACATGCTGCCTGTTCACCCTGACTAACTAAGCTAACAAAAGAAATAAAACAATTGTGATCTGAACTCTGAGTATTCACTGCTTGGCTGTTTTAGAGTACAAAACATCTTCAAAGCTCACTGTACAGAAGCTACAGGATTTACTCTACCCACACCACTACAAGCCAATTAGCATCTGCCAACTAATTAATATGTGATGTGGATATCCCACCGCTGCCAAACAATTAATATGTGAGGATATCCCAAACACTGCCACTAATTAATATGTGAGGTGGATATCCCATCCACTGCCACCAATTAATATGTGACGCCCGTCCCCCTGACCCAGCAATCAAGGAGCCTCAGTCCTCACCACTAACACCAGAGAGGGCATCTCATATATGAGGAAAGGATAAAAAATACACACAGTAAAGTGCAATTTCTCTTAAGAGCACACAGAGATAACAGTCAGTCTTGGGCTGGTCGCTCCCTTGCTCCCCAGGTCCCCAGTAAGACTCCCCACAGGCACAGCTATAGGGTCCAGATCTCAGCCTAGCTGGGCAAGCTAAAATCTCCAGCACCCTCTCTGTCCAACCAGTGCTTTGTGTCTCTGCTCAAGTAGCTGGCACACACACACTTTGAGATAAGAGTTTACACAACCACACAGACACTTCTGGGGAAGGCTGGCACAGGTTCTCCAGCTGTGCCTCCTTTTACCCAGACTATATGGTAGTAATTACTGCCACCACCCAGCTAATATTTATCAGCTACTCAAAGGCCCTTAAAAGGGTGTCCAGTTATTACTGTGTAATATTAATATTTAATTGGTAGTATAGCCCAGGGCTAAAGCTATTAGAGTGGCTATGTACAGTTTTACCAAAGGCATGCAAGTACTCTTAAGAGCTTAAATTATCTCTACACAAACCAGCCACAGTTAAAAGGTTTTAAAATATTTAATAATAAATAATTAAAACTGCAAAACAATACTTTCTACTACACAGTCAGTGCTAGTCAAGAGAGTTCAGAGATCACACAGAAATACTTAAAATAAATTGGTAGTACAGTTCTGACATCACAGAAAACACTTAGTCTAAACCTTCTAATTCCTAGTTATTCCTATAAGAAAACACACTTCTAAAATAACTTACTTACATAGAGCAACAGGCAGTGCTGTGAGTTGGATAGTTAGACAAAAATGCTTAATAATCTCTGGTTCTCACGGTTTAAATTGAAACTCCAGTTCTGCTAAACATTGCATCATCTTTTACACCTTCTTGGTGTTCCCAGGCTGACAGAAATTGCATTTACATTCTTTTACACTTAGAGCAATAAAGGACATTCCACGTGTAAATTCTGGTCATTAACTGTAGCCTTAAAACAATAGACAGGAAGCCTTCATCTAGCCGGACTGGAGCCAACTTGTAAAACATCAAAGGCAGTGATGAAATAATTTTAATTTCAAAGGACCAACAAGAAATGCTTGAATTAGCTTTCTTTACAGCAGATGGCAATGTTGCCACATTGTTTTAAGTTCAACATTCATATTTACAAATGATAGAATTATTTGCACAATTCTATCTGGCTAGGCTTGCAGCCTTCACCCATCTCTACCAGTCTTCACAACATATTTCATAGTTATATACATCATACTAATATTTCTATTCAGATTGCTTTAACTGTGTGCCCTGTATGTAAAATGCATGAGTTGCAGTACATTCTTTTTTCTATTCAGATTGCAGTTTAAAACTGTAGAACCAGACTGAGATGTTAGTGGTGGTCCCTGGATTCGAACCATGCTGTGTGTGCAAAATTGACCTACTGGCCTAGTCCTTATCAAACTGAGGTACTGGGGAGGTGTTGTGTGTTGTTGCGACATTTCTATCTAGTACATATTTTTGTGCACAGTACTTTTATTATGACATGTTACATTATTTGTTTCCCATTTTCAGTACAATTTATGTATACACAACAGACATTGGTGTCACTGTTTGTGAAATGTGCACATTTGAGTGTACATACTGCAATTTAGATTCCTTAGTACACAGTGTAGGTTTTAGGTCTGCACCTGTTAGCCTTATACATTTCTCAGTCCATTCACAGCTACATATGGCTGAAATTGAATGGTTAACACAGGACAATGCTGGCAGACAAACAAGTAAATCACATTGTGATGGGAATATGTACTGTTGCTTTTTCCAGTTATTTGACATGCCCATTCTAAAGTATGCAGACAAGCAGTACTAAATCAGTTCACCTCAGTTAATGCGTTCTGCAGGACATACACATTTCTATTTATCAGGTACAAGTGAGATGACACACACCAGTGTTTGGGATCGCCTTTATTAGTTTTCACATACATATCTGTGTACAACTCAGAAATCCACAATTACTATTCCTGCATGATCTGCACAGGGGAATGCTTTTCATTTCTGTTATAGTAGCCATGACATGGCACTTTCTTGGCAGGTTCACTCAGACACACTCATACATATTCTAATATTCCTCTCCTGCATATTGTACCTTGTTTGCTACTGATATCTGTACTACACAGCATCTAGGAATACTCCATTGTAACAATGGCAGCCTGACACAGGCATTTATTCCTGAGCACAATTATATATACTACCATTACTATAATTTTGATTTCTTACTATTAATCGTAGGGGGTATTCTGTACTCACCATACTGCCGACACAGCCAGGCCAGTCACTGGGCATGAGCCTGCATATTCTGGGACCTTTCCACAGCAGCTCTATGGGGAGACATCATACATTAATCAGACCTGCACAGTACCTGCTCACCAGTCTGGGATATTCCAGTGGCACTGGTGAGAACACATGCAAGCTGGTCACAGGCCTCCACTTTGTACTGTGAGCCCTGGCCCTGCAGCAGCCTGCCATCATTGTTTTTAACTAGGAGCCCAACCATGACCCTGGACTCCTGGATGCCCCAACATTGCACTCGGAAGCGCACACCTTCTCCAGTGCCAGCCATTTTGGTCCTGCTGTGTGCAATCCCAAATGGTTATGGCTGAATTCCCACCTGTGCGGTTTAAATAGGGCAGTTTTCCTGCACTTTTTCTTGATTGACTGCTTTTAATATGCTGCACTATGCTTAGCTCTATGCAAATCTGCATAGCAATGCTTACACCAGCTAAGCAGAGCTGAATGCAGGTAAGCAATGCTTACACTAGCAAAGCATTGCTTAAATCTAGTTTTTTCATTAATTTATAAATTATTTTTTACATTTATATTTTGCATATTCCCACCCCTGCCATGCTATATATGAGCCATATGATTGACATCTATCATTCCCATTCCTTAAAAGTTTATTAAATAATTTGCCAGAGGGGGGATTTAAACCAAACATGCTCTCCATGCTATACCATGGCAGTACCACTATGCTACAGCAGCTTGATGACATTCTCTACCACAGTAGCACTTGTCTATCATTTTCAGGATTTCAGCCAGGCTAAGCATAGTGGCGCACTGCACAAACAAGCTGCGTGGCACTTAAACTTTAGATTTATTTCATGAAATAAAATTATTACTTTTTTTATTTTTTATTCCTTTTCTCTTGCACTACTGCTTCCATGCATGTAGGGCAAGAGTGCATACATTTGGGGGTGTGGACTTGAAGGCTGCTGCCTTCTAGGTTTTTGTGGCATTTTTTTTTCAGTGTCCAAGGGCACTGAAATGTTACCTATTTACATTTCAGTGTCTGTGGACACTCGTTTACTATATAATATTAGAGCGAGGCACTAATATTATATAGTTTGACACTCATCCATATCAGAAAGTGCTGTACAGCACTTTCAGAGTGAAGGGGGAGTGTTTCAGGTGCTGACACAGCTGACACATGCCCCCTGCACTCGTTCCTGGTTCATGTCCATTTAGTTTATATAGTAGCATGCCTTCATGCATATGCAAGGTGCTCTGCTATCCTAAATGGACATGAACCACTCCGTGCAAGAATAGCCTTATTTTTGCATGGAGCTTCATGAATCCAGGGGATTTTCATTTAAACCAAAACCTCTATCTGCCTGCAGGTTGATGATCCATTTCTAGTCATTATTTTCTGTTCTAATAGCAACACATTCTCCCCTAATACTCTTGGGAGTTAGTTGTACCACTCTAAAGAGAAAAGTATGATTAATATTAGACACAACATGTTTACTCAATGCATTTGTTCTAAACTTCCTTCTAATTTCATCCAGATGTTCCAAAATTATTTCTTTAAGGCTATGATTAGTCTTTCCAACATAGAAACAATGGTCAGTCTCTACAAGTGGCAAGGTACACCAACTCTTTACTTTTACAGTCAGCATAGAACCGAAATTCATACCTAATATTAGTAGTGGGATGTACAAAAAATGGAATATTGAAAATATAATCACATGCCTTACAACTACAGCAGGGGTAAGTACCTAACCTAGAGGACAATGGTCGTTCTATACTTAAAGAGTTGTGCTTAAAACAAAGTCTCTGCTTAAGATTCCTTGCATTTTTAAAGTAGAAACTGGGTTGCATCCCTATGATCTTTTTCAGCCCTTCATCAATCACTAGAATGGGCCAATTCCTTTTTATAACCATATAAACATCACTCATATTATTAGAAAAGAAAGTCCTATTCTAGGTTGTCTACAACTTGCACACTTACTAATATCAGTCCTCCCTTTCAGAAAAATAAGGCCTCCCTTGTGTTTCTATGAAGTCCATAACCTCTGTTAAAGGATCATTAACCTCTTTATAACTATAGCCTGTTTAATAAAACTCAATACTTTGATTATCAGAAATACTTTGCAGACTATTCTCATCCATATATATAGTCTAGATGCCCGCAAAAACTGTGCTCTGAATATGTTCCTATATATATAATCCAGGTACATCCTATTCCGATGTAATTTACTATTCTTCCAGCAAGCTTTGCTATATAATTCAATTCCACACATACCATTAGCACTTATAGACATGAACATCAAAAAGTCTATAGACGTAACAGAGGAAGAGACAGTAAACTTTAAAAAAACCTGTACTACCATTAAGCCTTTGCACAAACTTGTTAAGTTGTTCACATGTACCTTGCCACAAAATAAACACATCATCAACAAATGTGCTAACGCATACCAAACAATCTAAGAATGGATTGTTAGCATATACATTTCCTTCTTCCCAATGGGCCATCACCATATTGGCATAGCTATTTGTATACACTGTGCCCACAGCTACACCTAGTTTCTGCAGGTAGAATTAACAATTGAATATAAAAATATTGCTCTCTAAGATCATTTCTAATAATGCACAAATAAATGAAATCTGATTATTAGTGTAATCACTATGCTTATGTAAAAAACATCTAATAGCATCCATACCATAGTCATTCAGAATAACCGTGAATAATGTGGTGACATCCATCATCACTAACAAAAGACCAGAACAATCACCCACAGTTGAGACACTCTCATAGAGTCTAATTAAAAAGTCTTCTGTGTCCTTCAACACAGTTGGGGCTTTGCCCAAAACTTGTCTTAACTTATCCCCCACATAGACTGACAGAGTCTCAGTCAACTCACCCTGTCTCACCACTATAGGTCTCATAGGTGGCAGGACATCATTTTTATGTATTTTAAGGAGGCCATTAAGAACAGGTACTGTCAGTTTCTCAATCATAAAAAAGTTATAAAGATTGTAGGTAACCAAACAATCATCAACAAATCATATAACTCCAAATGTACTTTATGGATAATAGGCACTATCTTAAAATGTTCAATGCTACAATAAGTTAACTCATCTGACAGGTGCTTCTGCATACAGTCAGTATAAAAACTTGACATCCATAATGACCAGCGCACCTCCCTTACCCACTGGTCTGATACATACAGTGTCACTTAACTCCAGCTCAACCAGAGTTGCATACTGTTCCTTAGTTAAATTATGAAAGCACTTACCTGTCTTGCTTAAAAGCACCTGCTAGAAATCCTGTTCACACCTGAATAAAAGCCTCTAAGTTTGAGAGCAAAGGAGGATTAAAATAACTCAGTCTCTTAAGGGGCATAGGATCACCTATAACATCCAAAAACAAAGTCCTAAGCATGACTTCTCTCACAAACATCCATAGACCTAAGACGACATCACAAAAGTTCACTGATAGAGCTGGAATAAAGGATAAGCCCAAACTAAGCACACTTAAGTGTACATCAGTTAAAACAAAATAGGAGATGTTATGAACTAACAAAACACTTGGCAGCCTCGTTTCAGGACATCTGGAGCTATTTCTTCTTGCTCCACAGACTGCCGTCTCTTCCAATACCCCTGCTCAGTGAGCATTGATTGGTCAGCTGATGTTGCTTCCTTAAAGGTACAGGGAGTTCTTATAGGCATTTGGAGTTTAAAGGTGCTGTGACTGTAACATTCTTACTCCTTATACCAGAATCTTGATGTTGCTTTTAATGTTCAACAGTGTACACACTTGCACCTGCCTCTGAGCCATCATTTATCACCCATACAAGTTCTGGTTCATCATCTACAGCCAACACTGCATCCATTAGACTGGATGATCCCATATTCCATGAATCTACAGCCTTTTGATTAGATTTCACTTGTGATATACGCGGCCACATAAAAATATGTCAATTTTTGAAATCTTCATAATCTCTATCTCTAGTTTCCTACTCTTCTGTTGCTGCAGTTTATAATCAAAGCTGGTAACATTCAACATCAAATCATCAAACTTCTTGGCACATTGCTCAGTGACAAAACTATCATGCAAGCCATGAAACATTCTCAACATCAGACACTAAACTTGACTCTACAGGTTTAAAAAAGTCAATAAGTAGTCTGATGTAATTAAAACTCAACTCAATATTCATAGCCTGTCAGTTGCTTAGTAGCTCCAGATAGTGTTCACCATAAGATAACATACAAAAATCCCGTAGACCCCTAGAGATGACCTTATGGTGAAGACAGGGTTCAAGGTGCAGTCTTTGCCACTGCAACTTTTTTAACTTAAATAATTTATGTTCTGATTCACTTAAAGTCAAATTAAAGGAAGTCATATTCACTTCCCCATTCTCATTACCAACAACTTGTGTGTCAAGGTTACAGAAAAGAAGTAGGTTGCCAGCAAGATTCACAGTTCTCTTAAAATAATCCACAATCAATGTTTTCACATTACATCCAAGCTCAATATCTGTCTTCGCTCCCTCAGCCATGAATCACAGTGGAGAGCACAAAAGCAAACAAAAAGAAAAAAGGTCCACTGCAATTTTAATTTTGCTTGACACAGAACAGGTCAACAAAAGAAAACAAGCAAACAACACAGCCAATAAAAACATTTAATATGCAAAATAAAATGTAAGCACTTTGGTATATACAATACTTCTTCAGACCAACTAACAAAAACCTTAAATTACATAAATAAATAGTCAAATCCATTGACAAATCACATTCTTATCACTGTTACCTTAGCAACTAATTAATGTTTAAGCTTTCATGAAAGCAGGTAAGGTTTAAGTGAAATGTTGTCATTTAAAACAAAACCTCTAACTGCCTGCAGGGTGATGATCATTTCAAGTTATTACTCTCTGTTCTATTAACAACACATCCTCCCCTAATACTCTTGGAAGTTAGTTGTACCACTCTAAAGAAAAAAGTATGATTAATATTAGATGCAATATGTTTACTCTAACCTTCTTACTAATTTCACCTAGATGTTCCAAAATTATTTCTTTAATACTACAATTAGTCTTTCCAACATAGAAGCATGGGCAGTCTCTACAAGTGGCAAGGTATATCACATCTTTACTTTTACAGTCAGCATAGAACCTAAATTCATACTTAATATTACTAGTGGGATGTACAAAAAGTGGAATATCGAAAATATAATCACATGCCTTACAACTACGGCAGGGGTAAGTACCTAACCTAGAGGATAACTGTCATTCTATACAAAGAGTTGTGTTTAAAACAAAGTCTCTGCTTAAGATTCCTTGCATTTTTAAAGTGGAAACTGGGTTGCACCCTACGATCTTTTTCAGCCCTTCATCAATCAGTCGAATGGGCCAATTTTTTTTATAACCATACAAACATCACTCGCATTATTAGAAAAAGTAAGTCCTCTTTTAGATTGTCTACAACCAATACACTTACTAATATCAGTCCTCCTCTCCCTTTCAGAGACGTAAGGCCTCCCTTGTGTTACCCTCAAGTCCATAACCTCTGTTAAAAACATCATTAACCTCTCTATAACCATAGCCTCTTTCATAATTTAAGATTTTTGGAACATCTGTTAGTTGCAACGGTAACAGTGATGAGAATGTAATAGTGATGAGAAAGTGATTCATTAATTGATTTGACTATGTATTGATGTAGTTTAAGGTTTTTGTTAGTTCGTCTGAAGAAGTATTGTATATATGAAAGCGCTCACCATTTTTTTTGCATATTAAACATTTTTATAGGCTGTGTTGTTTGCTCACTTCCTTTTTGCTGACCTCAAGGAAAAGCAACCAGTCTTTAACTCTGGATTTTCTCCATGATGTTCTCTGATACTACCTTTAGGCAAACAGACATGCAGCACCCTAGATTTTTCCTGCTCCTTGTTTGGTTCAGAAAGTAACATCTACTGTGTAAGGGCATTATGTGTTTGATCATATTCTGTTCAGGTAGAACCAGAACTGGGCTATAATTTTCTTTGCTCTTACATAGTTATACTTGTGCAAAATTTATCCTGACAGAGATAGATAGATAGATAGATAGATAGATAGATAGATAGATAGATAGATAGATAGATATTTAGAAAAATGATTGATAGATCACTTATATAAATGTTAGGCTTTCTATATTCAATAGTCTTTTACCTCAGTGCTGTAGATTTTGAGGACAGACACAGACTTATAGTCCTTCCCAGTCTGCCCATTTACATACCTGCTAGACAAACTTGAGATTCTAAATGACCAACATCTTACTTTCTACACCAGTGAAGAATTGCCTTACATCTGTTCCATATATTATTGTTTTTTTTTTTTTTTTTAAGGAACATAACTAAAGGGCAAATGACATGATTTGCTAGACTAAATAGTAGTCAAGAAGCTTTAGAAGAACAGTTAAAGGAGAGGGGCAATATTTTTTAAGCAGAGTGTATGAAGACGGTATTCAAAGAAATTGAAGTATGCAAATGATACATTTTAGAAAACAGAGAAGTAATATTTTGGTGAATCAATTAAGAAAGTTAAGAAGTCAATTGGTAAGGACTTATGAATCACTATTTTTAACAACAGATGTACTGGTGCTTTTCAGGACATAAATGCTGAACAATGGCATAATTTAAAACATGTGGCTAAATTAAAAGGTTTACTGCCAGAGAGACCAGTATATAATTATAAAAATGCTCGATATTTGAAACAGTATTTATGGTATAAGGAGCAGAAAAGTTTGTTAAGAATAAATCTGAACACAGATGTGGTGCATTTCTGTGTAGCAAATATGTATATTGTAAACAAATAAATAGTGCAACTTCCTTTAGACAACCAACTACAGCTAAATGTCATGGGTTAAAGCACTATGCCATTTGAGATTCACCTAATGTGGTGTACCTGGCCACATGTACAAAATGTTTGCCACTTTATGTAAGCAGAACAATTATAAGTTGAAGGAAAGACTCTACTATTATTTATCTGAAATAAGAAGATGTAATGAAATCAATGCCTTATACAAGCATATTCAGAAGGAGGGCACAGGATGTTATTTTAAATTTCTGGTATTAGAAGCTGTCTCTTTAAATAGCTGCAGAAGGGGTGACATTTTAAATAAAACTGACAGAAATGGAGTACAGCTGGGTAAGTACTTTAAAGAACTGATTATACACATGGATTAAATGCAGCAATTACTATAAGATGCATTTTTAAAAACAAGATTGTTGAGGAAGCGAAAAATTGTAATCAATTTGTACAATCTATTGTCGTGTTTTTTTTTTTTTTTTAATATATTTAAACAGCTGTACTTATTTTGAACTTGTAACATTTGATAAATCATTCTTGCGGAAACTTATTGATACGGTATGTTAAGCTCGTATATTGTGTATTATTAAAGTACTTCTGTAGTGCTCAGAGCAGCACTGCTTTGTTTTACTGTCTTGTTTGCTCAGTTCAAACTTTTTCTGCTGGAGTTTTCTCCAGCTGGCTGATTATTGAACTCGATCTCAGTTTTTAATCCTGCAAGAAAGCAGCACCCATCAGCTACCAGTCTATCAGTCAAAACCCTAAGCTGTCCACTTTGTATGCTCAGAGTGTTTCCTTTTGATCTCATGCAGCTCTTTTATTCAAACGTAATACTTGGAATGCATAGATTCCTCGGTGGGAATTAGAGGTTTTGCTTGTGTCCATATCTTTGTACTCTTTCTTTAGAGCTGTACATATTAAAGGGCCATTATGAAATATCTTTCAACAGCTATGATTTAGGCATAATGCTTTAATTTGGGCCATCAGATTTAGCCTCACAACTAATAGATTTATGATGTTCCTCATAAAAGTCAGAGCTGTTTATGGGTGAATCCATCCATCCTCAACCCCTTTTCCCATTTTGCACATGGGGTCAGGGTGTCACTTCAACAGTGACAATCATCTCAAGCCAAGGTTTACACCATCAGGTGGCTAGCCTTGCCACAGTAATTCATCCGTACCACTCACTTGCACACACAACCACACTTACAGCCAACGTAGAGTATCCAATCCACCTACTGCATGTCTTTAGAATGTAGAAAGAAACTGAAATGCCCAGAGGAAACCCACATGACTGCAGAAAGGATATGTAGGCTCTTCACAAAAGGCACCCCAGGTGAGAATTGAACTGGAGAATCTCTTGCTGTGAGGTAACAATGCTAACCCCTGCACCATCACAGCCACCCTTATGGGTAAATGTTTTATTAAATATATAAACTAATCCTATACAAAGATTCACTGCAACTATCTAGGGTCTAATATTTAAATACCTTCTGTTGTGAAAAATAATAAAGTGCTCCTCTTTCTGAACCTTTGCTATGATTTCTAGCAGCAATTGCAATGATTTTAACACTTGGAAGTTGAGATATATGCAACAATGGTCAGAAAATGAAAAAAAGGTTTTGTCATATCTTGATCTTTTATGTACTACTAATTTTCTTGTGTAATTCTAGATACTTATTATCATTTTATAATTTGTTCCTGCTGAAAATAAGCTAATGGGAGTTACATACTGACATGATTTTATTTCTCATCTAATGGCTCATTCTGTTCCCGACAGTGCACTCTTTGTCTCCATAGTATGAGATTCTTGCCCTGTCTTTTTCATCTGGTTGTTATACATGTACCTCTAAACTTTTGCTTTTTTGAAGAATTTCTAGAGACTATTTTTGCGCATTTTATTAAGTGGCTCATCTTATTTATGCTCTTTGTCATCTTCTGTAAGATTTATACGGGCCCTTTTTGTTTCAGATGTAAAGCGCAACTACATCAGTAGTTTTTGTAATAAAATAGAATAAAGTAAAAGAGCTTGAGCTAATACATCCTCCTTTCCTCACTCACTTGTCCAAACAGAAGTGTCAGTTTTCCAGATCTGTTCACTTACCTATAACAATAGAGGTGCCTCTTCTCTGTACACAAAAAGTCTATCCCAAACACGTAATAGGTTTATGTCACCTGGGTGAGGGACAGATGGCACTGCTACCAGCATATTCCTATGTATTTTTTTCTTGAGTAAAATTCCTTAATGTAATAGGCAATAAGATGTAGGTATCATGGATGAAATGCCATAAATTAAATCTGCAAAATTTTGCACCAAAAGGAACATGGTATGCACTGAAGACACTGAACAACATGGAAATGTCATGCTTTACTCTTATATGTCTGTGCACAGATTATTTTATAGGAAATAAAATGTTATCTGGGATAAGGAAAGGTTGTGTCCAAGGTATAGTTATCCTTTAGACTTATCTGTTCTCTCTCTATGGCTTTCATTGAAGATTTTCACTATTTTGTTGCTGTCCACTGAATTGTGTCTATCCTGTTTATACCAAGAAGTCTCCAAAGTCCTCTATATAGAGTCTCATCACCTGCCTATTAAAAGAAATAACAACTTCTTCTTTCTTAATTTGTGGTACCTTTCTCTGTGCATCTCTGTACTGTACAGGCCTCCTTGCTTTCTTGTCATATACCTTCCTGACTTTTTAGGTCATTAGATATGATTACCTGAAGTCCCTTTCTATTACTGGTTTGCTGCTGCTTCCCCTCAGGTTATGTACTACAGTCCCAGGTTATTATGGCCCAGATATTACCTAGAAATGTTGTTTGTTTTTGCACTGTCATTAAGTCAAAGTAAACTTTATTGTCATATGGATCGACACAGAGGGAAAAGTGCCTATCACTGCATGGAATTTCGATACTCAGGCTCGTACCATAAGAATGGCAGTTTACAGAAGGAAGATAGATTAAATTAATAAAAAATTAAATAGTAAAAATCAAAATCAAAATAAGATCCTAAAAATAAATAAAGTAAAAAATTTAAAAAGTTTTTTATTTTACAGCAGAAACAAAACAAATACAACAACAACAGGAACAGGAACTCTGTACAAATATAAGGATATATAAAAAAAAGTACTATAAATAAATAAAAGAGGCACACGTAAAATTTACCCACCACCAATATATGCCATGGGGGAATTTAATAAAGCCTACACAGACTTATTTTCCATGTAGTCATTGTGGCACACTGCTTACATTAAAGTAAGCAGGTTTGTAATCCAGTAAACAGAGCTGAGGGGCATGCAAGAGTGCGCCAACACAGAAGTGTCCGTGGCATGAAAATCACATCATAAGCACATAAATTCCATGCAAATGAGGGTGGTAGAGCAATCCAGCAAGCAGATAGGCAGTCCTGCAGACCACATGTTGGTGTCTGAAATATACATGGAAAAAATCCATGTACAGGATGCTAAACAGAAAACAGGGGCTATAAAAGTGCAGTAAGAAGGACAGAAATAGCATAGCAGACAAAGATATGTGTAAAACTGTCCAATGTGTGTCCAAAACCTAATGGAAAATAATTTAAAATAACTTTTTCTTTAACAATCAGCTTAAGTTTGTGTGGCGTGCCACAGTGCACAAACATGCTATTAAGGAAAAAAAATTAAATTGTGTAAAAATGAAAAGTAGCAGTATGTGACAGTAATGACCCTGCATGGGGTATGTAAAATGGTAGACTACTGTGGTTGCTAATGAGGCAGGACCTGGAACCAGACTGGAAATTAGCTGGTTTTACTGAATAGCACAAATGGGTATCCATGCCTGCAAATACCACCCATCTAGGTAGAAAACAGTGTTGGTGCCCACATAAGAGGTAGCTGACATCAAAAGGGTGTGTGTCTGCATTTTTTTAAGCTCATCGGAGCACAGCAGCACCTGTTTGCATGACGTGCCTCTCTGCTGAGTGGGGGGGGTCTGCAGTATCTGCTAGGCTTTGTTTACTTTGGGATGCGTGTTTCAGCAGGTTTGAATGTGTTTGCATGGTGCTCCCTTGTGTTGAGTGTGACCTGTCATGGAGGCATGTACAATGACTTCTGAGCATTATTTATTTCCATGATGTGTGTTTGTGCAGTGTGCCGCAGTGCTGAGCAAGGAAGGCTGCAAAAAAAAATTTGTCTGGGAAAGGCAATGATATCTTAATTACTGATTACCCCTGTTCCATTTGAACTACGGCCATTAACAGTCCTTAATGATGTACTTGGCAGGTGGAATGCATCATAGGTAGCCAATCACAAAGGCTGCACCTACAGCAGAGCACTATAAAGGTTGCATACACCCTACAATTTGATTTCACCCCCATACTCTGCACCACTAGAGTACAGAATTGGGACTTTTAACTGAAGAAATATTAGGGGCTGCTGCAGGTCTGCTACATATGTATGTGCTAGATGCTGAGGTCAATGCTTCTTGCTGCTGACCATAGGCCTAGATTGAGAAGGAGAACAGTGTTCAGGCCCAGGGTAACCTTCTAGGGGCTACATGAGCTGGAGATTGTAGAGCACTACAGGGTGGATGGGGACATACTACAAGATCTCACTGTGCTCTGCCGACCCCACCTCAGACCCAGAGCCAACAGAAGGAAACTCATCCCAGTGGAAACAAAGGTATGTGTAGCTGTTAGGATACTAGCTACGGGTACTTTTCAAAGACTAACTGGGGACATGATGGGGGGGGGGGTCTCACAGGCATTGGCATCCAGGGTATTCCACCAGCTCCTGGATGCCATGCTACCACATGCCAGTGAGCACATTTATTTTCCCCTCACCTCTGAGGTGAGGGCCAGCAGTATGCAACACTTCTACCATGTAGCACACTACCCTGAGGTACTGAGTGCCATAGATTCCACTCATGTATATATCAAGGCACCACCCAGTGAGGAGTGTAGAATCTATGTCAACTGCAAGGGGTACCACTCCATCAACTACCAGGTCATGTCCAATGCCCAGGGCATTATCATAAATGTGTGTGCTGGCAGCCCTGGCAGTTATCACAACTCCCATATCTGGCACGCATCACAGCTATACCAGATGTTTGCTAGAAAGGACATCCCATGTGGCCATTTCTTGGGGGATGCCAGCTACACACTTGGACCGTGGATGATAACACCCATCAGAAATGCATACACACCCATTGAAGAGTGCCATAATGAGGCACACGCACAAACTAGAAACATCATAGAGCATGTGTTTGGGCTGCTGAAGTCACAGTTCCAGTGCCTTGATATACCTGGTGGAGCTCTGCAGTACTCTCCAGCCACATGTGCACACATGTTCACAGTATGTGCCATGATACATAATATGATCTTGCGGAAACAGCTGCAGCAGGATCAGCAAAGGAAAGGGATACACAGTCCCCCTACCAGTGCCTAGGTCACCACAGCCACACCCACAGGGGGACTGCGAGAAGGAAAACTCTGATGGTGTCCCTGTAGCCAGATGCCCAGTATGCCCTGGCCTTGGCCAAAAGACAATGTATAGCACATGCACTGACAACTTAGGGGCCTAGGGGCTGACACCTTACTCTGATTCGCATACACATTAGTAAAAATTATGCCAGCCAGCCCACACAACCTGTACCTCACCATGTATTGGCTATGTACTGCATGCAACCGGCAGAGTCAGCCCCAAACTACAGGTCTGTCAACTCCTGAAATTGCAAGGTAAGTCATACAACTATTCACCACTTGTAAGGGGTATTAGAATATGGTAACATATGTATAGACCTGCCACATGTATGCAAGGGAATATAGTTGGCTACTGGGCTACTTGGGAAGATCTAACTGCCACTTGGGACAACAGGTATTCCGTCCAATAGTATGTGCTTCATAATATGGCTGAAAAGTTCACTACATTATTCAAGAGAAATGGAAAACAGTGGGGTCACATGACAGTTGCACAACTGTCTATGTCAGCAGAACATGGCCTGATTGTTCCCCACTCCCAACACATCAGTTTATCTACACAAGTGCTGTAACAGTAAATCTGAAATGACAGCAAACCAGCCAGTTCCAGGGCTGTGACAGAGAACCTCGCCACACGTTCTATGTCTCACGTAATGCAGGGTTGACAATGTATGTCTGTATACTGTTGATTGTGTGATGAATGACACATCCCAGTCTGACAGCCTATGTGGCTCAGTAGACTAGGGACATTAGCATGGGTAATGGTGTTGATGGTTTGTATCTGGCAGTATCCACATCTTTTGCATGTGAGGTAGTCATATGGTGGCGTCCACACAGACTGTCATACCCCTCAATCTGTTACTGCATGAAAGCTGGACAAAGCCAGTGAGAATGAGTTGACAAAGGGCCAAAACTAGAGACAGACATTCAGATGCTCTGATTCACCTAGAAGGTGGCTAGTATGAAAACGGGTTGCATCAGTACAGCATATCTGAAGGATATAAAGTCCAACACTCACATGTTTGTCTGTAGTTAGTACTATTCACTGACTGCCTTATACAACATTTTACTGGAACACCACAAATGTATGTGGAACAGCTAGACATATGGGGGTGAATTGCAGGAAAAAACATGTAAGAGGCGTACCTCTCAAGTGTACAGATTTTTGCAGAATGTCCAGAGTTTTGCCTCGTATTTTTCGTCTGTTTTTCATTAAAGTGTGGTTTTCTGGCAAATTAGTGGCAAATCATTAAAGACTGAAGTTAGAAAATAATGACAGGCATTTTAGTTTCAGGCTTCATACCCTTCAGAAAAATTCACGCTAAAGCAAAACCTGTTATTCTATCACCTTTCTAAGTTTGTAAGTGCAATATTAAAAAATTGTCCCTAGTTTTGGGCCTTTGTCCCACTTTTATTAATAGCTTTGTCCAGATTTCTTGCTGTAAGAAGTTGAGAGGTATGCTGGGAGCTATGCAGACTATCACCTTTGTGGTGTTATATCATGTACCCCAGTCACATATTAATTACATCACACAGCTAAGGAATGCTGTGGAAAATGTCAGGGAAGTGCTGTACTGTGGAAACAGGTGCAGCTGCCAATGTCTGTAGCACACAAAACTCGGCCTGGAGTGCAAATAGCTCTGGCCTGGCGTCACCTTGTAAGTACTGACAGTCCCACTGGGCATGATCCTACACTTAGCTAACGTGAGTGCAATTTTGTTGCCTCTTCCTCACAAAGACCTGCTATGTGGAAATACATCTGTACATATAGACAGCTACCTCTACATATCTGCTTGAACCTATCCTCCTCCCACATGCATAGTGCATCTATCCATATGTTCCCCATATACATATAATACCGATATATATATATATATATATATATATATATATATATATATATATATATATATATATATATATGGGTCTAGGACTATTCACTGAAAGCACATTTCACTGAAAGTCAAATGACTGTGCACAAATCACTGAAAGCTCAATTCACTCTATTTTATCACTGTTTTAGATATTTTGAACTATATACATGGATACTTGCAATTCTAATAAATTATTCTTTTTTGAACATAATGTGCCCCCACACCCCCCTTACTATATCCACTTACTCCAGGGTCACACTACAGTGGGGAAAAGACCATATATAACTTTCAGTGAAATGTGTTTCAGTGAATTGTGTTTTCAATGACTTGAGCTTTCAGTGAATTGTGCACAGTCAAATGTGTTTCATTGAAATGTGCTATCAGTGAAAAGTCCTAGACCCATATGTATATATATATATATATATATATATATATATATATATATATATATATAGCTATATATATTACAATAGTACATAGACTCTCGCCATATATCTAGAGAATATCTAGAGAAGTCATATACAATACATAACGTACACACACAGCAACATTTATAGAGACACCCTTGTTATACACACACACACACACACACACACACACACACACACATATATATATATATATATATATATATATATATATATATATATATATATATATATATATATATATATGTGGGAATGTATGGATTTCCCCACATACCCTTGGAATGCTGAGGTTATCTGCACTCACACATCAAAACAGTTGCCCAAAGAAACCAAACCAAGGCCGCAACAGTACATAATCCACTCACCCACAGACCCCTGTGCTTGTGGAATGTCACCTTGTAGACAGACACAGGTGAGCAGGTGTTGTACTGTACAATGGTTCAACGCATGCCTTGGACAGGCCATATTGTTCCTGGCCACATGTTTGCATATCTAACTGCAACCAGCCACATATGGCCATACTGCTAACTGTACACACATAGCAGGGATAGAGACACGTACCCCACTCCTAGAGCAGTAGATACAATAACAGTACCAATCAAGATCACTCTGCAGGCCACACATGCTGTCTAACACAAGGCAACTTTGAGTACCCCACAAGTACTGTGCCTGCAATCACATATACAACAGATGTAACTCATAGTGCATGTGATATGTACTGCAAGCTATAGTGTGTAATTGTAGATAGGTGGAGGATCTAATCTAACAGCAACCAACTCTGTGTGTGTAAATATATCCCTATGCAGCACTACAGACAAGCCGGTATGAGCTATCTCTGTGCAATGGTCATGCATTTTATGGCCATGTGACTAGCTCCTGGCCCCTGTATTGCCCTCCTCTACAAGGCCTGCTGATGTCATCCACCACAAGAGTGCTGGCTGACAATCTGATATCAGATAAACTCTGTAGTGCATGTAATAAGTACTGCAACCTATAGTGTGTAATTGTAGATAGGTAGGGGTTCTAATCTCATCAGCCGACTCTGTGTGTACATGTAAATATATCTCTGTGCAGCACTACAGACATGGCCTTATGGGCTGTCCCTGTGCGATGGTTATGCACTTTTTTCCCTGTGACTAGCTGCTGGCCCTAAATTGACCTCCTATACATAATCATAACTGATGTCTGCCACCTGTCTGACCCACACGCAGGATATTTGTAGATATGTCAACTACATCACCGCACCTTCTAAATTTGTAAGTTCAGATAACCCAGGTGACATTTAGCCAGGGTAGCAGACCTTATCACAAAGTATGAATGCATGAAATGTTGACTGCCCCCATTGTCCCTGATAGACTGTTCTACGCATATGCATATATGGTGCCATGCACCTATACTGCTGTACCTTGCTGATATCATATTTCTGCTGTACTGCCATGCCATCCTGTGCCACTGTATTGCCACTATATGTCTATAGTGTATTCCCCTCAGACTCCTGGAACAGAAACATACATAGGTCCATGACACAATTGTCATTCTATATGTGTGTGTGTAAATATATCCATGTGGAGCACTACAGACATGGCCTTATGGGCTGTCCCTATGCAATGGTTATGCACTTTTTTGCCCTGTGACTAGCTGTTGGCCCTAAATTGACCTCCTATGCATAATTGTAACCAGTGTCCACCACCTGTCTGACCCAGGCACAGGATATTTTTATATGTATCAGCTCTATCACCACACCTTCTAGATTTGTAAGTTCAGATAACCCAGGTGACATGTAGCCAAAGCAGCAGACCTTATTGCAAAGTATGAATGCATGGATATGCTGACTGCTCCCATTGTCCATGATAGACTGTTCTACACATATGCATCTAAGGTGCCATGCACGTATACTGCTGTACCTTGCTGATGTCATATGTCTGCTGTGCTGCCATGCTATCCTGTTCCGCTGTATTGCCACCATGTGTCCATAATGTATCCCATCAGACTCCTAGAACAGAAACATACACAGATCCTTGACACATCTGTCATTCTGTAATACTTCCGCCAGTCCAACGTCATGCAAGGATACACAAAGTGTGATGTGTAGTCATGACAGATGCCAGCACACAGTACCTGTTGTGGCCCACAACAAGTGGCATGGCAGAACAATACTGCACTACACAAGTACATGTCAAAATAATACTGCACTACACAACTACATGTCAAGTGACATAGACACCCTGTGCATCAGACACATAGTAGCATTTCCCTGAATTGATGGCAGGGATGTGGCACAGGTATCATCACATGCACAGGCTGTGGTGTGGGGGTGCTAGAGGTCTAGACTGTGCCAAACAGTTGACAGCATTGTGTGTGAGTCAGGAGGGGTGCAGGTTGGATGGGCCATGTAGAGATGTGTGTCTGTAGGTGACCTGCAGGTGACAGTGGTGTTTTAGACTGTGTGTGTACACAGTCAAGCCCAGTGCTAGCCCTACACATGTGTTGGTTGGACAGCTGTGAACGGTACATGGTAGACTGGACAGTTCACAGTCTCCAGCCATGAACACAGGAATTGGCTATGCCAGGAGTAGTACTGGCACCATGCTAGTACCTGATGATGACTGCAAAATGCTGGGGCTGTGTCCCCCACAAGACCACCCAGGACCTCGTGCCCATGGCCTACCACATTGTGGTATGGACAGCACACTTCCCTCTGTAGTGCTGGAAGTACTGCCACTACAGGAGCCTGACTGTGCATGGCCACATGGACTCACAGCAGATGGTGTTGCTAATCTACATCCACATGTCTGACGTCCAACTCCAACTAGATGTTCCAGCACAGACAATGTGCAGGCCAAGACAGACACTGTCTCATCCAACTGTCTGTCCACTGCATCAGTGAACTGATTCAGGGTGTCCCCAATATGGTGGAGGCAGTCATGGATGTCAGACTGTGCTGCATCGATAACCCTAAACATCCATCTGGTGTTGCATTCAGAATGTGCCTGTGCCTCCATGGTGGTGGAAACATGCACTGAGTGACCTCGTGATGTGATACCTGCACCAGGTGGTGGATGGACAGCAGTCCTCCTATGAGCACCCCTGTCAAGTCTCCTGTGAGGGACCTCTCCAGCTTTCTGGCTATGGCCAGTGTCTACACTCACTGACACCATAGTTGCCACACTCTTCTGTTCAATGACACCACCCTCTGACTGTCCAATATATGTGGCCTTTGGGGACTGGGTATGTCTGGGCATACTGACTGTGTGCAGTGACAAATGAGGGCCAAAGATGGATATCAAATTTGGGTACAGATTCAGCCCATGACAACTCCACTTGTGCCTCACTATGGCCACTATCATCATCAGAGTATGATTAAACACTAACATCACATTGTGAGGGGGCAGTACTACCTGAACCTTTTTGTATGGTAATCCACACAGACTCATACAAATGAGGATCTACAACTGCATTACCAATCACACATCATCTCACCTCTGCTCCCATGCACAGCAGACAACCTTACACCAACATACACAGGCAAGTCAACCCCTTTATAACATGCACGTCAGCCATATCCAGGTAAAGTTGCCAGTACAATCTGCCTGTAAGGTATGAACTATGACACTGTACGTGGTATCCCTACACAAAAAACCCAGTACACCTATCTTGAGAATGATATGCCAGTACTAGCATCACTGCCTCAGGTATGTAGCATCTCCCTTTTGTGTTTGAACAGACATCTTGTAGTAATTGCCTTATGTTTACCAGGCTGTGTAGCAGCTCATAACTATCAGTGCAGACGTGTTGATGGTCGTTCAAATCCACACCTGTGACTAACCAGTCTATGAACCGTAGTTGTCTGTTCCAGAATGGAACATACAAATATTCTATTCTGGCTAAACACAACATTTGTACATACAGCAATATGACAGCCTTTAACTTTCATAGGGTATATATGATCCGTAAAAAGTTGTATCATACTTACCAGGTACAGGATCCTGGACTTGGGCCACTCCTGACGGACCTATGAAAAGATGATGTAGAGGTATTGTCAGCACCACCAAATGTTGCAGCACTACAAGGTAATATGTGTATATATCCCCATGTACAGTACATACTGTGATACTGGCTATATTGCTGACATTCTGAGTTTGTGTTCACAACTGTGCATAAACCCTACCCCCCCCCCATGCAGATAGACCTAACATCCGTGTACAAGTAGGTACAGCCTGCCACAGTGACTGATACAGTATTACACTGGTGAACACAGTATGCTTACTGGGACGCTCCTCTTCTGTGGACACTGTGGCACCCACCTCCATGAGGCATGGTGTGATGGATGCCTGGCAGCTGTTGTGTGTTCCTAGGTTCACCAGGAATACTTCTGTGGCTGTGAGTGGATGTTCTGTCACAGGTCCTCAACTGGTGATGGCACAATCCATGGCAACATCAGCTTCCCATCGTGCAGCATTCAGCATGTCTGTGGCACGGTGTTGGACCTGCTCATAGGTCCTATCCTGTCTGCCAATCTGATTGACATCCCACACAAGGTCTGCCCACAATGCTGTCTACTGCTGTCGATTATGCCTCCACCTGGACAACAAGATCTTATGGTGCTGTCTCAGTCCATCCACTATCATGTCATACTCTGCCTATAAGAAGGGGGAATGTCTTTGGTTGTACATGGTCCCTGAAAGACAACAAAAGGGGAACACATTACAGGACCAGATACATCGACATCCTCTATGTACAGATCCAGCACACCTATAATGGCCTGCACTCTCCACTGCTCCCTCACATGTCATACCTACAGTCCGGCAACACTCTACATGTGTTGATACCACCAAGATAGTAGCAATACTGGGGTATGTCCCTGTGTGTGTGACAGATTCTGCTGTATGTTCCAACACCCAGCACTGCAGTCTACTGTGGTGTGTCCTGTATGGGCAAACAACCACTAATATGTCATATGACCACTGCTAGACAATTAACAGTGTGCTATTACAACAACTGCATGGGGACAATCCAACAAAACCAGTGTGCCACAATGACAGAAAGCAATGCAAACCTGCTGTAGTATATGTTCCCTGTAGGCATCATACCTCTCAACTATACAGATGTTTGCAGAATGTCAGGATGTTTTCCTCATAGTTTTGGTCATTTACACACAACCTTGTGGATCTTTAACAAATATTTAAACACTGTTGCTGAGTTTGGGCCTTTGTCCCCCCATAAATTATGGCTTTGTCCTGGCTCCATGCTATAAGAGGTTGACAGGTATGTTAGGCCTAGCCATCAACCAAACAGGGACATATGACAAGGACCTAGTCAGAGTATATCAAGGACATTCAGGGACACTTTTAAAATGTTAGAACTATGCATGTGAGACAGTGACTGAATGAGGGGGGTGAAGTACAGTACATCATTTGACATTACAGGAGTGTACACCCTTACTCATTGTCACTATGTATTCTGTGTAATTTACTAGCTTTCCTACAAAGGCCAACCATTGTAGAAGGGATTGACAGGGACAGAGCTGAGATGTGATTAAAATTCAGAGACAGAAGCATGAAAGAAATAATGCTTGAACCAGGATCCAAGCACCAAAATTTATTAAAACCTCTAGCGCCTCGGCAAGAAGCCTTGAAAGGAGAATAAAACAGTTCTAAAACACTCTAGTTTAAATAGTAAGATAAATTAACCATCCATTACATAATTAACCCTTAATTAGGTTAAAAAGAACTTTCCAATTACATTCAAATTAATACCAACTGGACTTAAAGTTCGATACTTCAATGTAAAAATAGTTTCTTTGTACAAAAGTTTTTTCTTAACATCAAAATTAAATCCTTTATCAGGAATATGTTCCAAAATATTGCATTGTAAACCATCTGGATTTTTATTGTGACAATATTTAAAATGCATAGCAAGAGGGTTTTCAAGTTTCCCATTTTTGATATCCCTAATATGTTCTTGAACTCTAAGCTTGAAAGCCCTCTTGCTCTCACCCACATAAAATATGCCACAAGGGCACTGTAATGCATAGATAACCCCTTCTGTATTACAGTTGAGAGGCATACCTGTAGGTGTAGGATGGCAGAGTATGACTGACACGTCATTACCATAGATCTGACAGGCTTACTGTTGTAATCTCTATTCCCCATACCTCCATCCTCCCATCCACATCCTGTTATATGGAGAAATCTATTACATACTTGCTGGAGTGCAATACACCTTTCTCAAAATTTGCTTCCGGTATACTTTTGGAAATCCACTCTCTGTGTGAGTTAAGTCTCTTACAGAGCTATTCCCCATAAGCAGCTGCTTGCCTTTTTAAGGTACTGCTCATTATCAGGTAATTGCCTCTGCACCATTCTGTGGCTTAGAATTGCTAACTGCAGCCGAAACAGCTGAATTGCACTATCATTGGCCAATGACATGCCACCACAGTGCAATATATAAGGCCTTCATGTAGACCTGGGCCAATTTCTTAGTTGTTAAGATGGGCATCACTGATGTGGGAAGAGTACAGCATCACAGAAGGTAGGTACCATAACTGTCAGTTGTAGAGATTTATGGGCTATGTCCACAGTTTAGCCTCATATGTGGGCAGTGTCCCATGACATAATGGTCATCTGGTAGTTTACTGGCAAACATTGTGGGTTGATGTCAGTAAGAAAAAAGGCACACTTGAATGTCAAACTTCATACCCATCAGAATATGCATGCCATTGCAACAGCTGCTATTCTATCAACCTACTATCTTTGTAGGGGCAAACAGTTACATATGTCCCTATCTGTGGGACTTAACCCCCCATTACATATGGCTGTGTCCAGGTCCCTTGTTCTAGGGGGTTTAGAGGTATGGCAGGTTTGTAGCAGCTACCTTTATATACAGCTGTGTATACTACAGGCTGCAGCTACTTCTGCAGCCTAGTGCACATAGGGAGGAGTGTGGACACTTGTGACTACAGCAAACTGTATGTGTAACTGTGGCAGCTGTGGCAGCCCTGTCATTATGGCAGAGCCAGAGAAAGGGTACCCTGTACAGTCCAATCGAGGCATGAGATTAAGGTACATCTGTTATGCAATGGTGCCAATAACAGAGTAGTACACAACATATTGATAGGCTATATGTATATGTGTAGTGTGTCCCTATCTGCAGGCCTCTGACTTGCAAAACTGGGTAGCAGTTAATTAACTAGCAGTAACCTGTGTGGATTAGGGTTGCATAACTCAGACATTACTTGCTGTCTTCACAATAATGTAATTGAACTGCTAGACAAAACTGGATTCGAACCCAGGACTGTGTGTGGCAAAATAAACCGCATGCAATGCATTTAACAGACTGCATCACTGAGTTACTGCAAAAGCATGTGTATTTGCAAGATATATGTGCACATATACAGGCTGTAAGAAGCATTTCTACATCCATCAGTATGTGCATTCCTTTATATGGCTGTATTTCTGCACTAGGGTCCCAGCTGTACATGTACTTTGCACTGCTGCCTTAACAGGTGTCTTTCCACAAGTTGCATCTATTATTATGTCTTTGGCTGTCTACTGGTCTATTATTGCACTAGAGACCAAGGTACACTCCCATTTTCCCCATTAGTTTTTATTTCAGTTACATGCCTAATGACTGTTAGTGGCAATCATATGTTTTGATGGAAACACCAATTTTACATCAGATGTGTGTAGTGTGGTGGGTTAATGCAATGGGCTGTAGGTAAGAGGGCCTGGGTTCAAAACTTGGCATAGGTGCTCAATTTGTACATGTGTCTAACAACGTAATAAACACATTTAATCATTAAAGCTCATTTAAGCTTAACTAAGTGAAGCAGTGCGGCGTGCACTTTGCTTAGCTCCACCCAAATCCATGCTAAAAAAGAAAAGAAAAAGGGAGTGATAGGAAAGTGGTGAAATGGGGGCTAGCAGGGGGAAAACATAGCAAAAGGCAGTTAAAGATGTGTAGGGAGGGTGTAGGAAAGAACCATAGCTATCCATATCTTGTACAGCAACAGCTGTGCATTTTGATAGACTTTTTAATGAATTTGGACTCTCAAACCCCAAAGAGAGGGGGTGGGGACAACTTAACTGTGTTGTCAATCCAATTAGACCAGATTAGTGGTGTACAGTGGACATGTGTGCAACATGGAGAGCTATGTATGTGGTGATATATATATTTTTTTGGGGACTGGTGCCTATTTTTTTTAAGGTGAGAGTGGAATGTAGGAGTAGGGACATAGGTACATGTGGGGAGGTAAGCTGGGGAGGAGAGAATGTGTTTGCAGACAGACAAGACAGACAAGACAGCAGAGAGGGGTGGTGTGTGACACATGAGAGGGTAAACACCTTGGATGGGGAGGGTGTTGTGGAACCAAGTTGTACATGCCTCCAGACGGCAGCAGCATGACTCATGTCCCCACCCATGGGACAGTCGACACTGTTCTTTCACTGCCCAATGGCTGTGCCAGAGGCTAGGGACTAGGGCAAGCCTGCCCCACCAGGTCAGGCAATGTGCTCTCAATCTGGCGCAGGCGGTGTTCATAACTCTGATGAGCAATCCTGTGCACCACAACTGGCAGCTGATCTTGGGTGACTGCAGCCCCTCCACCACTGCTCCCAGGGGGAAGCCAAGCCCCATCCCCCTATCCCCCTTAGGTAGTTTCACCCGATGCCACAAGTGATGCAGGGGCAGCAGAGAAATAACATCATGGCAGAACATTGGAAATAACACAATCACATATCAATGCAAATTATGTAAAACACAACAATAAATAAAAGAACAGTCAGTATAACAGCATGACAGTAACAGTTACAGCATAAGGCCAACTAAACAGGTAATTTAACAAGATATGTTAATATGCATCCATTATAATACATAGGAATAATAACATATGCCCCCAAAACAGTTAATGTAACAACATATGTTAATAATAAACCATAACCAATGAATAACAGTAATAAATAAATGAAGATAAGGAGTGAGCTAAGAGAGAAAATCAGTCCATTAGTAACATTGCAGTTTACTTCCTTGACAACAGTACTACTATCTACTACTCTACGGGTCTGTATTGTCTTTATGTTTACAGTGAGTACAAGTCTCCTGTAGCTGAGGTAGCACATACATAACTCTCAAGTTATATGCATGGGACACTATGGGCCAAACGGTAACTACTATGGGTACATACCTACACAGAACACTTGCACATTAGGTGGACCTGTATAACTGCCAAGGGTGTTCTGTGGGCGGAAATGGTGATACTGTGCAATATATGTACTCATTGCCATGGCATTCCTGTAACAGGCATATTACAGACTATTAATTACATAACATGAAATCATGACACTTGAAAGACATGTATGTGTACAGTACAGACACAAAGCAGCAGTCATGCCTTGGTTGGGAGGCATGGGAATAGAACCCAATAGCAGTGGCTGCAACTGCAGCAACTTTTAACAGACACTACATGCATAGAGCCATACCAAGATTACACATATTGTTTCTGAATGGACGTTGCTGATTTTTCACATTCTTGCTAGTGATTTTAACAGTCTGGGAAATCTAAGCACACAATGCTCTACTCATAATATTGGCTACCTCACCCATTTACCTGTAATTCCTGTGGAGGGATAATTTGTGACCATTACATGCTTTCTACTGTAATATTTAGTGGTACCTAGCACTGGATTCGAACCCTGGTCTGTGTGTGACAAATGTACTATATACAGAGCATTTAACAATCTCAGCTACTGAGTCACTGCTGATTACTGATTGACTGATATTTGTCTAGAGCTTACCTGGAATGAAAATATGACCTGGCGATACAACTACAGTGTTATACTAGACTGCAGTGATAGTAGAATACACATGCATGAAATTAAAGAATAACACTGATAGTAGGCATGCTATATATCAGTCTAATAATGCTGGAGTACCAACATTATTGTTAGTGGGTTGAAATATCTGTGAAGTCAACAAACAATATCAGATCATGAAGTGGGCTACCTTACCCATATACCTTGCTTGCCTAATGTTTGCAGATGACAGAGCATTATGTGAACAATCTTAACCTAGAGACAGCCTTGAACAGTATTATATATGTTAAACAGTATAACTGGCAGCCATTAGATTTGCATTCTACAGCTATTACAGTGTTATACTTGACTGCAGCACCTTACCTTATGGCCTGAATGCATACAGCTCAATGGTTATAACACAATCCTGATGTACACCATTTTCCTTGGTTTTATTAGTATTGATTTGTGTTTTATTGCAGAACAGTTGTCATTATTTATTTCTTGCAAAACAGCTCTAAATCCACAATTATTGCACTACAGACTTCATTGTATATATTTTAATTCAGTTACTGGTATTGTTTCATGTTGTTATTGCACAACCATTGGTGTTATTCATTTCTTGCAAAACAGCTCTAATTCTACAATTATTGCACTACAGACTTTATTGTTTATACTTTAATGCAGTTACTGGTATTGTTTTGTGTTTTTATTGCACAACAGTTAGCATTATTAATTTCTTTCAAAACAGCTCTAAATCCACAATTATTGCACTACAGACTTTATTGTATATACTTTAATTCAGTTACTGGTATTGTTTTGTGCTGTTATTTCACAACCATCGGTATTATTTTTTTCTTGCAATACAGCTTAATTCCACATTTATTGCACTACAGACTTTATTGTATATACTTTAATGCAGTTAATGCTTTACCCTTTCTTGCTTATTTCACTACAGTTAGCATAATACATCCATACTCACCGCACTCATGGTGCAACGTAGCCAGGTGCCCAGCATGCGACTCGACATTGCAAGTCCTGCCCTCTGCAGCTGTTGGGAGAGAAGCACACCATTATGCATACCAGTTTTGCAGACATTCAGATTAGATATTGGTGAAACAGAGATAAAATTACTTACATATTTGTGGGGCATTCCCTGCCCAAGCTTCTTGGACCCAGGTGTCCAAGAGGTCACCCTTTTAACATTTCAGGTCATCATGGTGGTGACGATACTGCTCACCTGTGTGGGGGATACCAATAACACTGGTGAGTTCTCTGGCCAGCCAGTCCCAGGTCTCCACATTACACTGTGACCCCTGGAAACCTCCCTGCAGCAGCCAGTCATCATGGTTTTTAACTAGAACCTGGACTCCAGAATGCCCCAACACTGTGCCCGAAAGGGTACACCTTCACCAACACCAGCCATAGTACTTTCAGAGACAGAACTCCAACAGATTGGGCTTAATATAGGCTGTTTTTCCACCCTTACACATCATTGGGCAGCATTCAAAAAAGCACCATGTTGCTTAGCACTGCACAAACCAGTGCAGCTTTGCTAAGGTGTATGAAAACTCACAGAACCAAAGTTTTAGCTGAACTTAGAAGCACACAAATCAGCCAAGCAGTTTCAAGTAGCACATAAACATTGGCAGCTGTTATCATGTTTATGTGGTGCTTAGCAGGTCTTAGCAGGTCTCAGCAGAGCTTAGCAAAATGCAGCGAAGCTATATTTTAAATTAGTCTCCAAAATGTGTATATTAAAATTAAATGCTTATTTGCCTTCCATGTATTCAAACCCTGGATCTACTACACATGGAGCCATGACTCTACCCATTAAGCTATGTGGATATTCAGACATCAGGTGTACCTTTACATGTAACACTGAACTACCTATAAGCATTGCTAAGCACTGCGCCACACAGACACTCTCAGATACACTTAAATATATATTTAAATAACTAATTAAATACATCTGGTTTCTATTTTTAGATGTCTGGCAGTTGTCTGGGTGCCAATTAGCACTGTTGCGCTCCATGCCGTGTTGCACAAACATGCATTTTTATTAAAAAAAAAATAAACATAACACTAAAGAACAGTCCGGGAAGTCTCTTACTCATCTGTGGACATGGTTGGCACTACACCTCTCCCTACATTGATTCAATACCTGTGTTCCTTGGCTCTCCCTCAGCAATGCACCATAATTAATATGTGTGGTGCACTGCCGAGTGGGAACCATGTACAAGGATATGGTAACATTCTGTGTAGGTTCTACACTGTGCCTACATGAATTTTATTAAATCTTGGGGAATGTTTTACCCATTTAGTGGGTTAGACTATTTATTTATTTTATTTATTTTATTTTATTTTACATTTGTTGACCGGGCTAGTCTAGCTGGATACATGTCCATTTTCAGTAGAGGCCCAGGGAGAAATGCTCCAAAAAAACATACAGAATTAATATAAAAGTCAAAACAGATCAAACTAAACAAAACCGCTATTGTTTCATAAAATCATTAGTGTTTTTTTTTGTACAAAATACCATACTCATAGTGAGCATAACATGGGAACTGTATAAGGGAGAGCACAATATACATATATACATAATTTTTATTTGCAATAACATCTTTAAGGGTAAGATTAAGGAGATGTAGAGTGGTGATTAGTGTAAACAAGAAAAAGTTAGTCAGGGTTAGTACAGGAGCATAGCCAGTGTGCATTGAGAAATAGTTTTATATTCCTTTTAAAGAGTGAGAGAGAAGTCAGAGTTGTGAGATCAGCGGGTAGTTGATTCCATAGTTTTCCAACTGTGTTGGAGAATAGGGAGTCACCTACAGAGTTGTTGGATTTGGAAGTATTGATCAGCAGTTTGTTTGAGGAGTGTAGGTTCTTAAGGTTATTGTAAGGTGTAATGAGGCTAGAAAGTATTGGAGTGTTGGTGGGTTGATACAGGGTCTTGTGGGTTATAGCAAGCTGGTGAAATTGAAGCAGGTTAAGAAATTCTAGCCAGTCAAGTTGTTTTAGGTTAAGACAGTGATGAGTTCTGAAAGGAGAGCCTGTGGCAAATCTAGTAATATTATTATAGGATGTTGCCAGTTTGTTGAGGTTGTTTTTAGAAAGATTAGTGTATATAGGTGAAGCATAGAGTAGAGTGGAGATTAAGTGAGTTCTGGCTATGGCGGTCCTAGCTACTGGTGAAAAAAAGGGTTTGATTCTGTAAAGGGATCCAAGTTTTTTGCTAACTGTTTTTATTATGCTGTTAATATGAGTATGAAAGTTGAGGTTGTTGTCTATTGTTATTCCTAAGAGTTTAGTGGTCAGGTCAGGAGAAATAAGAGTACCATTATTGGATGTGAGTGTGAATTGTATAGGGGTGGACTTCCGGGTTGGTGTGAAGAGTAACAGTTTAGTTTTTTGGGGGTTTAGGAGGAGAAAGTGGTTTGCAAACCATTGTTCTACAGTATTGAAAGCTTTTTGGATAAGAGACTGAAGTTCAGTTTGAGAAGTGGCTGAACAGATTATAGTAGAGTCATCTGCATATTGAATGCAGTTAGTGTGGGGAATAGCTGATTGATTGAAGGTCATTAATAAAAATGGAAATAGAAGTGGGCCTAATATGGAGCCCTGTGGAATGCCAAGGGAAATGGGAAGGTGATTAAATAGTTTATTTTGTCAGAGTACTGCCTGTTGCCAGTTTCCTAGGTAAGATTTGAACCAATTAATGGCTTGAGGATCGAGTGAAAGGGATTTCAGTATGTGTAAAAGGAGTTGGTGATTGACCATGTCAAAAGCTTTAGATAAATCGATGAAGACTGCAGAGGAAAGAATATTTCTGTTACGATTTTTGTTGATACAGTCTGTGAAGGATAGCAGGGCAGTGGTGGTACTGTGGAAAGGTCTAAATCCATGTTGACAGTTGGCAAATAAGTTATTATGGAGAAAGTGGTTAGGTAGTTGCTTATGGATGCCCTTTTCCACTATTTTTGCAAGAGGAGATAGCAGACCTATAGGATGAAAGTTAGAGAAGTCATTGGAGTTCCCCCCTTTATGTAGTGGGATGATATGAGAAATTTCCCAGATATATGGGATAGTTCCTTCACTAATGGTTCTATTGATGAGAATGGAGATGGGATAGGCAATGGCTTCAGCTCCTTTTTGCAGAAATTCTGCTGGGAGTTGGTTAGCTGAGGGGGTGGTAGGTCTTAATTTTTGGAGATGGGAGCAATGGGCTTGTTTGTCAGCAATAGCATGTGGGAAGACACTGTTACAGAATCTGGATGTCCTTCATCTAATGCTTCTGTAGGGCTTCCTTGTTGGCAGGAGTTTTAACAGTCCATAAGTCATATGATGTATATCCACCAATAGTTTTCAGAGTCTACCATAGCATCTGTTTGAGTATATGTCCTGTAGGGATTGAAGGTTGGAGCCAATTATTTTTTTGGCCTGTTTAATGATCTTATCCAGTGCCTTCTGATTAGCTTGAGGGCAATTTCCATACCAGATAATGATGTTTGTCAGTATGCTCTCAATCATGGCTCTATAGAAAGTAAGTATGACCTGTGGGGAGGTTAGCTCTATGAAGTCTCCTAAGGAAGTGTAAATGTTGTTGGGCTCTCTTTATAAGGTAGGAAGTGTGTGTGTGACCCTACTTAGGTCTTGTGAGATATGTACCCCTAGGAATTTGGTGCTATTTACTCTCACCACTATGACATTATTGATGATGACAGGGGTGTGTGGCTTATTCTCCTTCCAAAAATCAATGATGATTTCCTTGGTTTTCCCAATATGTAGTGGTAAGTTGTTGTCAATGCACCAATGAATGTGTTGGTTAAACTCCTCACTGTAGGCCCCCTCATCTTCCTTCTTGATAAGGCCGATTACTTTGGTGTCATGTGCAAATTTGATGATTCTATTTGACTGATGCGTAGCTGCACAGTCATGTGTTAGAACTTTGAAAAGAAGTGGACTGAGTACACAACCTTGTGGGACCCCAGTGTTTAGGGTGATGCTGTTTGAGTGATGTTTTCCCTCCTCAAACTATCTGTGGCCTTTCAGTCAGGAAGTCGAGGATACAGTTGCATATTTTTTTTTCCATTCCTCGATTACTCAGCTTAGACAGCAGTTGTTGTGGAATTACTTATTGAAGGCAGTACTGAAATCTACGAACAGCACGAGTACATAACAGTCCTTATTTTCCAAGTGGTCTAAGGTGGGATGAAGTGTTAAGGCTACAGCATGCGCAGTAGAACAATTTGGCCTGTATGCGAATTGTAAAGGATCAAATGTAGCAGGTAGGCAGGATGTCATGTGATCCTTGACCATTTTTTTGAAACACTTCATCACTACTGAGGTAAATGCAATTGGCTGGCAATAATTCAATGATGCTGGAGATGGTTTCCTGGGCAGAGGGATGATGTCAGTGGTCTTAAAGTATTTGGGCACTTTCTCCTGGCTGACAGATCTATTGAAAACATCTGTGAAGACTGTTGTCAGTTGATCAGCACAGTTTTTAGGTAGCCTCCCTGGGATCATATCTGGACAAGCTCTGTGTGTGTGTGTGTGTGTGTGTGTGTGTGTGTGTGTGTGTGTGTGTGTGTGTGTGTGTGTGTGTGTGTGTGTGTGTGTGTGTGTGTGTGTGTGTGTGTGTGTGTGTGTGTGTGTGTGTGTGTGTGTGTGTGTGTGTGTGAAATGCCCCAGTTAGGTATTCCTGGTGGTTACTGTTACTCTGCCTCAAACCCTGTACCTTAGGTACAACAGCCTGAATTCTCTACCCATACCACCACTTGTGATTCAAGGAGTTGGGTCCATATCTTTCAACTGTCCAGAATGTCACAGAATATTTGGCTCATATTTTTGATCTGTTCCTCTTAAAATTTGTGTTTTTCTGGCAAATCATTGAGAAATTAATTCACTAAATAACAATAGCCCTTTAAGCTGCAGTCTTCCTGTCTTTCAGGAAACTCATGGTAACACAAAACACTTTATTCTAGAAATGTTCTAAGATTATAAAAGCAATGTTTAAGATGTGTTCCTGGTTTTCGGCCTTTGCACCCCCCCCCCAGTAAATTTTTGCTTTTTCCAGATTTCCTGTGCTTCAAAACTGAGAGATTTAGTTGCGTGTCATGTAGATTTTACAAGGAGCTGAGAGCTTCAGGAGAGGCGAAGTTTAGTGCTGATTATGCCAGCTCTGTTTGTATTATTAGTAACACAACAGGTAGCATACTTGCTTTTGATGCAGAAGGTTGTGGGTTCTACTCCCACAGTATACAGATGAATTGAAGCTATTGTACTGTGTTGTACTTTAAAGGGAGTGGATGCTGCAGTCCTGTAACTGTCCTCCTTCAGAGGAGTTACATAGTAACTACGAACCTGTTATCAGTTTGCCATCCATTCCGTATTGCAATAATAATAGCTTATCATTTTTTAATGTAACACAGGTAATTCTTCAAGGGCAACAGGCACTTTATTTGTAGAGGAAACAATGAAATCTAAAGTTCTTTGCTAGCAGCAACCTCTTCATTAGTTATGGATCCCTTTAATGTGGAATTATTTAGATGATTTTCACTTCTGCAGAGATTGTGCATATTTACAGATATTGATGGACTGTAATGACAGAAGTTTGAGTAGACTTTTATGATGGAAGTGTTCTGAATTGAACAGTTTTGTCATTATTGGTTCACAAATTTTGTTTCATTGCTTACTAGAAAAATGCTCAAAACAATAAATTTAAAATACGCTCTAACAACTGTGCTGTATTACACAAGAAATATAATGTAATACAATCAGGAAGGTAATCAAAGAATGCATACATGTATGCATGGCCCTAAAAATGTGTAAGGAGCCTATGGTTTGAAAACAGCCCAGAGGTAAGAGTAGTCCTCCACTTGCCAGATGCAAAATGAATGTGGGTTTTCATGCCATTTCAATGAATGTGAGTTTCAAGGGCAGAGAAGTTTACTGCTCATGCTAAGTCTGTTTTCATTCTGAGACTGTTTTGTTTGTTTAGCAAATGGCTATCAGTGTTTATGCTATTTTATTTCAATATCTATAATCGTAGAAGTAAATAAGAAAACAGTATGCATGCTGACAGGTTTGAACAGTTTTTATGGTAAATAAGAAGAAATAGCCAAGTAATGGAACACTGGAGTGGCTGGGAAGGGGACTGCTGCTGGAGCGTAGGAGGTTGCTGCAGGAGGGGCTGCTCTGTGGGGGGGGGCAATATATTACCCTGCCTTTGTCCCAAACAATAACTGGTGTCAGAATCATGAATTGAAACTAAACTCCAAAAAATACATTATTGTATCCTTTGGGAAGTCATCTCATCCAGGGAATTGCCAAACTGACAATACCCCCTGAGAATTTACCCAGTTGTTTGGCATTTGGGAACTTGTGCGTACAGTGACCTAACTTTTGGCCAACATGTGCCCAGAGTCATAAAGTCTTTCTATATTGTACAGCTTATAAACAAATTGATTCTGACTAGATCTACAGATGTTATAGTCCCCCTTTATAAAGCCCTCATTAGGGCAATCATTTTGTATAATGCCCACTTTGGCATGTATCTGTCCAGACCCATGCAACAGTTGGAATACCCACAGAGATACCTTACTAAAAGGATACAAATCCTAAGCAATAGGTCTTGCATGGACCACCGCAAAGATTTATCGCTATACACAGTATCCTACAGAGTACTTAGAGGTGACCTGTGTCTGGCATATAAGGCATCCTCCGACCAAATACTAATGAACCTACTGAACATCAGCAAGTGAAATGGCATCAGAAATGCTCAGTCCAGGTATCTAAACTGAATGTTGTAAGATGGATACATATCACAGAGGCTACCACTGTTACAGAACAGACTATCCATTTAAGTAAAACAAAGCTTATCCCTGTCCATATTCAAATAAAACTTAGATCTAAGGATGGGTAATAGAAAATGTATTGCAGGATTGCCCCTCATGCCACTAATGGATAGAGGCAGTTCCTAAATGCTGCATCCCTTACACAGGCCACCTCAAATTATCTATGGCATGATCACAGTTATTCTTACTAGGGCTAATGTACAATTATCGGCCATGGGATGGTAAGACCAATCAGGAAATATTAATTCAAGCACCCAAAGGGAAATTGGCTGAGCTTAAAATGTCCTCCAAGTGAACCTATGCTGTGATAGTAAATAGTTTTTAAAAAAAATGCCCTTTTTAGATCACCAAGTGCCCCTCTCACCCCCCCCCCCGGCCTTCAGCAGCTTCAAGCACCTCTGGCCACAGTAATGTCACATGTGGTATGGAAACTCCAGCCTACTATGGAAATCCTGGGATATACTACGCCCACCTCCACTACTTATACCCTGCGGCACAGTAACTATGTGGTTGTATTCCTTCCACATTTGATGATTTCCATTTTCAATGGCCATCTGTTTTATTTTACCCCTGATAATATCCCTTCCATTTAGATGATATCCATTTGCCATAACAACTGGTCTTTTTTTCGTAGTCAGTGTTTTATTCTGCTACCATTTGTGACTCATTACAGATCTGCAAAATTTATTTACTAAACTTTTTTTTGGTACTGTGAAATGCATAACTGCAGTCTAATTAGTGCAGGCCCACAACTCCTGCCTAATTTACTAGGCTAATTACACATTCAAGGAACTGTACTGGATTTTTCTGGTACAGTATTTTTCAGTCTTTCATTCTTTTAGTGAGCCTGTGTCACTTTGAGTCGAGTGGGATTCCAGTGTTCTAAAAACCTTTCATTTAGCAGAAGTTCCATGGTTTACCCATAGCTGAGATTATACTGAAAGGTAGATGGTGTCCAGCCTCAATCTTGTACCCAGAGATGTGAAAAGGACATATATCTGTCATCTTCCAGACATGAGGAACTTTCCATTACTTCAGTTACCTAAAAAAAGCAAAACCCAAACCGGCATGCAATTCACGCCTCCTTCATTTTAATGGATGCAACAATAATTTCCAAGCATCCCAGTCACATGTTTAAACTTTTCCTAACAGCAGCAATACTCCCCCACAATTCAAACACTCCATAATAATCCCAACCCTAAAGTCAGCCCCCATTCCACATCAAAGAATTACTGACCAATTTTCACTCTTTGTCCATTAATGAAATATTTTGAGAAGATAACTTATAATCAGGTAATTGAACATATTGTGGTCTTTTGTCTGACTTGCAGAATGGATTCTGCTCTAACCACAATACATTGATGTTGCTTTGGAGAAAAGCAAGTTGTCATGTGGTCATAACAGACTGCCTGATGAGATTTTCTGGGTTCTTTTGTGGGATCTGAGGAACAATGACACAACTGAATGTTGGAATGCTAGTTGGCATGCCTGGCTGGTGATGTGATTAGACAAACTTTAATAATGAAATGATCATGATGTGGGGGACTTTGGGATAATTGGTGACTTGTTAGAAACATGGCATGATGGTGGCATGCTAGAATGATGAAACAATAGTGACACTGTGGAATGCTGATGTAAGAGTGATGTGCTTAAATAATTGAAGGCTGGTGATATTGTGGAAGGTTAACATAATGATGACATAAAAGATGTTGATACTGTATTATTCTGACATGATGACATGCTATAATGATGGATGAATGATGTCACTTTGAAATGTGAGATTGTGGAAGGCTGATATGGTGGTACAAAGTAATGATGAAAGGACAGTGACACCACTGAATTCCTATATGAAGGTGACACACTGTAACAAGAGAAGGATGGTGACAATGGAATGCATGATGGTGACACATTAGAATGATGGAAAGATGGTGACACTGTGAAATGAAATGATTGTGACACACTGCAATGATGGATGGATTGTGACACCGTGGAATGTTGAAATGATGGTGACACACTGGAATGATGGAAGGATAGTGACACACTGGAATGATGGAAGTATGGTGACACTATGGAATGCTGAAATGATGGTGACATTGGAATGATGGAAGGTGGATTTTATGTGAAGAAGACAGAGGGCAAATTTAGACAATGGATTTATGAGCATTGTTATGACATAAAGAAGTTAAAAAACTACTAATGTGCTCTGTAGACATATTTTAGCTAATGACAATCATAGTTTTGGATTTTGTGTTTTAGAACAAGTTGAGCAACACATAAGAGGTAGTCCTTGGTCTATTAAACTGGAAGAAAGGGAGTTATGGTGGCAGATTTTTCTTAATGCCACAGTACCACCTGGATTAAATGAAGTTATAAGTATTAGTAGTGTACTTAAAATGAGAGCATATATGAGATAATTAATATGCTTTCATAAATTTATTATATGAATTTTATAAATTCTAAGTGCATAGTTATTTTGTTTTGTATTGTATGAAATGGTTTGTGTACTAGCTTTTAATTGTACATTACCATGTTTTAATAGTTATTTTTTCCATATCTGTTTTTTGTGCCATGTGACATTTGCAGAGGGTATTTAAGTGGTCATATGGTGTGTTTCAAAATGTCTGATGAAGTGTTTTTGATGAAAGTGCTTACAAGTGTGTTGGAATAAATTTTGGTTCTTGGCTGTGCTTGGTACTTTTATTTGTTCTCCAGTTGTTTTGGTTCATGGTCGGTTGTTCAAATAAAATGATTGTGACACACTGCAATGGTGGATGGATCGCGACACTGGAATGTTAAAATGATAGTGACACACTGGAATAATGGAAGTACGGTGACACTGTGAAATTCTGAAATGATGGTGACAAACTGGAATGATGGAAGGATGGTGACACTGTGGAATGCTGGAAGAATGGTGACACACTAGAATAATGGAAGGATGATAACACTGTGGAATGAGGAAATGGTGACACACTGGAATGCTAGTAGGATGGGTACACTGTGAAATGCTGAAATGATGGCAACACACTGGAATGATGGAGGGATGGTGACACTGTAGAATGCTGAAATGATGGTGACACACTGAAATAATGAAAGGACTGTAGCACTGTGGAATGCTGAAATGATGGAGGCACACTAGAATGATGGAAGGATGGCGACACTGTGAAATGAAATGATTGTGACACACTGCAATGATGGAAGAATGGTGACACTGTGTAATGCTGAAATGGTGACACACTGGAATAATGGAAGGACGGTGACACTGTGGAATGCTGTGATGATAATGATACACTAAAATAATGGAAGGATGATAACATTTCTGTGGAATGCTGATATGATGGTGCTCAAAAGAGAAATAAGGTGGCATCTATTTAGGATACCAGCTTTATGTTCTCTTTCATATATTTAATTTTGGCAGAAAACATGAAAGGAAAGGATTACATAGTTCTTTTCTGTATGCTGCAGTACTCTTTTATTTGTAGATGTTCTCACACCTTGAAAAGAAAAACACAATTAGTGAACAAATGGCCTTAGCTTATGAGTAATTGCTTTTATAACTAACTTTAATAAATAACCTCTGTGTTTCTTTCTGTGTGCCCAAACGGAGTTTAGATGCCACTGTGTCTGTGCAGGCAGCTTTAATTAAGGCAATGGGATGCAAGCCTAGATGAGTACTAAACTATGATTCACATTCTATTTTTGAATCTACATTCAATAAAGCTCTTCACATTTAACTAGCATATAGTTTAAATGTATTACTTGCCCTGACTTTACTCCATGTACGTAGCATACACATGCGATACAGGAAACCAAGAACAATACCATGCTGTGCATTCAATGTACGGAGCTGTCTGTGCGGTGCCCTTACCACATCTCATAAATGACAGGCCTTCAGTTCAGGCTCAGTGATGACATTCTGAAACTTGGCACTGAATGCACTAAAATATGATTTTCGGGTTATGTGAAATATAGTCAGAGCATTTTGCTGATTACATCAAGCACCTTTGTACAAAAACACATATTGCTCAGTTTCATCTTGAAATATATGAAAACATTTGATAGCAGTAACATTCCCATTTTCAGTTTTAGTGTTCATTTATTACATACCCACAAAGACAAGCAGGCAGTTTAGCAGCGGTGCAGTGGCAGTTTCTCTAACCAGTAGTTTGCACTGCCTGAGAGTAATGATAATATAATAGGCAGTTTTTAGAAGGAGAGAATACAATGTCAATAGAAAGAGTGAGGGTCTAGCAGTGAATTTTAGGGGAGAGCGATAAAGGCAAAGAGACACAGGAAATAAACCAGGTAGTAAATCATCTTGAAACAATAGAGAGGATGAAGATAGTCCTGTATTTCGGTTTATCGAGTAGAATAAATGTCAATGTTAATTTTATACAAATGCATCACACAACTTCAAAATTGCTCCACCTCTTATCAGTGTGTCTTCAAATGATTCTTTGGTGATTACCAGGCATTTCTGGGGGCCTGCACTGAATGTTCTTGTCTCATCTGAGCTGCTCATCTATGTAATCATCATAGACCTGAGCTATCAAGTGACTCCTAAACACTAGACCAAATCCATGATTTGATTCACTATGTTTCTCCTGGCTTCCTTCTTTGTTTACTTATAATTCACACCCAGCTGTTTGCTATCACACTCAAGCCACATGCCTGCACTCCATTATCTAATACCTGTACAACTCCTTCTACCCCCTTAAGTAGTAACAGTCCAACCATGGTAACATCCAGCCATTGTTTACCAGTACACCCCCTTCTACCCCTTTAAGTTGTAACAGAGCAGCCATGGTAACACCTAGCCATTGTTTACCAGTACACCTCCTTCTACCCCTTTAAGTTGTAACAGAACAGCCATGGTAACACCCAGCCATTGTTTCACAGTACACCTCCTTCTACCCCTTTAAGTTGTAACAGTCGAACCATGGTAACACCTAGCCATTGTTTACCTGTACACCCCCTTCTACCCCTTTAAGTTGTAACAGAGCAGCCATGGTAACACCTAGCCATTGTTTACCAGTACACCCCCTTCTACCCCTTTAAGTTGTAACAGAAATGCCATTGTATCACCCAGCCATTGTTTACCAGTACACCTCCTTCTACCCCTTTAATTTGTAACAGTCCAACCATGGTAACACCTAGCCATTGTTTACCAGTACACCCCCTTCTACCCCTTTAAGTTGTAACAGAGCAGCCATGGTAACACCTAGCCATTGTTTACCAGTACACCCCCTTCTACCCCTTTAAGTTGTAACAGAACAGCCATGGTATCACCCAGCCATTGTTTACCAGTACACCTCCTTCTACCCCTTTAAGTTGTAACAGTCCAACCATAGTAACACCCAGCCATTGTTTACTGTACAACTCCTTCTTTCCCTTTACATTGTAACAGTCCAACCATGGTAACACCCAGCCATTGTTTACTGTACAACTCCTTCTTTCCCTTTACATTGTAACAGTCCAACCATGGTAACACCCAGCCATTGTTTACTGTACAACTCCTTCTTTCCCTTTACATTGTAACAGTCCAACCATAGTAATACCCAGTCACTATTTTCAGCTCTTCCTCCTTCTGTTCTGTCAGTACACGACAGGCTGAAAGCTGTAGCACTGTTGTATTCTATGATAGTCCTCATCTCACACATATTTTGCATGTTTGTTAATCTACACTGTACCAAAGGTTACAGCTGTGAGCTCTTTTGCGTCTGGTACAGGATTTCATTCCCTCAGCTCTGTGTGACCATGAGCAAGTCACTTAACCAGACACTGCTCAGGGTCGAGTTTGAGCTAGACTCCTCAATGGTCCCCTGCCGCATACCTCTCAACTGCTCAAACTCTTAGAGCAAAAAATCTGGACAAAGCCACACATAATGGAGGGACAAAGGTCCCAAAATTGGGACATGTTTTAAATATTGCTCCTACAAACTTAGAAAGCTGATATAATAATAAGTTTTGCATTAGTGTGAATTTTCTGAGGCTATTAAGTCTGAAAATCAAATGTCTGCCATTATTTTCTGACTTCAATCCTCAGTGATTTGCAAGTTATTTGTCAGAAAACAATGAGAAATGGACCAAAAATATGAGTAAAAAATCTGGACATTTTGCAAAAATCTGAACAGTTGAGAGCTATTTCCCCTGGACTGTAAGACTAATTAACTACCTGTGAGCATTCTTCGTGGTGTTGCTTTTCCAACTACATAAAATTGCAGTGTATCAATGCAGTCCTGGTCATCAAGGTCAACTTTCACATGACATATATACTTTTTAATGTATATCCCACTACGTTATTAGCTGAAGATAAGTACTGCCATGCAGGGGATCAGAGTCTGAGCAAAAATTAAAAATGTGTTAACTTTCCAGGATGTGATGGTAAAATAGTATATATCCACATTAAGCTCTGATGAGGTATAAGATAAGAATGGATGGTAGACTGCTTTCACAGAAAACTCAACAATTTCTAAGTCATTCTGACTTGTAGCCAAATCCCCACAACAAGCCTAGAACATTGCTACTTTGTTTTTTTCCTGTACCATAAATTAGGTTAAGCAACATAATGCCTTAGCTGCATCAGATAAGCAAGAATGTCTTTTTTATTTGATTTTGAACAATATATATTGCTTGAGTGAATTTGAAAATGTGTTACAGTTTCATCAGGAGTTTCTCTTCTTTAAAAGGTTGTGTCACTATCTTGACAGGTGCAGGCTAATTATGTGTGACTCATTAAGTACTCCAGAGAAAAACAAAGTGCCACAGCTATCAAGAACTGTACCGCTGATGTCAACTCCTTAGTCATTTAAATCAAATTAAGAAAAAAAAAATTAAAAATGAAAGACTGAAGAGCTATTTAAGCTCAAAATACTGGTAGTATTGCACCTTGCTGACTAATAACAGCTCATTTTTTATTACAGAGATTAGACTTTAAAACTCAACTGATTCTCAGAAGTGCCTAAGCCTTGAAACATGATACATCATTGACCAGTGACAAGCATCACACTGTATAAGTAGTGAAGAAAGAGAATTTATTCAAGTAGCAGATTACATAACTTAAACTCATTTTATGTGTTCAGGATACACAGGCAATAGAAATAACAAATAAGTTCTACAAAGACAAAAGAGAAAAGGCAAGCCTGGCGATAGAAGGGTCAGCTAATTACTGAGGACTTTTTTTTAAATGAATGGAGCTATTCCCTCCTGATATATAAGGTATATGACATAGCTGCGGTGGTGCAGCGGTAGCATTGTCATCTCACAGCAAGAGGTTCTCCCGTTCGATTCTCGGTTGGAGCGCCTTCTGTGTGGAGTCTGCATGTCCTCCCTGTGGTCGAGTAGTGTTCGAAAGACATGCATGAATGGGTGTGCCTTCATTGAAGGTTGGGTGTCGAGCTGGCACCGTAAAAATCTACTGCCAATCATTAGTGGACCAGAGTTCTGCTGTGGCGAACCCTAACTGGGAAAAGCCGAAAGAACAACAACATAGGAATACAGCAGCCTGCTTATGCTATTTCTTTTCTTCTTGAACGCCCAGATAGAAACAAGCATACTGCCTGTTAGCATGTGTTTCTTGAGCATCTGAATATCATTTTTATTGAAACTCCCAGATGCTTTCTGGGTTTGTGTTCCCAGATCCTTTGGATATTAAGATCAAGCAGACCGGATACTATATTCTAAGAATAAAGGGCACTGAAAGATACTTGTGGTAGAAGTTCTGACTGTTTCCTACCTGACCAGATTCTGGAAACTGTAATGAAAAATGAAAAACTTCAGAAAACTGTAACATTCATTATTTTGCAAGTGGTTTTGATTGGTAATGCAGATCCTTCCTGGATGCAGACAAATGCATCTAGAAGGATAGTAAAACAAAGAACATCCAATGACTCAGTGTGATACAATAAAAACTCCATTTACTACAAGTCAGACTTTTTTAACACATAGTGAGCTGGCAAGAAGCACAAGTTTTCTTTTATTTAAGAACTTTGCTTACTCTTTTCATCAGTACTTTTTCTGTCAAAACCTTCTGTTGGTCTCAGCCACTAATACCATATAATTTGTGGATGTGTAGGAGATCCATTAGTGCTGGGTCTGTGGATTCCTTATAAGCCAGTTATAAGATCGCCTCTTAGTAGTCTATATAAGACCAAGTGTAGCAACAGGACTTTGAAGCAGTCTGTGTAGGTCATCTGCCTTAGGCCTACTATTCTTTTTGTAATAAGCGTCAGTGGATGTTCCAGGCATTGCAAGTGCCTGGACAGGTACATATCAAAGGAGATACTGTACTCTATGATGGGCCTAATGAAAGCTGAATAAAATGGGGCAATGACCTCTCTGGGCCTAGATGCTATACCCTTAATTTATAAGTTCTATATAGAAGGACTTCCTTACAAGACTGGACACGTGTTGGTCAAAAGCTAGGTCCATGTCACTGCAAGTGCCCAAATCCCTGACTACTGGGTTTACTGTTAGGGTTGTATTGCAAATTTGAGAATTCCTATGGGTAGTCAATTTTCCAAAGGACACACTTTTGGCATTTACTTGTTTGGGACAAGTCCTTGTGTAGGATGGCTGAGTCTTTGTGGGATTCAATGATTGCTCCCAGAGTGCAGTCATCTGCAGACTTGGTCAGCCATAGGCCTTTGACATTTGCTTTAACATTTGAGAGGTAGTTGCCAAAAAGACTGGCCTCAGAACATAGCCCTGTAGAACACCCACTCCTGACAGGTCTTTTCCGCGTAGGTGGCAAATCCTATCCTGACTTTCTGCATCCTATCTATGAGCCAGTTTCCAATCCATCAGGTAATTTAGGGGTTTATTCCTAGTTTGGCCAGCTGATCTACAATGCCTGACTGAGGTATAGTGCCAAAGCCCTTGGCCAAATCAAGGTAGGCAGTGGGGGTACCATCTTCCCTTCATCCATTGTTTTGGTGACATTTTCAAAAAAGTCCACTACATTTAACAGATATGACCTATCTGGGTCTATATTATGTTATTGGAAAGGCTTTCCATCAAATGACTTTTCATTGATAAGTAAAAAGCGAACTGCCAAATAAGTGAATGGCCACATCAGTGATTTTTCTCCAAGGGAAAAAATTGCTTGCCCTACAAAAAATGGCACATCACTTCAAACATTACAAGGTAGGGGACTCTGCCCCCCCCCCCACCACCACCCAATATGCCCCCAACTAAATATACCAACTCCAAGATCGCACTACAGTGGAGAAAAGGGCAAACTCACTAGAATGGCCAAGCAATTTTTTTTCCTAGGGGAAAAAAAAATGCTGATGTAGCTGTTCTCTGAAATGGCAGTTTGCTTTTTAATGGTCGATGAAAAGGCGTTCGATGGAAAGCCTTTTTGATAACATAATAGAGACCCGACCTAACCTTGACCAAACCAAATTGTGTTGGGTGCAGTGTATGGAGATTTCTTATGTTTTTATTGATTAGTTCCATGATAAGTTCTTCCATGGCTTTACATATGAGTTGGGTCATTTGATGGCCTTCACTTGTGCAGGGGTTATAACTGCTACTGTCCTGCATTCACTTGGTATGAGTTCAGTCTGAAGGCTAAAAAGTGTTGTTAGAGGCATGTAAATATATTGTTTTATGCTATTTAGGACGCATCCTGGATATTATCACGGCACACAGAAGCCATATTTTAGCCTCTGAGAGCAACTTTGTGGCTTGTTCCTTTGTGATAGCTGGGGTTGTATGACATATCTTGTGAGATTATTGGAGGTGGGTGAAATTTGAGCTTAATTAGACAGCTATTAGGTTTGCTATATCCACAACTTCTGTATAGGTGATGCCCTTTATAATTATCTCAGCACACTGCTGAGTATTGCCTTTGAGACTCAGGACTTAACTGAAGAACCCCCTGTAGTTATCTTTGGCCTGGGTGACTATTCATTTCTCAGATTTGGTCTTGGCAGTTTTTATTATGTTGCCAAGTAGCTTGTTTAATTTGATGATTTGATTCTTGTTTTTGCTGGTGTTTTTTTTTGTTTTTGTTTATTTAATTTTTTGTTATTATTTTCTTCCTTTTGTTATAAAGCTTATTTATGGTGTGATACCACCAGGGCAGCTTGTTTTAAAAGTTTGCTCTACATTTGCTTCTTTAGGGTATGGCTGCTTCTAAGCAATTGTGCATGTTCATAGGTAGGTATTAGGCTATTGGCCCTAGGGCCTATATAAGCCTAGCCAAAAGGTACCCTGGCTTTCGCCACTCAAGAAAATTATTTTCCTGTGCCCCTATCAAGCAGAGCCACAGAAGTGATCCCCGGGGTGAATTTCCTATCTCCCATCCAGTCATCAAGATTTTTCTTGAAGAGTGCTAATGAGGAGCTTTGCTTGATATAGATAGGTAATTTGTTTCAGAGTATGAGAAGTCTCTGGGATAGGAATCTATCCCTCCAGCATGTTCTGTTTATTGGGGTGACAAAGTTTAGGTCCATAGAGCGTGTAGCTTGGAGGGATTGGGATTTCTTTAAGTGGAGCATGTCCAACAGCTCTGGGTATGACATACCTTTGTGTGTTAGGCAGAGATCGCCTCTGAGTAGGCGATATGCGACAGAGTAAATCTGCAGTTTTTTGAGATGGTCTGCGTAGGGCATCTGTTTGATGCCAGTAATCCTCTTTGTGAGGTATTTTTGCAGCCTTTCCAGTTGTTGTAGATGTCTTGTGAGGTACATACCAAAAGGGGCATTGTACTCTATAATGGGTCTAATGAGTGATGAGTAGAGGGGAACAATGACCTCTTTTTTCCTGGATGAGAAACCTTTTGTGATGAGGTGTGCCATGTAGAAGGATTTCCTGACTACTGTGGCAATGTGATTATCAAAGGAGAGACTACTGTCCACCTGTGTCCCAAAGTCTCTTATCACACTTTCGGTGTTAAGTAGACTACCACCTATGTGGTAGTTCATGGGTACAGAGTTTTTAAAAAAAGGGATGACAATGCACTTTTTGGCATTGAGCTTGAGGCCATGGCTTTGACACCAGGCATCTGTTTCAGTGAGGCCCTTCTGTAGGATGTCCACATCTTTTGGAGTTTTGATTATGGCTCCTAGTTTGCAGTCATCTGCAATCTTCATTATCCAAAGACCATCTGTGCTAGCCTGTACTTCAGAGAAGTAGATACCAAACAGGAGAGGACCCAGGACTGAACCCTGTGGTACTCCGCTTGTCACCGGTCTGAAGTTGGATTTGGAGTCTGCTACTTTCAGAGTGTGGGTTCTGTCAGTGAGCCAGTTGGCAACCCATCTTGTATCATAGGGATTTATACCTAGTTTAGTGAGTTAATCTATAATTCCAGAGTGGGGGATGGTGTTGAAAGCCTTGGCGAGATCTAGATAGGCTGTGTGAGTCACCTTACCCTCATCTAAAGCTTTTGTGATGGCTTCAAAGAAGTCTATTAGGTTTAGGAGACATTATCTGCCTTTTACAAACCTGAACTGGGTGGGGTCCTGAGTTTGGAGATTACCAATGTCATTGTTTATAAGTTCCATGATGATACATTCCATAGCCTTGCAGGCCAGGCTCGTCAGGCTAATGGGGCAGTAGTTTCTGGGGTCTGTGGTGGCTCCCCCTTTGTGGAATGGGATAACAGTCACTGTGCACCACTCAGTGGGCACATAGCCTGAGGTGAGGCTATGATTGAACATGGTACTTAGGTGGGGTGCCAGTTTGTTCTGTAGTTCATGTAGAACACAGCCTGGGATGTTATCAGGTCCCATGGATGCTGTGTTCTTGGCTTTGCAGTGTGTGTTTTTTTACCTGTGCAGCCATGATTACAGGAACTTTGCATTCTTCCTTTATAGAGATGGGCCCTTTAGGGGATGGGGGGGGGGGTAAAGTTAGCAATGAATCTATCTGCCAGGATGGTGGCAATATCAGTTGGTTCTGTATATTCAGTGCATTGTGCTGTAACTCAGAGCAGATCTGAGTGTTGCCATTGAGATTCTTGACATAGCTATAGAATGCTTTGTGGTTGTCTTTAGAGTCAGTGGTGATTTTGTTTTTGTAACAAGCTTTGGAGGATTTTATGAGGGATCTCAGCATCTTACTGAGGCTGACCAAGGAGTTCCTCCAATCATGGGATTTTACACTTTTTTGCAACAGTTTCTTTCTTCTGTTGTAGAGTTTGTTTATGGCAGGGGACCACCAGATTGGCTTCCTTTTTTGGAGGATAGCATCTTGGTTCTGTTAGGGATTGCACGATCCATGCACTCGTGTAAGTGCTTATAACGTGCATTTGTGTAGGATTCAGCAGTCATACCATTATTGTTCTTCAGCATGGGTGTCGTGAAGTTTGCCACTTCTGTCTTAAGAAGCGTGAAGCTGGCTTTGGAGAAATTTTTTACGGTGGTTTCCCTAATGGGAGGTGGGGTAGGGATGTGGATGTCTAGGGTGATTAGCTTGTGGTCAGATCTGACCAATGAGGAATTGACCTCTGGTGTGAAGCACCGGTTGCCCATGTTGGTAATAACCAGGTCTAGGATATTGCTGCCCCTGGTGGGGTGTGAATAAGTTGATCCAAGGCATTGGAATTTATGAATTCCAGAAAACATTGAGCACAAGAGTTGGTACATGAGCAATTTTCTGAGTTAATGGTGGGGTAGTTGAAATCTCCCATTATTAGGGTGTTGGGTTGTACCCTAATATTTTCCAGTGAATTAAGAAATGAGTAGTGGGAATCCTGGGGCATGGTGGAGGATCTGTAGCAAGCTACAATTTGGATTGCGGTCTTGCCCAGAGTTAGTTGCACTTGGATAATCTTGGATGCATTACACTGAGCAACTAGCCTGGAGGTGTGGATATCCTTAATGAATATGGACATGCCTCCGCCTTTAGCGTTTCAGTTCAAGTTAGGTGGCCGAAAGGTGTTGTATGAATTATAGCCTGGTAATGCAGGGGTAATCTCTGGAGCCTTGAACCAGGTCTCTGTCACTGCACAGATATCAATGTTCTTCATTTTAAGGAGTGCCTTGAGTGAGTGCATTTTGAGGTTTAGACTTCTAGCATTGAGTAGCAATACCCTCAGATTCTGCGTGCTTGTACCTGTTATGGTGGTGAATTTGTCATTTGAACCCTGCCTAAAAAAGGCACTAAAGGGGTGGCTAGAGCCTTAGCCAGTATCTGGAATCCCAGGGGCAACAAGTGCAGGTCATCTCTGGCAAAGCATCGTGGTTTGTCAATCATATCATCCCAGGCAGACAGATACTGTATCCCCTTAGAATGACACCAGAAGCTTAGCCAATTGTTGAAGTCAATAATTTTGTCCTTGTACTGTAATATCATTCTGGGTGATGGCAGGATGCTACTCAGGGCTAGGGTCATACCTGCCTGGGCTACAATATTGGACAGCTCCTTCATGTCCCTTTTCATGCAGTCCAGGGAGGTACATCTCAGGTCATTCACACCAACATAGACAATAATAGAGTCATATTTGTACTTGCTGAGGAGTGACCTGAGTGCATGCGTTATGTGGCGGATCCTGGCACCTGACAGACAGCTGACAGTGACTTTCTCCTTGTTTAGCCTGGTGAGTTGAACATCAGTATGCCTGACTATAGAGTCACCTATGAAAAGAGTGTTGGGTACGTTGTTATGCCTTATGGGCTGTGATTGAATGGCACACTGAGTTTGTGGGCTATGTGTCATTTGGATTGTGTTGGGGGGGTGGAGGTTGCTTGTGTTTCTGCTTTGGAGGTCCCTATTGCTTGGGCAGGTTTTTACTGAGAGCCTCCGCGAATGTAGGTGTGTGTTTTGTGTCTCTATGTGTGTGCTTTGGTGGTGTAGGTTTAGAGGGACTATGTGATGAGTGTGGTGTGGTGCAAGTGTTTACCTTCTCCTCTTGACTGTCTAGTCCAGTCTTGGGTGAAGAGAGCTTTGCTTCCAGTTTGGCTATATAAGTGCATCTCTCAAAGGTTGTAGTGTTGGGTGGTAGGAGGAGAGGGTTGTCTGTGTACATGAGGCAATTGCTGCATTGCCCCAAGATGCCCAGATTCATCAGGTAGACAGGAGAAAACGCCGGGAGCTGTGTTGATAAAAGTTGGCTGGGTATGTTGCTGCACAAACAGTGGAGCTTTCTGTGTTTGGGGAAGGGACTCCAGAGAAGTAATTACTCAGAAATAGGAAGTTAGTCTTGGAGAAGTTTTTAAAACTACCATGGTCTAGGTGGGACTCTGTGTTATCTTTGTTATGACAGAGATGGCTTTATTGTTAGACCTGATGAGTGAATATTTTATGCTGGGAATGGGGCATGATTCACCCATGTTAGTGAGAAGAAGGTAAGGGATGCTGTTTCCCCTAGTGGGTACTATGACTATATGTTCCAAGGTATTTGTATTGATAAAGTCTAGAAATCACTGGGCTAGCACACTAGTGATGGTATATGTTTCTCAGTCTATGGCTGGACAGTTGAAGTCAATCAGGAACATGGTCTTTGGGTTAATGCTAAGTGACTTAGATAGGTGCTATGATATTACTGCATTATACAGTCTTCTATAGCTTGCCAGGATTTGATTTATACTAGCTGAAATTTATGCTTAGATTCAATGGTTATGAACAGAATGATTTTTGACAACTGGAAAGCAGCTCCAATACCAACATATTCAGAAGAAAGGTGGTGTCGTTATTTATAAACTACATACATTTTTGAGTATTTTTCTCTTCTTTTACTATATTAGATTTATGTAATATTTTTATACTGAATAAAGTAATGAAAATAGATATAAGAATAACTAAACCTGCTATAATGTAAATCTATCTGGCAGGCAGCCATCTGCTACCTTTATACAGAAATTGATAATCCTTAGGGCTAGCTTTGTTTTGTTTATTATCTTTTAAACAAGCATATATCTATTTTCATACACAGACTAGGAGACTATCACATTAGGTTATAAAAATACATTTAGTGTTTACCTATTAGTAGTGCTGACATGCATATGCCAATAATCCAATAGAGTGGGGTTATATTTAAAAAAAAGTCAGATGAAAAAATGTAGAAGTATAACTGTGCAAGAGATGGACAGAAACTAACCAAAGAGAGTTCTCAAATATGGTATTAATTTGAATTTGCTGTTTTTACCAGATACAGTCTTTATTTCAAATATTTTATTTACTGACATTTCTTAGTTTGTAGACAGTTTATATACATTTTACTGCCAACTTTCGGTTTTACTGCTTTATATCTCAAATAGCTTCTATTCTTTATGTGATTGTATTTATTTATTAATTAACTGGGTGGGTGCATGGGACTGAGGACCCTTTTTAGATACAACCCAGGCTTTTCATGAGTAAAGGGTTAAATATAGAAAAAGTAATACAGCAATTATGTCAAAATGACAAAGACACAAGTAATCAGTACAATGAAGAACAGGTAGTCAAAACTGTGTCACAATGACAAAGATACAAATAAAACAAGTATATATCTTCTGCTAGAATATTGCACATTATTCCCTGTAAATGGATCGTTGTCATCATCATCATCATCATCAACCTCCTTTTTCCCATTTTTATATGGGGTCAGGTGTCACGTAAGCTGTTGCTACCTCTCTCTATTTAATGCCACTCTCCTACCTTCTTCAACAGTCATGCCCAGCTGTTGCAGGTCTTCCCTCATACAATCTATCCATCTATTTGCTGGATGCCCTCATTTTCTCTTGCCTTCTTCCTTCTTTTTGTCTGTCCCAAATCTTCTTCAAAGGATTGCCTTCTGCTTTCCTGCACATGTGCCTGAACCACAGTATTCTGTTCTCTTTGACCTTCTCTGCAATTGGAACTACTTAGGCCACTGCTCTGATGTCCTTATTTCTTCATCTGTCCCACAGTGTGCATCCTACCACCCCCCTCAGGCACTTCATCTCCATCACCTCTAGCTTCCTCATCTGCCCTGCATCCACCACCCAGGTTTTTGTACCTTACAGCAGCATTGGTTTCACCGCGGTTTTGTTTACCTTACTTTTCAGCTTCTTTGGCATTCTTCTGTTAGACATTGACACTCTGTGCCACTTGACTGCAGACTTTCTTATTCTAGCTTTAACCTTCTCATTCAGACTTCCCTTATTCTCAACCACCCCTCCCAGACACATAAAACCAGAGCTGAATCATGGTCAAATGGAGTCCGAGAAAAGTTAGTGAATCCTCACCCCCCCCCCCCCCCCGCTGCAGCCATATCAGTATCCACTTAATTTTTTGTCTTTTCCCAATTAAAAAAAAAAATTCAAAACAGTCAGTGTGCATCTTAGTTACATTTTTACTTTTACAATAATCACAGATTTGTATTTAATTTAAAACTTATTTAATATTTCACAGTAAAACTACTGACAGCCATTTGCTAATGAAGCAAACCAGTCTCACATTGAAAACAGACTCCTGAAACTCACATTTATTAAAAATGCATCTGGCAACCCATTAATGTAGAAGTCATAACCAAATAGCATATAGTGAAGCATTAATTAATGGCTATGCAAAGGGTGTAGGAATTCAAAAGACAGATGTGTAATATGTTTGCAAATATCTTGGGACAGCTCACTGGATGTTAGTCTTCCTTTGCAGGGGCAGCCTAGGAGCATTGTCTAGTGAGGTGACTAAAAGACAAACAGTAGACAGATGAAGGCTGGAGGAATCAAACCATGCACTACAGAAGTAGCTCATCACCTTAGTCATCTGATCTAAGTACCAGACAGACTGTTGAAGCCTAATACAATGTGTGTGCCTACAAAAAAAAGCTAAATTAAAAATGTATTCATAGTTAAGATATTAACATTAAACTCGCAGACTTCATGCTGATCAATTTATTCACATCCAAATAGTTAACACACTGTCAATAGTCAACAAAACAAAGAAGTCAAGGATCATACCCAAAGAATATGGCTCATATGATGATGATGATGATGTTTACTGCAATTAATAATTAATGTGGGATGCAGGAAACAAGTACTTATAAACACACACACACACACACACACACACACACACACACACACACACACACACACGTATATATATGACACACACACACACACGCTCTTGCGCGCGCACCGGCATATATACTCATGCATGCACACACAAAACCATCAATTACAGCCACTTGTATGATTGAATACCTCAGACATCTGTTCAAGATCAATGTAAATGAATACATTAATAAATAATAGGCCATAAATGTAGCATAGCTTGCTGCTGTTAGAAACCCATTGCAACACCCCTCTGCCCTGTCAACCTTTTAAATCAAGAATGAAAAACAAAGACCCAAAAAATCTGGAACAGATTTTAAATATTTCTCTTATAAAAAATTGAATGTATAACAACCTTTGCATTATTAAGCATTTTCTGATATATACAGTCTGAAACTGAAGTATTTCTGTTATACTTTCTTGACTGCAGTCTGGAACAATTTGCCAGAAAATATTTTGCTCAGTCTGGCAGTTGGTGTGGAAGGTTAAGGTTGATAGCTGTATTCCTGTGATACAAGATATGATTACTTCAGCCTACATTTGCCTACTGTGTGACTCTGAGCAAGTCACTTAGCCAGACTACTGCTTCTGGTATTTCTCTATGAAATGAAGATGCATTTCTGAACAATTGAATTCTTAGACTTCTTATGGAAGTAGCAATCAGGATCGAGACACACACATACACAATGCGCTTCTCCATCTGCTTCCACATCAATAGTGAAAAACAGCTCCACTTTCCAATGAAACAACTGTAAAATCTTATAGCTCAATTGTGGAAGAATTTGCAGCTCCAAATATCCCCTTGAAATAGTTTTGCAGCAGAAAATCCAAGGTTTCTTTCACATGTGCAGTGTGTCACATCAGCTATCCTGCCTGCTCTACGTTATAAAAAGACCCCACACTTTCGCAATATGAGCTGCAGGAAGTCTCGCATTAGCCCAGATTTTGAGCCAATGAAAGAAAGACTGGAGGATATTACACACTGAGGAGTAATTAGGTATTAGGATTTGTGTTGCAATGTTTTATGAGTGGGCTAGCCCCCCCCCACCTCCTAGACAGTACTAGGCCCTAGGCAGCTGCTTAGGATACCGGTGAGCTGGATCTGATTCTGGTATCTATCTGCATCCAATTCAGTGCCCCTCTCCTTTGCCATTAAAGTTTGGATGTGGAATGCCACCACCATACCTCTCAACTGTACAGATTTTCACAGAATGTCCAGATTTTTGCCTTATATTTTTGGTCCATTGTTTCATAAAATTGTGGCTTTCTGGCAAATTAATGGCAATTCATTAAAGATGGATGGGAGATTGGCATAATGGTTAAGATGTTTACCTTACAGACACAAGGTGCAGGGTTTGATTCTCACATGGGGTAATTGGCTAGGCTCAAAATGGCCCACAAGGGCAGTTAGCCTAGTACTAATCTATGAACCTGTAAGATTGAAGTTAGAAAATAATGATAGACATTTGAGATTTAGACTTTATACCCTTCAGGAAATTCATGCTAATGCAACACCTATTATTCTATCAACGTTATAAGTCTGTAAGAGCAATATTTCAAAATTGTCCCTATTTGTACCACTTTTTTATGGCTTTGTCCAGATTTCTTATTCTATGATGTTGAGAGGTATGGCCACCACCAGTGCTGCTACAGGTAATTGTATTCTGCCAAGTTTTTCACCTGGCTTATCCCACCTTGTCAATGGCTCTTTTCCTGCACTCCACCAAGGTGTAGTTCCTTCCTCCTACAGCAGTAATGTCAGTTGTAGCTTTCTCTACCTATTTTTGTCCCCTTTTCCTAACAAGTAGTTCCCAAATGTTCTCAGGGCATCAATAAGGATTTAGTTTTCCTTAGGACTATAGTTGTCTTTCTTCTTCCCTGCTGTAGCATGATGTTTTAAGCTATGATGAAGTATTGTGACAAAAGTGACAAAGTGATACTTATAGTAAATGTGGACTATGAATGTTAGTGTATTAGAGAATTATAAATAAATGGTGATAATATAAGTACATCTTCCATTGCTACTTTTGACTTGTATTTTACTTACGTGTTATCACAACCACATTTTCGCGCTAATGCTGGTTGCTTCTCCTTGTGTCATCTGGGACTAATGAAGTATAACAAAACCTCACAGACATGTAGTCTTTAATGTGTTCTTGTTTTTAGGAAGGTTTCTCACTTCAACGGCTGAAAAAATAAGGTTTGAAAAATAGGTTTCCCCATTTACTGCCAGCATCTCAAGATGTCAGTTAAGCAAGTCTCCCATTCCACTTAAAATGCGTTCTGCATTCCTTTTTCTCAGCCGTTGCCCTGAGAACAGAAAGCATCAGGAAAGAAAAGCAAAGCAGTACCCTGTCTAAACTCCTTACAAAGTAATCGGGAAGGGTAAACTGTTAAAACACGGTGGTGGGTTTGTAAAATGAGTAAGGGTTTGCACATGTTAGGATTTGTGGCTAGCATGCTCGAAAGCAGCTAATCCGTTGGAAGTGTGAGTGTGTTTCTGTCTAACATCATACGCTATGACTACCCACACATCTTTCAGGCCAACGTACATATATACACGGAGTCACTGTGATCGCTCGCTGAATTCAATGCTTGACGTCTTTCAAGCACGCTAGCCACAAATCCTCAAATTTGAACCCTTACTCATTTCACAAAGCCACCACCAACATACCAGAAGAGTTTTCCACAGTCTACCCTTCCTGATTACACTCCCTTGTTACTGTTTGAGTAAAAGACAAGAATGTCCAGCACGTCAGAAATTGTGGTTGCAATAACACGTAAGTACCGTATTTTCCAGTGTTGTTGTCAATATTGCCTGTGATGTGTTGTCCTCTTGTGCAGTGTGAGGGTGTTCAAGTAAATAAGTTAGTGTATTTTATTCAGTAGTTCAAATCATCTGTCCTTTACCTATTGACAGTGGCAACTGGCAGTGCTAAGCATTTTAACATATGTAGACACCACTGAAAATAGCACTTTGCACATTCTCAATCATGTCATTCATAAGTCATGAAAATAGTAATAACTGTCATGCCTTACTTGTAAAAATAAGAATAATTATGCTGATTTCTGTCTTTACCAACTTATTTCTACTTAGTTTTATTAATAAATAGATTTAGTTAATTCACACTTTCCCCAGACTGTTGAGAAACATGAAGCCTGAAATGGTGGACCAAGGTAAAATGGTTTAAATTGGAACTGATCTGAGAACTTCTTATGCAAATGAGGCTCACCTGCACTGGGCTCTATGTATCTCACTGCATTGCACATATATTGTATTGTATACCCGTAAAATAAATTTTAAGGTTTTATTTCAGAATTCCTTCCCTATTCAACCCACCAGCTCATTATCTATATCTAGCACATATAACCCCCCCCCCCTTGCACCCTATGATCACCCTATTTGGGAAAATATGTGAATTAGATATTAGGAGTGCACTTTCCACCTATTGTAATGGAGAGGATTACAATATCCAAGAAGGTATTCTTCTAAAAGAAATGAATGGATTGCTTGACACAATCAGAATTATGAAACCTGATAAGGGTGGGGGGTTGCTATTATGAACCTGGATGACTATAATAGAAAAATGTTCTTCATATTGGAAGGAAAAGCATACAGAAGATCATCCATCAGTGAGGTAAATTGTGCCTATTCAAAAATTAAAAATTAATTACAGGTCCTATTTATTGATGGTTTTATCGATGTAGACATTTTGAATTACTTGACTGTTATGCATCCTAAACTAGCAGTAATATTTGGTCTCCCAAAACTACATAAGAACATATCACAACCACCCATGTGACCCATAGTTGACTCTATCAATTATGCAACCCCTGGCAAAATACTTAGATTTTAAGTTAAAGAAATTTGTGCAGCAAGAGTCACATATATGTAAAGATTCATGGAGCTTCTCAAAAGATATTAATCACATACCCTTTGAAGGCTCCTATATGTTAATAATGGTTGATATAAAGGATCTTTATTCAGTAATTCCCCACCAGGAGGGGTTAGAATGGTTTGATGAATTTTTATATGAAAAGAAAATAAACCATTTTGATGTAATAATGTATACCCAGTTGATGGAGACGGTCCTTAAGAACAATTTATTTTATTTAATAAGGAGATTTTTTTACAACAGGAAAGGGTAGCTATGGGTTCTGCGTGTGGTGGTCTTTATGCTAACATAGTGGTTTTACAGTGGAAGAAGAAATATTTGTTTCCTTCTGACTTTTACAAGCATGTTAAATATTATACACGATTCCTGGACGACCTTTTTATTTTATGGGATGGTCTCTATGCCCTTATTAGTGATTTTATTAGATATTTAGATTCCACCACTTCATTTTTAAGACTTACATATTCATTTAACTTACATGAGATAGCCTTCCTTGATATTAAATTAAGGATTATCAGAATAGTAGGTTTATATCTAAAATATAGCGAAAGGACATGTATTCACATTCACTACTTCATTACAGTAGCATCCACCCTCAGAAACAGAAAAAAGCTATTATTAAGGGACAGTTTGTATGGGCTGCCCATATGGTATCACTTTCAGAAGATTTTTTTAGATGAATGTGATACCTTAAAAGATATGTTTTTAAAGAGGGGCTACCCGTTGAGACTTGTTAAAGATGTCCTTTTAGCGGTAGTAAATAAGAGAGAAAGACATTTTTATATACCTCTTTTATCTGAGGTTTCATTAGATGTAACACGTACAGTGAATGTTGCGCCCCTAAATTCTGTTTTTACTGGAAAAGATTATAATACTTCATTCATTTCTACATACACAATTGATAGTCCTGATATTAAACATATTTTGAGTAAAAATTGGTCGATCCTAACATAGTTCATAGATTAGTACTAGGCTAACTGCCCTTGCAAGTCATTTTAAGCCTAGCCAATTACCTCCTGTGAGATTCAAACCCCTGTACCTTGTGTTTGTAAGGCAAACACCTTAACCATTAGGCCACCCTCCCAACACATGACTGAAGTATCAAAACACATATTGATGAACAACCTACTGTTATTTTTAGAAAAGGTAGAAATTTAAAAAAAATTTTCAAGAAAGGACATGCTGTAAATCATTTTTCGAATGGACGTATGTTGAAGTGTGGTATGTGAAGATACTGTCCCTTTATAAAGGAAGGAACAGTATTTATGATCAACAACACTAAGATTCATATAAAAAATAAGCATAACTTTAACTCTGAACGTATTATTTATTGTGCCCTCTGTAACCTATGTGATTGTTTTTACATTGGAAAAACTGATAGAAAATTTAAAAATAGAATATATGAACATTTGTATGAAATAAGAACAGGCAAAGAAACAAATGCTTTGTATAAACATACCTCAGAGAACAGTGACCACACTTTTAATTTTTTTGTTATTGATGGTGTCACTATGGATATCAGGGTGCATGGTCTGTCTTACTAGAAAAGAGAGAATTGCACTGGCAGTTGTTATTAAATGCGAACTGGCCAGGTTTAAATGAATCCCTCTTCATTAATTCCCTTTTAAAATTGAAAGCTTTAAACAGATGATTATTTATTTATATATTTATTTATATACTTTTTCATTGCTCTTTTAAAAAATTGTGAAGCGGATGATCTTTTTTATATATTTTCTATATTTTTTCATATCTATTAACATGTATTTATTTAACATTTTTGTCATTGACATCACATTGTATTGCCCTTTTAAATTTGTATTACTTGAGGGAGTGGCTACTATCATGTGAAGCACAAAGGGAGTCTTTAAAATGTGTTCTGTGTTTGATTTTAATTTGTCTGATGAAGTTCTTTTGTTGAGGACAAAAGCACTTACCAGCTTTCTATTGTCTTACAATCAACTGTTTTGCTTTACTTTGTGGAAAACCAGCATTTTCTACAGCATCAATATACCAGTGGTTTTATTGTGGAGTATTTGGTTCACACATTTTTGCAGTTTGGTCAGCACATATGTATTGCCTCTTGTAGCAGTAAATATATTTGGCTTGTTGTAGATTAGCTGTACTTAGCTCATGAATGCATATAACCAGCAACGGTGCCTCAATCACACTCTAGCATGCAATACCTTGTTCATCATATGCATGCACTTTTAATGATAAATTAAAGTCTGTCTGACTGCTTTCACTCTAGTCACTTTCCCTTTCCAGTCACAATACTTACCATGGGGTGCAAAATCTATCCATAATTTATCACTGGGGGGAAATGTCACAGCATATTAATGACAGGCTTTACTGATGTGCTTTTTTAGATGTGTTTCTTTGACTCCCCTAAAATGTGCTTTAGCAGCAAAATTCAACATGTGTTAATAATCTTAAATACATGTAAACCACAGCCTTTCAATGTATTTCTTAAAAAATGAAAAAAAATGAAATACTACATGAGAGAAATCTCTTTAAAAAGTAATAATCGTTACATAGGAGAAATTTCTGCGTGCTATTACAGTGCACAATGTTTTCCATTTATTTACCCAAACAAAATGGAACTGGAAAAAATGGAGTTGTATGGGGCTACCTGTCCTGTTATCACAACAGACATTTATACTGATTTCATTTCAATAAGTAGCAGACCTATATGGGTGTATTGGCTGGGAAGAGTAATGTCACACCATGGGAGTATGGTTCCCCTGCATCAAAGTTATACATATCATTCTTGAACTGACACTTTGAAAAGATGGCATGCATTAAAGCCCAAGGTCAAGTCCTAAGCTGGTTTGACAAGGAGACCAAAATCCTCTTCTCCCTACTGCAGGAGTCATACCTGCAAAACGTGGAACTAATTGCAACAGGCTCCAAATAAAAAAAAAAAATAAAAATAAAAAATAGATACTTTGTAGGATACATTACACTTTGGCAACTAGAACTTATTTTCAAAAATAATAAACTTTATTAAACCAGAGATAAATTCTCCATTCATTCATGCCTCATGAATGGAGAAAGGCAACAGCCATCCTGCTGCAAAAAGGTGGACCATCTACAGACCCTGGAAACTACAGATCCATAAGTCTCATTAGTCTTTTATGTAAAGCCATGGAAAGAATTATCATGGAGATGATCAAGAGAGATATAGTAAACCTCCAGACACTGGACCCAACCCAGTATGGTTTCGTAAAGGGAAGATTGTGCCTACTCAACCTGGTGGACCTCTTTGAAAAGGTGAACAAAGCAATGGATGAGAGCAAAATCATTCACACTGAGTCCCTTGACCTGGCCAAGGCATTTGACACAATACCCCACTCGGCCATTGTTGGCAAACTCAAGAGGTTAGGTACAAGCCCATATGTCACCCGGTGGATAGCCAAATGGCTCACAGCCAGGACCCAGGAAGTTAGAATTGGGGGAGGCCACCTCTACAAAGAGGCCAGTCACAAGTGAAGTCCCTCAGGGATCAGTCCTTGGGGTGCTCTGTGATGATTGGGGAGAGATGGGCGAAGGCTGCCAGCCTAGTCAAATAGAATTTGATACATAATTCCATCAACTGTATAAATAAATGTAAAATACAGGCATGTTTTTTTGAGTGTAAAAAATACTGTGAAATGTGAAACCGCAAAATATATGACAACATTGCACTCTACTGGCCCAGTGAAGCATGTTGTGACCCTTTCATGTTTTACAAGTAGGCTCCAGTGCGTCTGGATGAAGGTTTTATGCCTATTGTTTTAAGGCTAACATTTATGACCAGAATTTACATGTGGAAGGTGCTTTATTGCTCTGGTTTCTGCTAGAGTATATATATGTGAAATGCCTTGTATTGTTGTAGTTTACTGAGCGGGTGTTAGCTTGCTAAATAATGCAGTCTGTGGAAAACCTAAGTGTCAAAATGATGCAATTTGGGAGGGCCTCAGCAGAGCTGTTGGTTAGTGTTTAAAAACTATTGTTCAGTGAGAGACTGGGAGCATTTTGACTTTGGACATCTAACTCAGCACTGCTTGCTCTTTATGTATGCTCACATGTAAGTTTTAGCACCGTGATTTCTTGTAGGAATAGTTAAAGCTAGTAAAGATTAATTAGGTATTTTTCTTTGAAATCAGACATGTACTACTGTATTATTTAAAGTTTCTGTGTGATCTCTGAACTCTTAGATATCTCTGTGGTATAGTAGTTTTGTCTTGTGTTTTAATTATTTATTATTAAATATTTTTAAAACCTTCTACCTGTGGCTGGTTTATGTAGAGATAAAGTATGCTTTAGAGTACATTATATATTTATAGGTTATTGTAATAAGCCCTTCCAATAAGCCTTGAGACTGACTAGTCATACTACCACTGGATTATAACATTGCACAGTAATAACTGGACACCCTTTTAAGGGCCTTTTAGTAGCTGATAATTAACTGGGTGGTGACAGAATTACTACCATATGGTCTGGGTAAGAGGGGCACAGCTGGAGAATCTGTGCCAGCCTTTTCCCAGGAAAGTCTGTGTGGTTGTATAACCTCTTCTCAAAGTGTGTGTGTGTGTGTGTGTGTGTGTGTGTGTGTGTGTGTGTGTGTGTGTGTGTGTGTGTGTGTGTGTGTGTGTGTGTGTGTCTATGTATCAGCAACCTGGGCAGAGACATGAAGCACTGGTTGGACAGAGAGGGTACTGGAGGTTTTAGTTTTCCCAGTTAGGCTGAGACCTGGACCCTATAGCTATACCAGTGGGGAATCTTATTGGGGACCTGGTGAGCAAAGGAGCAACCAGCCCCAGACTGACTGTGATCTCTGTGTGCACTTAAGGGAAATTGTACTTTACTGTGTGTATTAGTTATCCTTTCTTCATCTCAGAGACATCCTCCCTGGTGTTAGTGGTGAGGACTGAGGCTCCTTGATTGCTGAGCCAGGGCACGGACATCATGCTCCTTTTTGGCATTTACTTCTCAGAAGTCAAGGCCAATGTCAGTGGTCTCTTGCTGACTAAATTTCCAGATGATTGCAAATTAGGAGCTGTCATTGAATCAAACATTGACACAAATGTTCTCCAGGAGGGGCTGACACAGACAAACAACTGGTGTCAGAGTCATGGACTAAAACTAAATGGCAAGAAATGCATAATAGTATCCTTTGGGAAGTCATCCATCCCTGGTCACTATCATATTGACAACACACCCCTTAGAGTTGACCCAGTAGTCAGGGACTTAGGGACACACATAGATAGTAATCTAGCCTTTGAGCATCACGTGTCTACAGTGGTGAGGAAATCATTCTATGTTGCACAACTTATAAACAAAGGTATGGCATCTAAGTTCAAAGAAGTAATTGTTCCACTATATTCAGCATTCATCAGACCTATCATTGAATATAATGCTCCCTTTGGTATGTACCTAAATATACATATCCAACAGCTGGAATGTCCACAAAAGTTCCTCACTAAAAGAATACAGGAAACAAATAATATGTCCTATGCAGACCATCTCAAGACCCTATCCCTGTATTCTGTCTCCTACAGGCTTTTGAGGGGAGATCTATGCCTGGCATACAGAGATTGTCAGAGCCCACTCTGATGGATGTCCTGCATATCCTCAAAACAAACAGCACCAGAATTAACCATTCTAAAGACTTAAACCTCGCCTGTGCAATAAATAAGACCTGCAGGAGAGATAGGTATGTATCCCAGAGACTACCTTGTGTATGTAACAGGCTCCCCATCCATGTGAAGCAAAGTTCCTCCCTAACCCAATTCAAGTGCAGCTTAAACAATTGGATGGGAAACTTTGTAAACAGGTAACCTGTAAATGGTTCATCAACCAGGCCCATGCTTACACTTATCAAGGGTATCAGAACTCATTAGAGATTTGGGATGCATGGTTAGGCTTAAAAAGGCCCTTGTGGTCATTAACCTAGTAAACATCTATTAACCTCTATAAACCTAAACTCTTTGGCAATTTATCTTCTCAGGGTTCTGAAACCTCATGATTAATTACATGCTTATTATTCCCTCAAAGGAAAAAAATGCATCAATTAACACACCCAACACCCTCAAATGCATACTATTTTTGTTAATATCAAATTTCATATATCATTTTAGTACATAATATTCATACATAAATATGTATTCATATACAAACAACATTAAAAACATAAAGAAATACATATAAATTATCTCATTTAATACATTCTTCAAAAGGGGAATAAACCTCTCTGAATTAGAATGTGACTATTATCTGATGAAGCAATTCACTTAGAACAAAAGCACTCAACATTATTTGGGAATAAAACTGTATTTTTTTATAGGAAGAATCACGACTTTGTGTGGTCTTTTGAAAAAAAATTAGCCTTAACTCCTTTTATTTAAAATTTAATAAATACATGAGACTCAAAACGTTGTAGCATTAATGTTTTCTTATTGGAATTACTTGAGTTTTTCTCCGATTCAGTGGTCTAATCCAGTACACCTCAGTGACTGGATCTTGATATATATGTATGTGTGTATATATATATATATATATATATATATATATATATATATATAGAGAGAGAGAGAGAGGGTATAAATACCACCAGAAGTCAACCTTAAAAGGGGCTATTAGCCCAGTGAGACTAACTCTGTCAACAAAGAATAATCAAGTATAAATACATAAATATAAATCTGTGTGCATGTGTATGTTAAAAGCATTCTTTGTTAGGATGCTTCAACTGTTTTGAATAATGTTAGATGCTAGAGTCATGCGCCATTTTTGACCTATGCAACATCAAGGAATGTGTCTGTCAGCTACAGCCTTTGATATTCCACTCCATCCATTTAGGAATAATGAGAAGTGAAACTGCAGCATTGACTGCTATTAAAAAAAGCCCTTGAGGCATCACTAGCCTGTAACAAGCTTGCATTAATAGGTTAGCATATATTCAGTAGTCACCAGGTGTAATACAGCTCTCATTTCTGAAGGACACAAGCATTTTTTATCTGGGAGAGTATAATGCGTGTTTTAAAGAATCCCCACTTTCTTTCCTTTTATTTGCAAGTTACTTAACTCTCTGTGCAAAGCATTAATCCACTGCTGCTGAGTCATATCCAGCTCTTATTGTGACACCAAGAACAGCCATCACAATCCACTGTGTTTACTAGGTTTACTAGACAAGGACAGAACAGAAGTAGGTTACCATATCCTTCATCTGCATCACACACACACACACACACGCACACACGCACACACGCACACACACACACACACACACACACACACACACACACACACACACACACACACACACACACACACACACACACACACACAAACACCCTACAAACAATCTGTAGCCACTAATCCACTTATTCCTTTACTTTTCTTTGGGATGCTGAAGGAAATTGAAGTACATGGAGAAACCCCATACCAATACAGGCAAAACATACAAGCAGCACATAGAAGGTAGCCAGTCAAGAAACAAAATGGAGAATCACTGGTGTGAATCTGGCCTTGCTTCACTGTTTTTTCAAAAAAACTGTTAGGGGATTCAAGGCAGATCTCATTTAGGTTCATAAGTCCATAGGTGACTAGACTGAATGCCCCTGTGGGTCATTTTAGGCATAGCCAATTATCCCATTAGATAAGCTTTTCATACCTAGTTCCAAGGTCTGTATTAATACACTACCCATAGGATAGTGATTAGTTCTGGATGAGATAGGGATTATTTTTTGGGAATACCATTAAATATTTATAATATGAAGAGCATTTAGGTTCAGCCTGTATCTGTAAGTAGTACAGAGGGCAGTCCTGGGCTAAATTTTCTGATTCCCAACCACAGATCCATGATATGCTTGAAAAGGAACAGGGATGAACTTTATTTTACTTGGGGATGGGGATTCTGTTCCAAAGTATTTAACATGTGAGAGATGTACATATCTCTCCTAAACTTTCTAAGTTACAGAAGAAGTTTAGGTCCCTGGAATAAGTATTTCTGATGCAAACTGACTTGTGAATGTGTTGTAGGTTCATTAGTTTAGGGTCAGAGAATGCCTTATAAACCAGACACAGGTCCCACTTCAGCAGGTTTTACCAGGGAGATTTGTTTATGGGGTTAGCCCTATGCTTGTTCTTGCAAGATACAGAGCCATTTCTATGCAGTTGTTGACATGTTGGTACAAGTTAATGATGTACGTTTCTTCATAATCAGTGGAGTTTAATGGATTTGGGGGATTTGAAACTGCCAAGGTATTACTTAGAAGTCAAAAGTTTACCTTAGAGAAGTTTTAAAAGACTCTAGACATTCCTGGTATCTAAGGTTTCAACGTAATTTCAAGGGAAGCAGTTTTATGGTCTGACCTGACAAGTGAAGATGATACACAAGGGGTCGAGTCATCCATATTAGTAAAGAAAAGTCATGGATGTTTTTTGCCCCTAGTGTGTACTCTTGTTAATTGTTTCAAAGCATTTGTATTAACTTAGATCAGAAACCTCTATGCTTGTGCACTCGTGGTGATGTAGGTTCCCCAGTCTATAGCTGGATCATTAAAGTTACAGAGTAAAATTATATTGAGTTTAATGCTGACTGACTTCAGTTCATTTAAACAGGTTTTCTGTCTATCTAGGGTCATTGATGGAGTTCTGTAACTAGCTATAATGTGATAAGGGACTTTACTGATGGTAAGTTTGTCATGAAAAAGTTCTGTTGCATAATGCTGCTTAACTAGCATAGATGTACAGCACTTACTAACAAACAGTGAATCACCTCCACCTCTCTCCATACTAGCTGGTTTAAATGTGTGGAAGGTTTTATACCTCAGCACAACTGGAGCACTCTCCACTGATTTAAACCATGCCTTTGTCAGTATCTAGATATCTACTTCCTGAAAGGTGAGGAGGTCTTGCAGGGAGTGGATATTTTTCTGTTTAAGCTTGTAGCATTGGTCTGTAACATCTTCATATTATCATTTGCTCAAAAAATTGTGTTAGTAGGTATATCTGGATGTTGTTGCCTAAAACAGGCAGTATGGGGATGGAGAATGTACACTATATAGCTACACAGCCTATACATACATATATATATATATATATATATATATATATATATATATATATTATGCCTTTTCTACCTGGCACAAGAGAGAGAAACACAGTCACAGAAGTCAGTAACTGCTGGATTTAAACCATCTACCTATCTAGTTACGCAGTCTACAGAATACAACATCAACAGCCAGTGCCACAGGAGAAGTTGTATTTCCAATATGAAATAATTCATTTTGAAAGCATTACCTAATCAGTGTGTTTCCAAAACTGCCTTTTGTCTGGGGTTGCTAGAAATTTATAGGTAAGACCTCTGCCAATGAAAAGGGGTCTCCTAAATAGAAGTGTACATGACTGGTGTTGTGATGGAATCAATTGTACATGACAGAGCACACAGTCACAGTATGTAAGCAATGCTGGATTAAAACTACCTACCTACCCATTTACAGAATCTAGAGAATTCAGTATCAATTGCACGTGCCACAGCAGAAGTTTGACTTCTACAGAGACAGAGTGCACGTTTGACTGGATGACCTCATTAGTGTGTTGCAAGGAAGATGTTTGTGATAAAAGTGTGGGAGGATCCCTCTCCTCATGTTCATAGGTTCATAGGTGTGTACTACACTACTGGCCCTGGAGCCTTTACAAGCCTAGCCCATACAAGTGCCCTGGCATCATGCCACCTGACGTTAGTTCCCAGTGCCTCTATCAAGTAGAGCCATTGGAGTGATCCCCGGGGTGAACTTTCTATTACCCATCCACTCATCGAGATTTCTCTTGAAGAGAGTCAGCGAGGTGCTCTGCTTTACATGTATGGGAAGTCTATTCCAGAGCATAGGCAGTCTCTGGGTGAAGAACCTGTCCCTCCAGCATGTTCTGTTGACTGTGGTAATGAGGTTGAGGTCTCTGGAGCGTGTGGTGTGGAGGGATTGGGATTTCTTTAGATGTAGCATTTCTAACAGAATTGGGTCAGACATGGCTTTGTAAGTCAAGCAGAGATCGCCTCTAAGTAGGTAATATGAGACAGAGAATACCTGTAGTCTTTTGAGTCTGTCCATGTAGGACATGTGTTTGATGCCTAGGATCCTCTTCTTAAGGTACTTCAGTATACTCTCCAGCTGCAGGTGTCTAGTAAGGTACATGCCAAATGGGGCATTATACTTGATGATTGGTCTAATGAGAGAAGAGTAAATAGAGACAATGACCTCTTTCTTCCTGGATGCAAAACCCTTGGTAATGAGATGTGCCACACAGAAGGACCTTCTGACCACAGTGGCAATGTGGTGGTCGAAGGAGAGGTTGCTGTCAACCTGCATCCCCAGATCTCTTATAACACCTTCAGTGTTTAGTAGGCTCCCATCGATGTGGTAATTAGCGGGAACTGAGTTTTTACCAAAGGGGATGACAACGCATTTTTTGGTGTTAAGCTTAAGGCCATTGTTTAGACACCAGTCATTAGTCTGAGTGAGGCTTTTCTCTAGGATGTCTGCATCACTTGGGGAGTTAATAATGGCTCCCAGCTTGCAGTCGTCTATGAACTTGATCAGCCAGAGTCCCTTTGTGTTGGCCTGAACTTCTGAGAAGTAGATGCCAAACAGGAGAGGACCAAGGACCGATCCCTGTGGGACTCCAGTCCTGACTGATTGGCAGACTGATTTGGAGTCCACAACTTTCACACTGTGTGTTTTATCTGTGAACCAATTTGCAACCCACCTAGTGATATAGGGATTGATGCCTGGTTTGGTGAGTTTATCAATAATTCCTGAGTGAGGAATGGTATAAAAAGCCTTGGCCAGATTGAGGTAGGCTGTATGCACTGCTTTATCTTTATCCACAGCCCTGGTGACTGACTCAAAGAAGTCAACCAGGTTGAGCAAGCATGATCTCCCTTTCACAAAGCCAAATTGCATGGGGTATAGAGTTTGGAGATTTCCTATATCTTTGTTAATCAGGTCCATGATGATGTACTCCATAGTTTTACATATCAGACTCATTAGCCTAAAGGGGAGATAATTCCCAGAGTCTGTAGTCACTCCCCATTTATTGAGAGGGATGATTGCAGCAGTGTGCCATTTAGTAGGGACAAAGCCTAAGGTGAGGCTGTGACTGAATAAGGCACATAGATGTGGTGCCAGTTCATTTTATAGTTCATGTAGAACACAACCATGGATATTATTGGGTCCCATGGAAGCTGTATTCTTGACCTTGGACAATGCAGCTTTAACCTGTGCTGCAGTAATGCTGGGTGCCTAGCATTCTTCCGGTACTGTGAATGGCCCTTTGGGGGGGGGGGTAAAGTTGGCACTGAATCTGTTGGCCAGTGTGTTGGTAATATCTGTTGGCTGAGTATAGGAGATACCATTGTGCAGTATCTTAGAGCAAATCTGGGTACTGTCATAGAGGTTCTTGATATAGCTATAGAAGGCTTTTTGATTTTTAGTGCCTGCCACAATTCTGCCTTCATAACTGGCTTTAGAGGATTTGATGAGGGATCTCAACTTTTTGTTGAGGCTAATAAGGGAGTTTTTCCAGTCTTGGGGCTACACCTTTTTCTGCAACAGTTTCGTCCTTCTGTTGTAGAGTTTATTAATGGCAGGGGACCACCAGATTGGCTTCCTCTTTTTAGAGGAGAGCGTCTTGGTTCTGTTGGGTATGGCTAGTTCCATGCATTTGTGTACATGTTCGTACAGTGCATTGGTGTACGATTTGGCAGTCATGCAGCTATTTTCCATTGGCACGGGTGTCGTGACATTAGCCACCTCTGTTTTTAGGAGTCCAAAGTCAGCTTTGGAGAAGTTTTTCAAGGTGGTTACCCAAATGATTCCCCTGAGTAGGACTGGACACACTGCATCATTTGTTGAAGATATACTTACCTGACACTAGAGGGACTCCCAGAAGTTCACCACTGTTGGACTCGAACCACCTACTTATAGGTTCATAGGTTCATAGGTTCATACTAGGCTATCTGCCCAAGGGCATTTATAAGCCTAGCCCATAGTTATGTGGCTTTCGCCACCCCTTTAGTTTGAATAAAAACTATGCCTATCATTTTGCTGTGCCTCTGTCAAGCAGTGACACTGAAGTAATCCCTGGGGTATATCTGCAATCTCCCATCCATTGGTCAAGATTCCTCTTGAACAAGGCCAGAGAGGTGCTCTGCCTCACATGTACCGGGATTTTGTTCCACAGCATAGGGAGTCTCTGGGTGATGAATCTGTCCCTCCAGCACGTTCTATTTATAACCATGTCAAGGTTTAAGTCTCCCACCCTTGTGGTTCTGAGGGATCTAGATTTTTTGAGGTGAAGCATATTCATCAAATCTGGGTTTGACATGGCCTTATATGTCAGGCACAGGTCACCTCTGAGCAAGCGGTATGAGACTGAATAGAGCTGGAGTTCTTTCAGTCGGGCAGCATAAGACATATTTTTGAGACCCTTTATCCTTTTGGTGAGGAACTTTTGGGGCCTTTCAAGCTGCAGCAGGTGTCTGGTCAGATACATTCCGAACGGGGCATTGTACTCAATCATAGATCTAATAAGTGATGAGTACAGGGGGACGATGACCTCCCTTGATCTAGATGTGAATCCCTTCATGATCAGGTGGGTGATATAGAAGGTTTTCCTAACTACTTTAGCAACATGAGTGTCAAAGCGAAGGCTGCTGTCAACCTGGGTCCCCAGATCTCTGATGACTTTTTCTGTGCTCAGTGGATTGCCACCTATATGGTAGCTAGGGGTAACCTTGTTTTTCCCGAAGGGTATGACTATGCATTTTTGGCGTTTAACTTCAGGCCATGGCTCTGGCACCAGTTATCCGTTTCTGTGAGGCCCTTCTGGAGGATATCTGTGTCAGATGTGTTTTCGACTATGGCCCAGTTTGCAGTCATCTGCAAACTTTGTCAGCCATAACCCTCCTGTGTTTGCTTGTACTTCAGAAAAGTAGATGCCGAACAAGAGTGGACCCAGGACTGAGCCCTGTGGGACACCACTTGTGACAGGCTTTGAGTCTGACATGGCTCCAGCAACTCTGACCCTGTGGGTTCTGTCACTTAGCCAGTTTGCAACCCATCTTGTGATGTATGGGTTTACATTCAAGCTGATGAGTTTTTCGATGATACCTGAGTGGGGTATTGTGTCGAAGGCCTTTGCCAGGTCAAGGTAGGCTGTATGGACTGCCTTTCCTCATCAATGGCCTTGGTGACTGTCTTGAAAAAGTCAACCAAGTTTAAGAGGCAGGATCTGCCTTTGACAAAGCCAAACTGAGTTGGATCCAAAGTCTGCAAGTTCCCTATGTCTTTATTTATGAGTTCCATTATGATCCTCTCCATGGCTTTGCAGATAAGGCTTGTCAAGCTAATGGGCGGTAATTTCCAGGGTCTGTGGAGGCACCGCCCTTATGAAGTGGGACCACAGTCGCCGGCGCCACTCCTTGAGTGCGTATCCTGAGGTGAGGCTAAGATTAAACAGCTGTCCTAACTGTGGGTTTAATTCCTCGTTGAATTCATGAAGCACACAGCCGGGGACACCATCCGGTCCCATGGACGCTGTGTTTTTTGCCTTAGTGAGGGCAGTTCTCACCTGGGCGTTGGAGATGTTTGGGGGGCTACAATCCTCTGGAATAGATATCTCTCCTTTTGGGGGGGAGGGAGGGGAGAAGTTTGCACTGAACCTGTCAGCCAGTATGCTGGCAATGTGTGTAGGTTCAGTAATTTTCACATCATTTTGAACTAATTCTGAGCATATCTGGGAGTTTCCTCCTAGGTTTCTAACATAGCTAAAGAAGGCCTTATGATTCTCTTTAGAGTCCTTGGCGATTTTTCTCTCAAAATTTGCCTTGGATGATTTTATGAGAGCTCTTAGTTTTTTACTTATAATGATCAAAGGTGTCTTACCTTTCAAGGATTTTGCTCTATCTTGTAGTAGCTTCCTCCTTTTGTTGTAGAGCTTGTTTATGGCTGGGGTCCACCAGACTGGACGCTTGCCTTTGGTACAGAGAGTCTTAGTTTTGTTTGGGATTGCCTGATCCATGCAGTCCTGTAGGTGCTGGTAGAAGGCATTTGTAAGTGATTCAGCGGTTTGAGTAATGTTTACCACTGGCTCAGGGGCCTTAAAGGAGACCACACTAGTTTTTAGAAGTGTGAAATCAGCTTTTGAGAAGTTTTTCACTGTGGTCTTTTTGTTTCAGGTGGGGCGGGATGAGGACCTCCAGTGAGATTAGTTTATGATCTGATCTCACCAGTGAGGGGTATACTTCGGTGTTGAACATTTTGATCCCATGTTCGTGATGATGAGATCAAGTATGTTTTCTCCTCTTGTGGGGATGGTGACTAGTTGTTCCATGGCATTTGAGTTTATGAACTCCAGGAATCTTTGGGTTAGAGTGTTCGGGCTTGAGTAGTGTTCCCAGTCTATATTAGGGTAGTTGAAGTCACCTAGTATGATGGTGTTTGGAGATACATTTATCCCTCCAATGTTTTCAGGAAGGCCATGTGAGGTTCCTGAGTTTGAGAGGGTGGCCTGTAACATGCTACAAATTGCAGAGCAGTCTTGCCTATGGTTAATTGCACCTGGATGTTCTCCGATGCATCGTGCGTTGCCACCAACCTTGAGGTGTGGGTGTCCTTTATGAATATGGACACCCCCCCTCCTTTCTTGGTGTTGTCCGGATTTTGGGGCGGAGCATGATATGAGGTGAAACCTGTTAGTGCTGGGGTGCTCTCAGGAGCCTTGAACCAGGTTTCTGTCACAGCACAGACATCGATGTTCTCCATATTGAGAAGGGCCTCGAGTGCGTGCATCTTGAGATTGAGACTTCTGGCATTGAGCAGCATTACCCTTAGTTTTTTCCTTTTGGTGTTCTAGGGTGGTAGGTTTAGAATTTGAGCCTTGCCTAAAAAGGCACTATGGGGTGGCAAGAGCCTTTGCCAATATCCGGAAGCCCAGGGTGACAGGTGCAAGCCGTCCCTTGCGAAGCAGTGTGGCTTGTCCAGCATGTCATCCCAGGCAGACAGACATTGGATCCCCTTTGAATGACACCAGAATTTAAGCCAATTATTAAAGCTGATCATCTTATCACTGTATTGTGGCATCATTCTAGGTGAAGGTAGGATACTGCTCAAGGTCAGGGTCATACCTGCCTGGGCTACATAATTAGAGAGCTCCTCGATGTCCCTTTTCATGTAGTCCAAGGAGGTGCGTCTCAGGTCGTTGACACCAGCGTGGACAATGACTGAGTCGTACTTGTACCTGCTGTTGAGAGACCTGAGTGCTTGCGTTATGTGGCGGATTCTAGCGCCCGACAGGCAGCTTACTGTGACCTTCTCTTTACTCAGTCTGGTGAGCGGGGCGTCAGTGTGTCTGACTATGGAATCACCAATGACAAGTGTGTCTGGCATTTTGTTTGGCCTTAAGGGCTGTGACTGTTTGACACTCTGACTGTGTGGTCTATGTGTTGCATGTGTTGGGTCGTGAGGTGGTAGTTGTTTGGGTGTCTGCTTTGGTGGCCTCTGCTGTTTTGGTAAATTTTTGATCAGAGCCTCCGAGTATGTCTTTGTGTGAGTATGTGTATGATTTGAAGTTGTGATGGTACCATGTGTGACTGGGTATGTATTGTGTGTGGTTACCTTCTCCTCCTGTCTGGTCTTGCCAGTCCTATGTTGAGAGAGCTCAGCCTCCAGTTTGGCCGTATAGTTGCATCTCTCGCATGTATTTGTGTTTTGTGGGAGAAGGAGAGGATTGTCTGTGTACATGAGGCAGTTGTAACATTGCCTCAATATTCCCAGGTTCACCAGTTGAGCTGGAGAGGACACTAGCAACTGATCCCTCGACATACTAGAAGTAGTAGATAAAGAGACTTTCAAAGGACTCCGGGGAAGTGGGTTTTAGGCTGGTGGGGTACTATCTATAATAAGAGTGCTTTATCAAGGTGCAAGTACTGTAGGAGTAAGTGCTAGGCTTTACAGATAGAAAATAGTCTACTTGGGAATCAAGTAGAGATGAACTTTTCAGTTATAGGATATGCTGGTTAGATCAGCAGTACAGCTCGAGGAAGGTAGTTTTAAGGGAAAATTGGAAGAGTGGAATTTAGATGGCCCAAATAGTTTAACCTTGTTTAACCGCTGCTCTTGTGTGCAACAGTGGTAACTCAGCTAAATCGGCAGCGTTTAGCGTGTTTTATAACAGGGGATGAAGGGAGCTAGGAATTGGCCCAAAGCGACCAATGGACTACTAGTTTCTGGCTGAAACTTCACCAAATCAGACAAAAGGCGCTCAGTGCTTCCCACTCCCACTGGTAAGCAAAGAAACTTCCCTCCTTCCTAATAAGGCAATGGATCAGTAACAGGAACTAAAAACAAAGCCCAGGGATCAGCAACTCTGAAACTGGACTACTCTAGTTCAGTAAGGCGGGAAAACAAGAGATTTTTTTTGTTTTATTACAGAGACAAGGAAAAAAAACAGACAGTAAATGCTGTAAATCGGCTAGCGCACTTTAGTGTGTAGCCTACAGAAACAATTTGCAACAATTAGTAACTTAAAGTGCAATAAACAGTGTAAAATGCAGAAATCACTTAAAGTAGCAATAAAACAGGCGAAATGCAGTCACTAGCTTAAATAACAGTGGGAAAGCCACAAAAATACTTATATCTGGTAGAAAGTCACTCTTTTAGCTCTCTGCTGCTTGGATCACTCTGCAGGCCACCACGAGGATCTGTGCTGAGTTGGTACAAGCTAGAAAACGCGTGTTTAGCGTGTTTTATAGCAGGGGGCTGAAAGGAGCTAGGAATTGGCCCAAAACAACCAATGGACTACTAGTTTCTGGCTGAAACTTCACCAAATCGGACAGAAAGGCTGCTCAGTGCTTCCCACTCCCACTGGTTAGCAAAGAAACTTCCCTCCTCCCTAATAAGGCAATGGATCAGTAACAGGAACTAAAAACAAAGCCCAGGGATCAGCAACTCTGAAACTGGACTACTCTAGTTCAGTAAGTTATCTATTTACTTAATATTGAGAGCACAGTATCAGTCACAAGCACCACAGAAGTCTGACTTTAAATGTGTGAAAATGCATATTTCTAAGGATTACCACATTAGTGTTTTACAGAAAAACTAGTGTGCATCACAGTTTTGAGTGAAAAGGTCTGTATCGTGATATGCAGAAATAGCAGCAATTTAGTGATCCCAAGTAATGACATAATGCTCACATAATTTATCTATCCTCTCATTCATGTACATTTTGCTACTGTGAGTGACGTGGACCTGTTTCTGAGTATGTAGTCTTGATGACAATCACAAATTGAAACAGTGGATTGACAACCAAGTAGTCATGAACTTTCAGCTTGGGATGACAGTATGGAAACAGCAATCGAGTATGTGATTTTCACTTGTATTGTCTCATGACTGGACAATGTCCAGTGGAAGTACAATGAGACAGGTCAAAATATATGGTTCCTGCACTCCTGAATACCACTGATAAAGTACATGTGAAAAGGTTCCAAACCATTCTACATCATCCCCAAGTGTAGGAGTGCAAACACAACTTTACAGAATGATGTGCTCATCAGCATCATATTGAAGCCCGCATATGCCGAGTACAACCATGCCTCTCAACCTCTTACAGCAAGAAATCTGGACAAAGCTATTAATAAAAGTGGGACAAAGGCACAGAAAATAATAAGGGGAATTTTTCAATATTGCTCTTACTAACTTAGAATGTTGATAGAATAATAGGTTTTGCATTAGCATTAATTTTCTGAAGGGTATGAAGTGTGAAACTCAAATGTCTGTCATTATTTTCCTAACTTAAATCTTCAATGATCTGTCACTAATTTGACAGAAAACCACAATTTTATGAAAAACGGATGAAAAATATGAAGCAAAAATCTGGACATTCTGGGAAATCTGTACAGTTGAGAGTTATAAGTACAACACTTCGTTAACACAAAGAAAAGTTGTACAATCCAATCACATAATTTAAAAAAAATTCTCTCAATGAAGACCAATGCCTGCAAGCTAATTTGTGCTGCTGGTGGTGAAGTATTTACACATGTGTAATCATACATTGAGGTGTTTAGCCTAGAGCTGGAATTAGCAGTATTTCATGTTGCCCTGTGGCATGTTCTATGCAAATATGGAGTATAAAACATACAAACCATTCAAAATTTGATGAAATCCAAAACAGTTATGTGTTCTGATGTATTGTGATTTGATGAAACCATAAGGAGGATAGTGTTTTGTTAATAAAATTTGTAGTGCACAGTTGCACACACACTCTATTAATATGGAAAAAGATTACATAATTGTATGACATGTTTCTGGATTTGAACCCTTGATAGTATAATATAAAAGTGTGAAGACTGAAGGATTATCTCAGCTCACCACATATAAAGTCACAGTTTAATAAGCTAAAATCGCACATTTGAACGGACTATGACAACAGATTGAAGCAATGGAAAATGTAGGCATCAGGCTTCATTACAATGATGACAATTGTAACATCACGTAAGGTGTATATTGCATTCAGCAGCCCAATAATTTTGCTAGAGTAGCTATCTCACAATACTACTATCAGTCTGTATTTATATAGCTCAGCAGGGCTAAGCATATTTGCACAAGGTGAACAGAGCTAGTGCAGTCAAAATTAAACTTTTCAGCTGCATCAGATAAGATGCAGAAATGTGGCCATCAGTTGAAAATCTGTACACTTTAGAGGTATTGCTGTGTACAATACAGTGTTTCCAGTATAGATCAAGAAGGGGTAGGAGAGTGGCACCATGACAAAACATAAGGAGGACAGTTTTGGGTGAATAGCATATGTAGCACACAGACACATAATATTAATATGGAAAATGTTACATAATTGTATGACATCATTTTGGATTCAAACCTTTGACACTGTAAAATACTACTGTACAAATCTGAGGATTACCTCAAATCAGCACATAGGAACTCATATGTTATAAAGTTTAAATTGTACATTGTAAGAGACACTAACAAGAAGAAGAAATGGAGCATTTAGGCAACAGCCTTCATTACAGCTATATCAATTGTAACATTCCTTAGACTATACATGACATCCAGCAGCCTAATAGATATGAAAGAGTAACTTTATCACATGTTTTTTTACTTTTAATTGTTTTTTATAGAGTGTAGTGGACTTTAGCATATTTGCGCAAACTTATGCTAATGCAATCTAAAGCAAAAGCTTACTCATTTTGCCATAAGACATGAACTGCCATTCATTCTCAGTTAGTACTGCTGCTCAGTGCCAGGCATCATGCAATGTGGAGGACTTAGACTGATAATACAGAAGAGGGCAGGGAGACGGGGGGGGGGGGGTGGCAGGCAGCCAAAAGATTATGAGGCAAACAGGATAATGGTGGCTGAATACAAAATGGAAGCAACAGCTACACATAAAATAATCTTATAAAAACAGTCAATAAGAGTTTGGCATAGTTCTGGACTAGAACCCTTTAAACTGCACACAAATCAGTCTATAGATCTGATCATTGTCTCAGCACACTGAAAAGGAACTCCTGCTTCACAAATTTAAAATCACACAATTGAAGGGGAAGTGACAACCTATTGAAACAAGGGAAGATGTAAGCATTATTAGTACGTCATGCTCTGTGCAATAAAGTGTTTGCTATAGGGAGCAAGAAGGGTTACAAGAGTAGAAAAAAAATTAAGATATGAACAGGATAAGGATGGATGAATAAGTCTTCCTGGTGGGTTTGGAATGTGATTACAAAGGTCTATTGCTGCACTTTTCAAATGCTATACTAAATTTTCCTAGTCCGGCTATGGTCAGAAAAATGTAACTGGAAATAAACATAGAAGTTTGTAGTTAAACATATGATTGGAATATAAAGAGAAATTAAATGATAAGTCTGGAATCAAACCCTTGACACTATGCAAAAATATCAGTCTACAGACATGTGAATTATCTCAATGCACAACATAGGGACTCTTACTTCACTACATCCAGCAGCCTAAAAATCTTATAACTGTTTCAAAGTAGTGCTTTTACTTCGTATTCCAATAGTGCAGCAGGATTAAGCACATTTGCACAAAGACAACCAGACTAGTACAGGCAACGAAAATAAAATTCACTGTTTTTTGCCATAGGATGTGAAGCAGCAGTTGCCTTCACTCAGCACTGATGCACAATGCCAAGCTCCAAACAAACACTGATGACAAAAACTGAAGGCGTTTTGATAGGCCATTTTTGGTCATGTGTGTTCAGTGTGTTTCTATATTTTGACCATACTAAACATGTGAAAAAGGGGTAAATAGGACAGATACGAAAATTAGGGGCAAGCTGAGGGAAGGACATAGGGGAAAGAATACAGGAATTTGCAGGATGCTAGTGGGGGGCACCTTAACTACACACTTCTTCACAGCATGTATGTAGAATTGTAAACAGAATGTGATGAATTTGAAGAGCCATCACACCAGGGATGTGTGACAACAACCGAATAATGTTGTACAGCCAATCGGACCAAATCAAGTGTGTCAAGATGACATATAGGCAAAGTGGAGAGCTATGTATGAGGTGTATTTATTTATTTAGTTATTTTTGGTGGTGGTGGTGAGAGAGAACTGTTGTGGCAGGTGCTTAAGAATAAGAAGGTCAGGTAGGTAAGTATGTTAGGTAGCAGGTGTAGGCATAAAGGATAAACAAGACAGACAGGAATGGCAATGGACACAAGAGCTGTGAAAAGGTAGGGGACATCTGAGGTGCATCCACATCCAGTTTGAACACTGTGAGACTCTTGCCCTGACCCTAAGAACTGTCATTACTGTTTCCTGTATCAGGTTCCTGGGTCAGTGCCAGCATGATGCCAGTCCAGCAATCCAACACAAGACCTTTTCAATTCTGCCAATTCAGGTGTCATGGTCCCGCCCCATTATGATCTTCACCAGTCCTGTCTGCTCCTGGTGGGTAACAAAATCACCACCTCCACTAATACTGTTCCAGGAGGGTACCACTGCACAAACAGCTGGAATAGAGGTACCTGTCACAGGTGGCGCAGGTAAGGCAGGTGTTGTGGAGGCAACATTGATAGGTTGCAACCCAGATATGCTGGGTGTCTGTGTTGCCTGTGGTGGTGCCACTGAAGTCACCTGTGGAGGTATGACAGGCCGAACTCCAGTGGTTGACTTAGTTCCCTGTGCTGATGGTCATTTTGGTTATAGCAGCAATGTATCTCAAAAAGAAAAAAATGGTACATAAGTAAATAAAAAAGAGAGAGATAGGGTTGGGGGAGATAAAACAGAGATAATAAGATCATTGGCATGTCACATTATTTTATTTCAATACATAAAGAAATATGACACATAAATATGTTCACCTTTGACACATCCAGATATGATGTGAAGGCATTAATGTGTAATAATCAATCAGTCTCAGTACTATTATATAAAAAATGGAAAAATGTATTTGACTATGCCATATCGGCTATATGCTTTCCAAGTTAATAACTGTGGTTACCAGCAATGAATTGTTAAAGATATTCAGTGTTATAGTTAAGATTTTAGAAATACTATCTTGTAATAAAAGCTCATTTCCACTTTTGGGAATTGAACCCACACATAATTAAGCTGATGTACTCATTGCCTAATGCATTAGCCAAGCACTGTTGAAGAAGGCATGTATGCTTGATATAAAAGCTTGGGTATGTCTACTCAAGCAGATACACATTGATGACCAGAAAAGTATTATCTGGCTTGCATTCATACCTGATGCATACTTATCTTGTGCCTCTCTGACTTGAGTGAGTCTCAACTGATGCACCTCACATTTCTGTTTTATCTCTTCTGCAGCTGTACACTAATGAAAAAAAAAGATACGGAAACATAATGAATAACTGTATTGGCTAGATAATCCAAGCTATACCACTGACTGGTGATGAGTCATTATACTTACACAACTGAGGGGTGTTTTGTGTCTTGAATTCCTCCTCCTATCAGCTCAGAAGGACCTGCTTACACCTCTTCAAATCACTGTAATAGTGACCACATTGTTCTCTAGTGTGTGGAATGGCAGTTTCCCTGGAGACAACTTTGGCCAAGCTATTCCAAGCCTCAGCCTTATACTGAGACCTGGTATAACCCCCCTGAAGCAGCCTATGTTTGCAGTACTTGATGAGGAGTGCCACAAAAATCCTGGAATTCTCAACACCCTACCTTTGTGCTTTAAATCGGATGCCATCCTCACCTTTGCCAGCCATGCCTACAGAAGTACAGCTAGAATTATGTGTTTGAATTGGTTCCCAGTTCAGATTTTTCATCCCATATGTAACATTCTGCATGCAAATGGCTTTGCAGACACATTGGCAATGATTACATCCAAAAGCAATGAAGGTGTGAAATATGGCAGTGAGATTTGGCCATTTCTGATGCTCAACCTATTTACATATGTTCCAGTATTAAACAGTGACATGTTTTATGGTGTTTCTTTGGACCATTGGTGGTTGAAGGAAAAATGACATGACTTTTGACATATTGGGCTGTTGGAGCTACACACTATCTAAATTTAGTAATACCACCTTGGAAGTGAACTCATGAGAAAATGAAGGATAAAATGTTAACCTTTGGTTATACACTGTCAGTGCCACAGAAGAACATCCTTTGTTACTGGTTATTGGCTAGGTTTGAAATAGTCTGCAGATGATAGCCTAGTATTAGCCCTTGAACTTTTAAATATGGTTCTTTGAGATATACTACTTTCCAAATGAATGGTGAATACTTAAGAGATGTTCTTATATGTCCAACTTGAATTATGCATGGTCCTGGAGGTCTATGTAAAAGGCAATACTTGTGGTTTTATACACAGTTCAGAGTCATGGAATTGCATAACCTGTGTAATACATGTTCAGATATGTTCCGTACATAATTCATATGGCATACTGTCCTAAACACATATTTATGATAAGCGATGAGTCATAATAATTATAACAAAGCTATTGTGCACATCAGACATATGCAAGTGCATTTGAAATTAGCTATCCTCATCATTGTCATTATTAATATAATTTATACTCATTATATTTAACTTATTCAGCAAATACTATTGATGTTGCAAAAATCATAATTATAACAATAATTTATATATATTGTTACAGTCCTAAACCAAAGTTTGTGACAAATGTAATTCTGATCCCCTCAGTAAAAATATGTGTAAAAATATATGCAAACTGTATTCAAACTCTGCATTACCTCTCCATCATTTCTCTAAACACACTGCACTTACACCTTGTACAACAGAGATCTTTAGCTTGGCAAGTACATTTTCTTCATTCAGTACTGTTCAGAGTGTTGATGGCTGGGGTCTATATCAGCATTTTGAAAATGTAATAGGTCAAATCACTAAATGTCAAACTGAAATGATTGACCTATTGCATTTTCGAATGCCGATAAAAAAATAACCCCCCCCCAAAAAAAATTTCTAAAGTGTGTAGGCAGGGGGCAAGCCCCCCCTGCACCCCCCACACCCCCGCTACTTAAATATACCAACTCCGAGACCACACTACATTGAGGTAAATGGAAATATCCCCTAATGGAGATTTCCGTTTACCAATTCCATGTTCTGCCCTTTCGGTATTCTCGATGCGACAATATCAAATTCGATATTGTCAGCATTCAAGATGCTGATATAGACCCGATGGTTGTGTACTGTGCCAGGCTTGTTTGCATTAAAGAAGGCAGCCCAAGTTAAATTTTTCAAAAAAATGCATTTAAAAAAAATGAAAGGGAAATGAAAACAAAGGGGATATGTAGCAATGACAATAATACATATTGCATTAAACTGAAAGATTCATCCTTTTCACATCTCCTTGCCACATCAGAACTTAGATTTCCATCACACATTATCAGAACATTAGGTAATGTCAAGTAATCTCAAAGGTTACAGACAGCAGCTGAAATTTGATCTTTTTTTAACAAAGCAGATATAATTAATACTGACATAATTTCAAAGGAAATTCCGGTCTTTTAAAAGTACTGCCTGAGAGATAAGCTGATGCAGTAATGCATCATATGTAATACAGTTTTTTAGATGTCATGTTACTAGTTTTATGTTATCACAATTTTAAAAAGTAATAGTTTATCACATGCATATAACATTATTAATAATGAAAAAGTTGAGTTTCCAACAACAGAAGCAACAACTATGCATTCATAGACAAACGTGTGTCAATAGTTATTTTAAACCATTCATTAAAACAATGTGTCAACTGGCTTCAAACCCTGCATTATCTGTTCTCCTTCTCTAAACTCAGTGCACTTATACATTGTGCCATAGAGATAGGTAGCTGCCAGATGCGTTTTCTTCACTCAGTACTATCCAGAGTGCTGATGGCAACACACCAGCACCAGTGTAGTTTGCTCTACTGAAGGCAGACAAAATTAAAATGTTAACTTTTTATCCTGGGAAGTGAACCATTAATTATTGGGGTCTATATTATATCTTCGAACGCTTAAAAAAGCGAACGCTGATTGATCGAACTTATTTTCACGAAACTGCAAAATATCGAAGCAGCAGAAACTCAAATTTTTTCCTAGGGAAAGAATTCGGTTGTCCATTTCTATTGCTTCGGTATTTTCAGTGTTATGGTGGAAAGTTACCGGTCGGATTCAGGTAAGTGTACGATTGTGTGGATGTGAGTGTTAGGGTGATTTAGGTGAGTTAGGGTTAGGGCTCGGGTTAGGTGTGTGTGCGATTTAGTGGACATGAGGGTTAGGGCGGATTTAAGTGAGTTAGGGTTAGGGAGCGGGTGAGGTGAGTGTGCGATAGTGACGGACCTTACGGTTAGGGTTTGGGTTAAGGTAAGTGGGTAGTTAGTGGTGTGTGCATAGTTTAGTGTAGGGTTAGGTATCAGATTTTAGGTGTATGTGTGTGGATTTCTGTTTGTTTGGTGTGCTTGTGTTGTGTGTATGTGTTTTGGATCAGCGATTTTTTTCCCTGGGAAAAAAATCACTGATCTGACAGTTCGAGATTGTAAGCTTTCACTTAAATTAGGTCAATGAATAAGCGTTCGCTTTTTTAAGTGTTTGATGATATAATATAGACCCTAATTATTGCTAGTGACCACAGCCTTTCCCTATTCTGCAATGTCAAGCAGTACACAAAGGATAATGAAAAAAAATAATAAAAACAATGTTTTGGTATCTCTTTGTGATGTTCTCCCAAATTTGGCTCTCTTATTTCATGAAAATATGCATATTACTAATGGCACACAACATCAACCACATCTATATTTGAAGCTTGATACCATGGTATGAACATGACACATTTGAGACTATTTTCACTGTCTGACACAAATAACAGACAAATTCAAAAAGAAGAAGAAAAACAGATTACACATGGTCAAGAAGGCACAATGCATAATTTTACATTAATGGTCTATATAAGCATTTTCTTACACTTGCCCATTGTAAAGTCCCACTACATATGCAGATGAATGGTATGTATGCAACAATTAAGCTAATAATTCCTATCACAGTAGTAAAAAGTGTTTGCAATAATACAGGTTTTGCTTGACCTTTCTTTTGTCATCATCTTTCCCATTTTTATGCTAGTCTGGTATAAATGCATTGTCATTTGTATTTAATCTGATATTTGCTTTTATTATTTAACTGTTATGTACTTTATATGAATTATAGACAACAACATGTCACTCTGAGGTGCAGTTGGATCATAAGTATTAATTTGGCAATGCAAATGTTTTAAAAGGTTTATCTCCTAGGTCAGTCAATTTAATACCCTAATTTTTTATTAACTCTATTCTCTCTCTGACAAACAATCAGTAAATGTGCAGCAGGGTAACAGGACTGTGAAAAACATTATAATTCCTGTACTTATACTAATCATTTAGTTTTTCAAGCCATTAGCAAGTAACACCTCTCAGTGCTAATTTTTGCATTGCTAGCGTATGTGCATGGAATAGTGCTGGTCCTTATACCATGTTTACCTTCCCAGCACTTAGTGCAGATTGTGGTATTCATGAATGCTAATGATTTGACACCTGATTTGCATATTAAGAGTGTTGACAAGGCTGGATCTGTACTATACAAAGATAATCATTTAGGTAAGGCACTTGTACTGTAGTAGGGAAGACTGTTTGGATCCACACACTTTTCAATACTGCTATTTGACTTGCATTACTTCTGTCTAGTTTGAGAAATGATTTTATGTAAATGAATGTTGCTGTTTCTTAAAAGGGGAATTGTTTTTACATTACTGATGCATAAAACTTCACAATACCATTGTTTGCTATCTGTATAGCTTTATCCATTGCTGTTTGTTAAAGCCATATATATATATATATATATATATATATATATATATATATATATATATATATAACAGTTCTTCATTTTAATTAAAAAGTTCATTCCATGAAAATGTTTCCTGCCATTGTAAAGGATTGCTGTGAAAATCTGAACACTTCTTCCAAAATTGTGTTATATCAGTATTAACAATGTCAGAGGGTTTACATTTGTAGTCCAACAAATGTATTAAGCATGTGGTATATATCTGTCAACTATCAGCTCAAGTGGATATCCAATTCATTTTAATTATGTAGAAACGTCTTTGTAATGCTGCTATGTGGTATGGAGTTACATAGTTCTTGTCATCCTTAAAGACTTTTATCCATGCTTACTTAATTTGTTTTGTTGGGGGTTACAATTCTGTATTAACTTTGTGTGTAGTCCTACAGAGTGTCACATTTTGCTTTACTTTTGTGCAAGATGCCTTAATAAATTCATATGTATTTATTAACAATTACACTTTTTGCTTAATTCCCTTTTTTTTTCCTTCTTATGTTTCATCTCACACTTGGCTATGGTGCCCAAGACAACTTGTCCCTGTAAACCTCTGAACACAGATAAAGCAAATGAAGTCATCATGCAGGCAATATGGCAACATGGACCATTCCTGTTAGACAGGGGCAGAGCTAGCAAGCTCTCCTGTGACCATAGCTGGGGGCAGATAGACAATAACATTAATGCAATTGGAGATATGGCCAGCATTACCAGAACATAAGACATTATACCAGTGATATGATAAAAAGCACCAAGCATTGTGCAGCTGCAACTGCCTGGGAAAGGATGGCCACTGGCAGTGGTACTGCTACCAATTCACCACTGACTGAGACAAAGGAGTTCCTGTCCACTGTCAGAGATACAGACGGCTCAGTATGAGGTTCACAAAGAGTTATTGATGTTGGTGTTGAGGTGGGAGACACAGAAAGTATGTTCTTTGCAGAACACCCAAGTGTGCCATATAAGAAATAATTAGGCTTTGGTGTGTGTTTATGTGTGTGTGTGTGTCTGTGTGTGTGTGTGTGTGTGTGTGTGTGTGTGTGTGTGTGTGTGTGTGTGTGTGTGTGTGTGTGTGTGTGTGTGTGTACACACAAGCACACACACATATACTATATATATATATATATATATATATATATATATATATATATATATATATGTATTTTATATATATATATATATATATATTATATATATATATATATATATATATATATATATATATATATATATATATATAGATATAGATATAGATATAGGTTCATAGGTTCATAGGTAGGTACTAGGCTATCTGCCCGAGGTCATTTATAAGCCTATCCAGAGTGTGTCGGCTTTCACCACCCCATTGATTAATTAACTGATCCTCTGTCAAGCAGAGCCAATAAAGTAATCCCAGGGGTGTATTTTCTGTTAACCATCCACTCATTAAGGTTTCTCTTGAAGAGTGTTAGTGAGGGGCTCTGCCTGATGTAATTTGGAATTTTGTTCCAAAGCATGGGGAGTCTCTGTGACAGGAATCTATCCCTCCAGCATGTTCTATTTATTGTTGTTGCAAGGTCCAGCTCACTTGAGCGCATGGCTCTCAGTGACTTGGATTTCTTTAGGTGGAGCATGTCCATCAATTCTGAGGTGGACATGGCTTTGTAAGTCAGGCAGAGATCACCTCTGAGTAAGCGATATGCCACTGAGTACAGCCAGAGTTTTTTCAGTCGGGCTACATTGGACATATGTTTAAGACCAGTAATCCTCTTGGTGAGGTAGTTTTGTGGTCTTTCCAGCTGTTGGAAGTGTCTTCTGAGGTACATTCCAAATGGGGCATTGTACTCTATGATGTGTCTAATGAGTGACGAGTAGAGGGGCACTATAACCTCTTTATTTCTAGATGCGAACCCTTTAGTAATTAGATGGGCCACATAGAAGGATTTCCTAACTACTTTGACAATATGATTGTCAAAGGAGAGATTACTATCTACCTGGGTCCCCAGATCTCTTATTACCTCTTCTGTATTAAGGGGGCTGCCACCTATGTGGTAATTCGTGGGTGTTTTGTTTTTCCCAAACGGGATGACTATGAATTTTTTGGCATTTAGCTTGAGGCCATGACTTTGACATCAGGTGTCTGTCTCAGTAAGGCCCTTTTGGAGGATGTCCGTGTCAGCCGGAGAGTCAATTATGGCTCCCAGATTGCAGTCATCAGCAAACTTGGTTAGCCATAGTAATCCTGTGTTTGCCTGTACTTCTGAGAAGTATATGCCGAACAGTAGGGGTCCCAGGACTGAGCCTTGCGGGACACCACTTGTGACTGATTTAGAGTCGGACCTGAAGCCCGCTATTCTTACCGTGTGAGTTCTGTCAGTAAGCCAGTTGGCAACCCATCTTGTGACATAGGGGTTTATGTTCAGGCTGGTGAGTTTTTCTGTAATACCCGAGTGGGGAATGGTGTTGAAAGCCTTGACGAGGTCAAGGTAGGCTGTGTGAACCACCTTTCCCTCGTCTATGGCTTTGGTGATTGTCTCGAAGAAGTCAACCACATTTAGTAGGCATGATCTGCCCTTAACAAAGCTGAACTGGGTTGGGTCAAGTGTTTGGAGGTTCCCAATGTCTTTGTTAATGAGTTCCATGATGATGCACTCCATAGCCTTGCAGGCCAAGCTAGTCAGGCTTATGGGGTGATAGTTATCAGGGTCAGTTGTGGCCCCTCCTTTTTGGAGAGGAATAACCATTGCTGTGCACCATTCTATGGGCACATAGCCTGTGGAGAGGCTGAGGTTGAACAGCGTGCTTAGGTGGGGGGTTAGTTAGTTCTGTAGTTCATGCAAGACACAGCCTGGGACACCATCTGGTCCCACTGACGCTGTGTTTTTGGCTTTTGAAAGGGCTGTTTTCACCTGTGCGTCTGATTTTTGGGACACTACACTTTTCTGGTATTGTTGTGGGCCCTTTTGAAGGTAAGAGGGGGGTGAAGTTTGCGCTGAATCTATCTGCCAGGATGTTGGCAATATCAGTAGGTTCAGTATATTTTGTGCTATTTTGCACTAGTTCAGTGTATATCTGCGAGTTGCCACTTAGATTCTTAACATAGCTAAAGAAGGCGTTGTGGTTATCTTTTGAATCTGTTGCTATTTTTCTTTCAAAGTTAGCCTTGGATGATTTCATGAGGGACCTCAGTTTCTTACTGATACTGATCAGGGATGTCTTTCCTTCTTGTGAATTGCTTTTTTTCTGAACATGTTTCCTCCTTCTATTGTATAGCCTGTTTATTGTAGGGGTCCACCAAACTGGTTTCCTTCTCTTAGAGGAGTGAGTCTTGGTTTTGCTAGGGATAGCATGATCCATGCATCCTTGTAGGTGCTCATAGCGTGTATTTGTAAAAGTTTCTGCATCTTGGGCAGCATTAACCTTTAGCGTGGGGGCTGTGAAACTTACCACCTCTGTCTTAAGTAAGATGAAGTTTGCTTTAGAAAAGTTTTTTACTGTAGTTTCCTTAGTTGGGGGTGGTGGTGGGGTGTGGACATCCAGAGTGATTAGTTTATGGTCTGATCTAACCAGTGACGGGTTGACATCCGGTGTGGAACACCTGTCATCCATGTTCATGATGACCAGGTACAATATGGTCCAATATGTTTTCACTTCTGGTAGGGGAGTTTACCAGCTGATCCAGGGCATTTGAGTTGATGAATTCCTGGAAGTGCTAGGCCTGGGAATTTGTACTCGAGTGGTTTTCCCAGTAAATGATAGGGTAATTGAATTCACCCAATATCAGGGTGTTTGGTAGGACCTTCATATTTTCCAGTGTCTCCAGAAAGGTGGAGTGGTGGTCCTAGGTCATGGAGGGTGATCTGTAGCAGGCCACAATTTGCACTGCAGATTTGCCTGATGTTAGTTGCACTGTGCCACTAACCTGGAGGTGCAGGTATCCTTGATGAATATGGATACATCCCCTCCTTTTGTGTTTCAGTCTGTGTTCTGTGGCCGAAACGTGTGGTATGAGTTGTAGCCCGGTAGTACTGGGGTGCTCTCTGGAGCCTTGAACTACGTTTCAGTTACTTCACAGATGTCAACATTCTTCATACTGAGGAGTGCTTTGAGCGCGTGCATTTTGAGATTTAAACTCCTGGTATGGAGTAGCATATACATATATGTTACAAATGCACACACACACACACACACACACACACACACACACACACACACACACACACACCCGTGTGTGTGTGTGTGTGTGTGTGTGTGTGTAGAGAGAGAGAGACAGGAGGGAGAGGAGTGGGGGAGAAGAGAGAGTGCAAGAGATAGAAAGAGAGAGGCTGGCAGAAAAGGAAATGGGATAGAGGATTTTTGTATAAGATATTTCTTATTAAGCAGATGTAAAGTTTGTTTTTGGTTATTGTGTCTTTTGGATTATGTTTTTTTTTCTCTTTTTTTCTTCTTTCTAGGCATATCTAATACTAATTTTCCATGACCACATGCACATAGTAGATTAGTTTTTTTCTTATGATTGTACATAAAGCAGATTTATGTATACATTAAAGTCCTTTTTTTAAATTGCATTTGCATCTAGTATTGCTTAAATTATATTTTCCATAGCATTTGTTTGATCTGTTTTTATTCTCTTTCTCTCTTTGTAATGTTAATTACTTGTTATCATAAGTGATGTTGATACTAGCACTGTGGGACTCCTACTGCCTGATGTCAGAGTATCAGTAACTTCAAATGATGGCAGTAATGATGAGTCATAGTTTGGGGTTGCAGGGAGAAAGAGTCTAACACTGAGGTTGTGGCTCCCACATCCCATGTCTATATTTCAAACACAGTCAGTATGCCTAAGCATACCCATGACATGGATCCCTCAGAGATAAAACAGGTCAAGGGTGACACAGTTGATAAGACTAATGAGGTAATTCCAGTTGCACTGCTGGCTGAGTCTCTCCAAAGAGATCTTGAGAGCAAAGTACCACACAAGGTGTTGATAGAGGTGCTTTGAGGAACCCTGCTCTTCACCCTTCTCTTGATGTTAGTGTGTCAGTTGATGTCATGAAATGTATGTTTAGGGCCATCGTGGAGGCACAGGTACAGTCTGCCAGGACCTTAGAAGAGATAGAGTCAGTACTAAATGATGTGTGTTGCGACATGAGAGACTTCCTGAACTATGTGGGTGACTCCTTGGATAGAATGAATGACACACTAGTTTTGTATGTAATGGAAAATCAACTGCAAGAAGGTCAGCATCCACATAGCTGGAGAGGCACTACATCATCAGGTGTTAGCCAATGTGGTCATGCACCATCCCACTCCCATAGTGGTACTACTTCCAGTGCTTCATCAATGGTCGAGGTATCCATACTCAAAAGTGGCAACCAAGTGGTCATGATCCTGGATGTTGTCATGATGACAGCATGTCCAGTAGGCATCATTCACATTTAAGTACTGCACTGACTTCTAGCCAGGGCCATGTAACTAGCAGTGCAACTCTTGGTAGAGGTAGTGCTCATGGTCAGGACAATGACAATGAACTGACTACTCTACCATGCACGGCTCACACCTGTCTGAGATGGAAGGATGTAGTAGTGATTGTGTTCATGCAACCCCCCCCCCCCCACACACACACACACACACACACACACACACACACACACACACACACACACTCACACAGACACACACACACACACACACACACACACACACACACACACACACACACACACACACACACACACACACACACACACACTTTATATAAACAATCACTACTGAATAATAGCAATCTGTTATTACTGGCTCTGAAATTTGCATACTTGCAATCCTAGTTTCTTTCTCATACACACTCACTTCTTTATTGTCAAGCTTGCCCTACTGTAACCCCCGCACTCTCACCATGTGCAAGTGATGATGACTGTGCCTGGCCCTTTGCACATTTCTTTGTGAATTTGGATTGCCCGTGTCTGAAGCACAGCGTGGATAGCTACTGTCATTTTATTGGTTGTATTACTCTTACTAATTCTGCCTTACTGGTTACAAATTGTTGCTTCCAGTTAAACTTGTGCAAATGATGGTTAATACTGACCTGCTCACTATTGGGTTATCAACTTTGGTCAGATGTCATATGTGATGCATATTACTGGGAAAAATCACAAAGGTATATTGCATAATTCACTCGTGACTTACTCTTGTCTTTACTGTAAAGTTGAGACATGTTTCATCTTATTGACAAACAACTATTTGCATATGAAAGCAATCACTGACAAACTGTTTTTTTTTACATGTTCAGCACTTACCTTGGTTAATACTGCAGCTACAAGATGTGTCCTTGAGGGTTGACTCTGTCTAATACTGACAGAACACAACCATTACATGGATAAGTAAAAGATAAGCACTTTGGCAGGCATCAGTTTTAATATTTGTATGCATTTAGAATCTTAGTTTATTTGGTTAAGTAGTAATTACATGTGCTATTCTTTGCCTCTTCGCAAGAGCCATGGCATATTGTGCATGCCTATGTCTGCCAGTACCATCTACATCTGGTGGTTCCTCCTCAGATTCCTCATCTATACCTGCTGTAGCTGCTAGCCCTGCCTGTGGCCCTGAGAACTGTGGTTCAGGGCTTTGTTTTCCTTAATGAATCTGTTTCTTGAAATTTATATTGTCCAACATGGCACAGACTGTGAGTATTTTGGCAGAGGTGACTAGGTTGTACTGCATGGCACCTTCTGATGTGTTCAGACAATGGTACATTGATTTGAGCAAGCCAAATATACATTTTATTATATTCCTAATTTGAGCATGAGTATCACTGCATCCTTGATCAGTGGGGTTGTGTGGGTTTCTCATGGGTGTCATGGGCCAATATTCCAATGTATAACCTACATCCTCTACTAGATGCCCTTGTGATAAGTCACCCCTAGCAGGCCTTGTTTACAGGTCACAGGTGTGCCATATGAGTGAGTGATGGAAACTGCCAGGGTTACCTGCCCACACATTGTAGATGATCCTTTGGGCATTACAGACAAACTGACAGTTAATGGAGTGGTATCCTTTTCTGTTGATGCACCTCCTTCCCTGTTTACTGTGTGAGGTTTTATTTCTATGTGTGTGTTCAGTCTATGGCCCCCATAACCTCAGGGATGTGAGCTATGACATAAAACTGTTGCTTGGTTGCTCTTTTCTCTGTGGTTGCCTTGGAACCAGATATGATCTTTTCTATGTTGCAACATTCCATTTAGAAGGTGATGTAAGATTCTAGAAGTCTGTGACATCCCTAATATATGCCCAATGGGCTTCTAAAAAGTCCCTTTAACTAATATTCATAATGATACACATACCTTTGTTTCCACTGGGATGGGGTCTCCACAATTTCCATGGAGTCGCATCTGAGGGCAGCAGAGGTTGCATATTTCTTTTGTTGTTTCTCTGTTCACCCTGTATCACTCTACAATTTCTTTTTCATGCAGTCCATGATATGTCAAAAGGGGTTTGAGCACCCTTCTCCTTCTTCTTCATGCCCAAGTCTGGCAGCAGCAGCACCTTGAATTAAAGTCTGTTGCACATACAGATTAATGATGGCAGCAGCAGCAAACTCTGATATTTGTTTTCTAAGGGTCTTCATGGCTGTATTCCAAAGAGTTTGAGATTTCATGGCAAAATGGAGCACTGCTCGTACAAGATCACTTTATATGTTCTTCAATAACATTGCTATGTTGGATTGGTTAATTAGCATACAACTCACCTACTTATGTTTTCATTAGTATATTATATAATGTATCCTTGCTTTGAGGCCATTCACAAAGGGCACAGCTTTTTAGTGAATACAAAATGTATGATGTCATGTATGATAGCAGCACTATGTGCAGACATTCATGATTCCATCTGAGTGTCTTTTCCATCTATCTTAAAACAAGATGACTTTCTTTTAGGCCTTTCTGTAGATGATCAGGGTGTTTCTGTACCTTTTTTCATACCTTACACATCTTTCTTTAATCTTCCATTTTCTTTCTTCAGACAGCCCAAATTCACAGTCACTTGCTAATTTTTGTAGTGGTATTACTGTTCTTAGGACTATCAAGTTTACTGTTTTGTTTCACAGCTTGAAAAGTTTAATGAGTCTTTTGGGTAAAGCAATCATTTTTGTGTGTTTTATGCTAACAGCACCTTTGCTAGTCAGGTTAGGCCAAAAAATAGTAATTCATTTGGTCATTTTATTTTCAGTTTAAGAAAACTCTATTCTAATGTTACTACTGACTCTCTGCTTTGACACAGTACTCTCTAGCAGTCCACTCTCACAATCAGTACTCTGATATTTTCTTGCAGAGCTTTAAAATCCCTTTAGAGTGCATTTATTTGTTGTACATTGTTGCTGGATGGCCAATGATAAGGCTGTCAATACATTTTCCAGAATTTTTTTAGTTTGTGATAACACTCCATTTTTAACCAAGTCTGTTTTTCAGCATCACTTATTAACTGACTTACTTCTTCACCCATTATGTGGTGGCAACACACTTTTGCTTTTATCACTCACCAGGCCACATGCAAACTTAATTTCCACAGAATGTCAATAATCCTTCCATTTGTTGCTTTATGTGTCATTCTGTGTACCTCAAACTACAACCTGAAATGCCTTCCATCATCTATACAATCTCTTAATACACTTAAAGCTGGTTCCACTCCACAGACCACAGCTTCTCAGAGAGCTTCTCAGAGACAATACCACAAATATTGAAAACCCTCCCTACACTCATAAAACAAATTATTGCTGTCAGTAAATTCAGACCCATCTTAAAAATAACTACCCCAAATTCCTCAAACTTTTCTAAAATTTGTATTCACTTAAGCATTAAAAAACATATTCCAGGGTCTCATATAATGCACATTTTTCTTTCTTCACCTATTTACATTTTCTCCCTGCGTTTTCTGTTTTTCGCATACTGATTTTTCTCTTAATGTGCCTTTGTGTACTCTTCTATATTAGATGTTTTACATGTTGCAAATATTTGACATCATCTCTGTTTTAATGCTATTAATCATATTCAAAAATGTGTGTATACTCTATGTTTGCATGTTACTCTTAGTAGTTAAAAAACATATATTTATGTAATCATTACTCTGTAAGTATTCAGCGATTATTTGTTTTTATTTTTTCTGGACTAAGCCTGAAACTGGTGCATCTGGATCAATACTCAACCTGCTTAACAAATATTAAATAAAGCAAAGTAAATCTCTGTTTATCTAAGGTAGTGGCATATTAATTGAGTTGTGAGCTATAACGTTTGAAAAACTTTGTTTTGTGCCAAATATAACAGCAATTTTGTTGCACTTGACACTTTTTTTAACAGATAGCTTCTGGTTTGGTTAAATTAATTTTGCATGAGCTTTGGTAGTATATTTATTGATGAGTCAGCTCTAAAGAGGATAATGTAATCTGGGCACTTTATATATATATTTCAAAACAGCAAACACTGACATTATGGAATCCCACTTCATTGAGCCTGACTTCATTGAATCTTCATTATATCAAACTCCTGGAACAATGAACATAAAACCCAGGAAAGGAACCACTCGACCACGAGGATAAAACAACAAATGGCAAAAAAAAAAAAAAAAAACTCCAAATTGGGGGCTTCACCCCCACCCCCAGCTAAATATACCAACTCTGATATCACACTACAGTGGATGAAGGGCAAAGTTCACCAAGGTGGCCAAGTGATTCCTTTCGCGGGGTTCGTTTTCGTTGCTCGATGAAGTGGGATTCGATAATTTAAGAATGTGGTGTTTTGAAGGGCAACTATATATATATATATATATATATATATATATATATATATATAGGAAAAAATGTTAAACAAATTATTAATGAATAAGGGGAAAAGATAAAGTGGGCCTAGGACTGAACCCCATGATCTGCAAGTTATTAACAAATAAGGAGAAAAAATAAAGTGGGCCCAGGACTGAGCCCCATGATCTTATCCCCATGATGCAGATGACTTCAGTGCACTGGTGTCCAAAGTACTGTTTGTTTACATTAATAATCTAAATATTCTGCTGCTTAGGTCAGAGGTGAATTATTTTATGACTCCATCTCTGTAGCCTATTTCCTGTATGGCTGAGAGCAGGAGAGTGTAGTTGAGACATTTAGGAGCACTCCTAAAGTCTGCATGAACTGCTGCTGTTAGCTGCTGCTTCTACAAAGCTGCTTCTACAGAGCATCACATGTTTAACTGTCGACTGTGTTGAATGCTGTTTGCTGTTTTTGTCCTGTATCCAGGGAGTAACTCGTGCTGATTATTAACTAGTAAATTGTTAGAAAAATATATATTAATCTATATGTTTAGTGCTTATTAGAAGCTAAAAGGGTTAACACATTTCATTCTATTTTATGCACAGCTTAATTCTGTATGAAATTATAAGATGCTTTTTCAAACTGCAGTATGCTTTCTGAAATTGCAAGATGCTCTCTGACCTAATATTTGCTAGCACAGCAAGATTCATGTTTATGCCTTTTGGAAATGTACTGAGAAGCAGGTGATTATCTGCTAGGTCAGGAAAATGAATGAATAGTGAATGAATAGAACAATACTGTTTTCTATAATGTGATTGAACATGAACAATCAGCCCTGTTCGTGTTATGAGAACATGCACAGCTGCGGAAAAGAAGAGATACATCAAACAAAGACTGCTTGAAGAAATGAACTGTAATCTGTACTTGCTTTGTGCTCGAATTAGCCATAGTACCTTGAATGGTAACATTGAATAGTGAGAAGTTGTATCTGACCGGTGGTCATCAAGGCCACATTGTTTTTCTTAGGAAGTTTTTTTTGTAAACTTGATATGTCAGCAGAAAATCATGGACAAACAGCTGTTGTGAAATAATATTGAAAGAACTTGTGATTTATTACGTCATGAAACGAAAACGCCAACAATTGGCAAACAATACACCAGGAATCTGGAAACAGTGCTGGAGACAATGATAATTTATTGATTGAATCCAAAAACCAAGGTTAAGCGCTTTCTTCAGTATAAAACTGCCTTCATCAGAACAATGAATGCTAAAGTTCATCACCTTATATACAACCTCCCACAAGAAAAACCCGCCTTTTTTACATCAATTATCCTATTAAAACTTTAAATACAAAATTGTATAACAAAATTGAGCACTTCATCTGTAATGCTTAAAACCATACATATTGCGACTTGTGCCACAAAATATTCACATAGCAAAGAAAAATGTTGTGTGAACTGTTGTTAAAAATACACTTAATCAGTTTAAAACTCAAGTATACTACAATATTCTCTAAAAAATACCCACTAATACTAACTTACTCAAACTTTATTCCTATCATCAAATACAAGTATGAAATATTCATTTGTGTAACTCCCAATTAATCGATTGTTAATCTTTGTGAAACGAATCTACAAAACTATAATTCATCTGGTTCATTGCCGCTAATGGCATTGTTTACTATGATGTAGAATTTATGATGTATAGTACGGAATACTATACAGAATATACATATAACTTGTAACTTGTGAACATATATATATATACAATAAATACACATGGACATTCTAAGTCCTAACAAGTGGCTTTGTTGGAATCACCTCATTGAGGCCAGGGGGGGTAGCTGCATCTAACTTGATCTGCCATCTGATCTCCCTTTCCCCCACCACTGCCTTAATGTTACCACCACGTGGATTTGGAATAACTATATCTAGGATGGCAAATTTAAACACCTTACATTGTGGATTGCTTATTAGGTGTCTAGATAAGGCATTGTTGACATCACATTTCCTCATACAATAGGTGTGATCATATATTCTGTTCTTTAAACAGCGATCGGTCTTACCCACATAATAACTTTTGCATGTTTGACAAACACCCAAATAAACTATGTGTTTAGTCAAACAATTGCCATTACAGAACCATACCTTGCTTTTTAAACTGTTTCCTAATATAATATTGGACGTATCCAGGATGTATTTGCAAAAGTTGCATTGACCACATTTTTTAGTACCTGTTCTCTGTATTCTCCTGGCCTGCTGATAATTGGATTTAATTTCTATAATCCTTTTCAAATTATTGCCCGTTTTATAAACAAAATGTGGTTCAATAGTTACTTTGTCCTTTATTGCCAAGTCACTTGTCAAAATATTCCAGTTTGTAGAAATTATATTCTTCACTTCATTGGTATGCCTACCGTATTTAATTACACATGCCTTCATGTATTCATTGTCTATTCCCTGCCTACCACTATTGTTGTTGTTGTTATTGCTATCATAATTGTTAGCAATACCTACCCCCAATAAGGGTTTGTATTTATGTCCCCATTCCTTAATAACGTAACCAGTGATGTCCTTGATCATTTTTTGGGGGTATCCTTTGTCTGCAAAAAGTTGTCCTATATATGACATTTCCTGCAGTAAATAACTTTTATCAGTTGTCATGCGGGCAGCACGAATACACTGCCCCTTGATAATGCCCCTTTTAGTGCTGTATGAATGGGCACTACTGAAATGTAAGTATCCGTTGCTAAACGTATCCTTCCTGTGGATACGGGACTGGAATGATTCACCCTCACTATAGATGTAAACGTCTATGTAACCAATACCAGTATAATCATACTGGTGGGTGAACTTAAGATAATCAGTAGTGCTATTGATGTATCCCATAAAGCACAATAGGTCTTGTTCACCTCCCTCCCATAGCATGAAGATGTCGTCCAAATATCTAACATATCTCTTGATTTGGAACATCCACTCTGATTTAAGTATAAATTCCGTTTCCCAGTCCAATAGCACCAAGTTAGCGTATATAGGGGCACACGCGGTACCCATAGCCACCCCTATTTTCTGTTTGTAATACTCCCCCTCAAAGTAAATATAATTGTGATCCAAAACTATATCCATGAACTCCATCAACAAGGAAATGTCTTCATGTCCCAGGCCACTCTCTCTACATATACTGTTGTTAAATCTAGCTAGGCCATCATCCTTGGGTATACTTGAGAATAGGTCCTGGACATCGATAGTGACATAAATGAGATTGGATTTCCACAAGTCCTGCTTAAAGATGCCCAGGAACTCCCATGAATCCTTCATGATGTGGTCCACGGTTTTGTACATGTGTTTCAATTTATGGTGGATCACATGACCAAAGGGGAAGGCTTTGCTTGCACTACCAGAAATTATTGGTCGAAATGGAGGGTCGTTAACATTTTTATGGACTTTAGGGATACCAGTAATGGTAGCAAGTATTGGGAATTCAACCTTCAAAAATCTGTATAGTTCTTCACTAATTCTATTCTCTAATATAAATTCTTCTAAGTATGAATCAATACGTCCGTGAGCAATGTTGACTTCATTCAACGAAGAGGGGATATATTGTGTTGAGTTGTTCAGTAGTTCAAAAATTTTATTAATATATTTTTCATTATCATAAAACACTATACCCCCACCCTTATCAGCGGACATAATTCTAATATTTTTGTCGCACAAAGATTCAACCACGTCCAAAACCTCACATCTAGACTGTCATCTTAGTAGGCAATACCTTGTAAGAAATGTATAAGAATATCTTCACTTCCTGATTCTAGTTAGACAAACTCTGTATTAGCACGTTTTTGTCTCCTTGCTGCAAGATTAAAGTGCCTTAACCTGAACCTGCCATGTGTTGATCATTTTGAAGTTATTTTTCCTTTGACAGATTGGTCCTTCAGACCGGAAACTCTCACTTCACCTCAGGTCAGATGGGCCAGGTGGCATGAAACCGTACGGGGAAGAAACCACATTGGTTTTTCTGCTTTGAAAGACCTCTGACTGAATTGTCGTTCAAAAGAGGCCAGCCACTTTTCTGATCTGCGACTGGAGGACGAGTTGGTATACGAACCAGAGACGGTCAATCACAGAGGCTCAGGTAAGGTGAGATTTACCTTTTTTCTGTTTTAGATCAGGGACTTGATTGGAAATATCTGTCAGGAGATTTGTTTTGTACAAGTCAGGGACAGAAAGATTGCAGTCTTGTCATAGATCAGGGAAACAGAATAGGTAAGACAGTTATTCTAGATAAACTGTGAAACAGAAAATCGTGGTACCAAGTGAGAATAAGAAGGGTTACGTAACATTTTTTAACAATCAGAACAATATGGGTAATAAGTGCACAAAAAGTTCCCAAAACCCACCGCTAACCGAAGATGCAAAATATATGCAATTACTGCGTGCCGACAATGTTAGATACTATACAAAATGGGTTAATAAATATGAATTTAATGGCAAATTAGAAAAATCCTCGCTTATTAAACTTGTCAAACAGCTTAAAGCTGATGCAAAAGGTCAGGTAAAAAAAGCAACGTCAATTGGGGGTTCCTCAGGCACACAGTTGGATTGAGGAAGCAAACCGTAGGGAGCAAAAAAGTAATAATTCAAAAGCTATATTTCTAGATAAAGAAGACAATAATTTGGCAATAGCATCAGCCCCTCCACCCCCTCCGCTTACTGCACCAGAATATGAAGCGAATGGACAAGTTGGTCCACCTCCGCTATACCTGGCTGTTACCGCAAAGCCAAGACCGTATGTTAGAGATCCCATCGAGACTAGGTCTCGAACATGTAACTTAAGAGGAGATATTGAGTTATATGAAATAAACAAAAATTCACGAGCTATGAGTGAAGAGGAGATATGTCCACTCATAGAAGTACCAAATCCGCAGGCAGGACAGGCAGGACAGGACCCGACTCTCCTAGTATATAGACCGTGGACACCTGAAGACATCCGGAAAGCCACAGAGGGAATTCCCCATCCAAAAGTTAATTTTAGAAAATTCTTAGAAGACTTACAGAGCATGCGGTTAAGTTATCATTTAAATGGAGAAGAAGTAGAAAAAGTAGTCAGACAGATCGTAGGTCCAGATTGGCACATGATCAGTGGCAACTGGAATCCCTGTGACGCAGAACACAAGCCACTCCCACATAGCAACGCAGAACTGGATAACAGAGTGAAAGGTCCCACAGACCGAATCTCTGAGAAATGGAAGCCTAGAGCAGACTGGACTTGCATTAATCAATGCATCCAACAGGAAGGTGAAACTGTTGACAGATATTATGCTAGATTATTGGAATGTTTTAATAACCATTGTGGAATGCAGGTACCTGAAGATCAAACACATGATTCCCCATATGAGCAGCAATTAAAGAATGCATTTTTGAAAGGCAGTATTTTGCCTATAAGCAGCTTTATTACAAAGCACATGGTAGACCATCATACAAGTAGATTACAGTCACTACTTGAATATGCTAGGCATGCCGAAAGGTATTTTAACAGTAAAAAGAAAAAGAAAGCCCAAGTATTTGCTGTAGAAGACAGAGCAGAAGTTTATGTAGTACAGTCCGGAAAAAAGGGCAAGAAAAATGCCCAGGGAAACAAACAATCTGATAAACGATCAGAAGAGTTTGAAGAGAGAAAGAAAAGGGGTGAATGTTTTAAATGTGGAAAAAAGGGAAATTTAGCAAGGGATTGCAAGCAAAACAAGAAGGTAGCCATGGAAGATAAGGAGGGTGAGGACTGACTATATGATAGTCAAGAATCACTAGAAGGGAATAACCAAGAAAAGACAAATGCAAATGTGATAGAGGGAGCAGAGAATGTGACAGAAGAAATAGAGGAAGTACAAGAAATCACCGATGGTGAAGAAAGTGAAATTTTGGACTTAGCATTATTGAGCCTAGAGCTCTATTTAGCAGACACAAAACCGGAAGTTACACTTCTGGTAGAGAGGAGGGAAGTTAAATTCCTGTGTGACTCAGGGGCTTCACGAACCCTGATACATCCTTCCAAACTACCAGAAAATTCAGAATCACTTGATTACATATTAGTGAAAGCAGCTAATGGACAGCTGTATCGGAAGCCACTCTCCCATAACATAGCAATAACTGATCCTGTTTCAGGGATGACCCAGAAAAGCAAAATTGTTGTTTCTGAAAAATGCCCAGTGAACCTTTTGGGCAGAGATCTTATGCAGATATTTGGCATAGCAGTAGTACCGACTATACAGGGTATGGAAGCACAGTGACAAATGGATAATTTTGTGGTGCGACTGGAGGGTGAAACATTTTATTGGTACAGCCAGGACTTAGTCACGACTGGTCCAGGGGCAGTAACCAAAGAACCGATGAACGTAGCCATCAGTATGTCCCCCTCCCTTGACACTGATAAACAGCATTTGTTGCACTGTACTCTGTATTATTGTAGCACACCAGGACCTGATAAGGAATATGAGCAAGAACTGTTTAAAAACCATGCAAACAGATTAGTATTACGTAATCTGTACTGGGACACAGAAGGGAACAGTGTAGTTAGCTGTTCATTGCCCCAGGAATTCTTTGCACTCTATAAATCTAATCGATTACCACATGTTAGTTTAACTAAAGACAAGAATGTGAAATGGGCAGATCTTGGAGAAAAAGTCACAAAGTGGGAAAAACAAACAGAGTTAGAAGTGTCAGAACAGGGAGTACAAAAGCAGAAGTTAAATTGGATAACGCAGACACACCCAGCTGTACACTTGCAGTCTAGTGAGGACAGCTGATTAGCACTCTTACTAGAAGAGGAAGAAAAAGCTTTACGGAGCATAGCAGAAACTCTCTGGTCAACAGGGAAATCAGATGTAGGACTAATTCGTACAGCAGGACCAGTTACTATTATGCCAAAATCAGCATTCAGACCTCAAAAGAGAGGAAGGATGCAGAAATAGGAATCAAACCTATAATAGCAGCTTTACTTAAGGAAGGAGTACTGGTAGAATCTTCCAATTCACCATGTAACACACCCTTATTTCCTGTTAGGAAAGCGAATGGAGAATGGCGTATGGTCCAAGACTTACAAGTTGTAAATGATGCAGTAATACCTAGAGCACCTATGGTGCCAAATCCACACACCCTATTGAATGATTTGAAGCCTCAACAGAAGTATTTCTCTGTGGTAGATATTAGCAATGCATTCTTTTCGATACCGATACACCCTGACAGCCAACATTGGTTTGCATTCACATTTCAGGGAAAAAGGTATACATACACGCGACTACCACAGGGGTATTGTGAAAGCCCAACAATATTTGCACAGGAGATGGCAAGCAACTTGGCAGGATTTAGCCCACCAAGAGGCAGCCAAATTTTACTTTATGTAGACGACATCCTGCTGGCAGCCCCCACCCAGCAAGAATGTAGAGAAGATACCATAGCATTACTACAATTTTTAGCCACTCAAGGACATAAAGTAAACAAAAACAAATTGCAGCTTTGCAGAAAGCAGGTTAAATACCTGGGATATGTAATATCCAAAGAAGGCAGAACATTAGATGAAGATAGGAAAATAGCAATTTTACAAGCACCCAAACTGACTACCAAGAAAGAAATTATGTCCATCCTGGGCACAACTAATTTCTGTCGGAGTTGGATTCCAAACTATGCCTTGGAGTCTGCTCCATTGACCAACTTGCTATACAAGAAGCCTATGGCAGCACAAGATTTATTACAATGGACACCAGAAGCAGAATCAGCTTTCTGCAAACTGAAACAACTGATAGCATCCTCATTAGTTTTAGGATTACCAAACTATCATAAACGTTTTTTTCCAAACTGTAGATTGTAAACAAGGTTACATGACATCAGTGTTAACACAGCAGCATGGGGATTGCTTATTATTCATCATAGCTGGACCCAGTGGCGCAATCCCTGCCCCACTGTGTACAAGCAGTAGTTGCAGCTGCAATGGCAGTACAGGCTTTGGCCTCAGTAGTGTTGTTCCACCCTCTCACATTGAGAGTGCCTCATGCAGTCGCAATTATTTTACTGCAAGAAAAAGTAGCATATCTTTCTCCTGCTAGACATCTTTCCTGTATGACTATACTCTTGAGCCAACCTCATATGACAATTGAATGATGTACAACTTTAAACCCATCTACCTTGCTCCCAACCCGTGCGGATGGCACACCACACAGCTGCCTGCAGGAGATTGAGCAAAAGACACTGCCTAGAAAAGATCTAATGGATGTTCCCTTGGATGATGCCGAAGTGACATATTATGTGGACGGCTCATGCAGAAGGGGTCCTACAGGACAGAATCTAGTGGGGTATGCAGTAGTTTCTGATACTGAGATTTTAGAAGCGAAGTCTTTACCACACAACTTATCTGCACAAGCAGCAGAATTGATTGCTTTGACAAGGGCTTGTACCTTGGCAAAGGGTAAATGTGTGAACATTTTTACTGACAGCCAGTACGTTTTTTCTACTGTCCATGTTTTTGCACAACAGTGGAAAAATAGAGGAATGATAACATCTACTGGTAAACCGATTAATCATGCGCAATTTATTTTAGATTTGTTAGAATCTATTCAGTTACCTCAGAAAGTAGCTATTTGTAAATGCGTAGCTCATACCAAGCAACAGGATAGGATTTCAAAAGGTAATGCAAGAGCTGATACAGCTGCAAAGCAGGCAGCTTCAGCTTCAGAAGTATTTCTTTTGAGTGAGGTATTACAACCTTCTGAGATTTTAGATTTAGAAATGTTAAAAACAATGCAGACACTTACTACAAATGTAGAAAAACAGAAATGGATAAAACGAGGAGCAATTCTTGAGAAAGGGCTGTACATCTCCAAAGAAGGTAAACCAATTTTGCCGTCTAACTTGTTTAGAGATGCAGCTTTGTTGAGCCATGGGCAGTGCCATGTCTCAAAAGGGGGATGGTACAGTTAGTGAACCGAGTGTTCACTGCATATGGATTTACAAACTACACAAAAAATTTTTGTGCAGCATGCCATGTTTGTAACAGGCATCATGCACAAGGGGCATTGAAGCCTAAGCAAGGGAGTTTCCCAACACCACCGTACCCGTTCCATACTATCTGTATGGATTTCATAGACCTAAACAAATGTGAAAATAAGAAATATTGTCTTGTCATTATAGATATGTTTTCAAAATGGGTGGAAGCTTTTCCGACCAAAAATCCAGATGCAGCTACTGTTGCAAAAGTCCTTGTTAAAGAAATTATTCCTAGATTTGGCATACCAGAAAAGATCTACAGTGACAATGGCACACACTTTGTAAATCAAACCATACAACAGTTGAGCCAATATTTCGGAATTTCCTTAAAGAACCATTGTGCATACCACCCCCAATCCGCAGGATTAGTAGAGAGGCATAATGGGGTTTTGAAAAACAAACTTAGGAAATTGATTAGTGAGACACAGAAGAACTGGGTGCACTGCCTGCCTCTGGCATTGTTGAGCATGAGAACTGTTCCAAATGCAAAGGGGTTAACTCCTTTTGAAATACTGTTTGGGAGGGCATATTATATACCTCAGTGGAAACCTCTCATGCCTGCAGACCAGGAGGCTGACAGTTCACTTGCAGAATATATGAGATGACTTTTAAGTAATAAACAACTTTTGCAGTTAAATTCTGTTTCAGATAAAGAACAAACCAGACCATCGGAAGCAGCAGTAGTCCCAGGCACGTGGGTCTGGGTGAAAGTTATCAAGAAAAGGAACTGGACCACACCAAAGTGGGAAGGGCTGTACCAAGTGCTACTGTCAACACCCACTGCAGTCAAGATTGCAGAGCGAGCATCCTGGACTCATCTGACACATTGTAAATTGGTTAAAAACTTTGAACTGGAAAAAAACTTGTTACTGTTACACAAAAACAAAATGACCAGATACGGAGCAAATAGAAATGCTGAACAACCTCAGAAGTATTGCATGATCATTCTGTTGGCCATACTGATAACATTAATCTTTTTGCTGTGGCCTTTCCTTTTTCCAGCCACACAAGCTGAACTGAATAAGCATGAATCATTCATAGACTGGCATCCGAATTTTAACACTTACCAAGCAATTAAATATGTGTATGCTAAAACTTTTAATATTTTGAATTGCTGGATCTGCACAGCTATACCAACAGCATACGGGGGATTATTAATGACTGCTGTCCCCCTAGGGGTCAATGAGACCTGGGAAAATTTGCTTTTTGATACTACAACTGTAAAATCACAACACAAAATAGCATTGTACCTGCCTGTTACACAAAAGGGAATTGTATGTTTTTACAAAAATGATACTGTTCAGGTAGGTTGGAGTAACTGTAATGTGACTGTTCCTTACAAATGTTATACCAAGGCCAATAATGCAGGTTATATCTGTGATGCAAACTATGACTCATATCTTGAGTCGATTCATAAAACTATCGATGAGATACAATGTAATCCTGTTCTTTTAAAACAACTGTCTATTATTGATAAGAAAATGTTTCATGCAGGGCAAGTGTATATTAATACTAAAGTAGAGAATTGTTATTTTGTTTGTGAGAAAAAGGCATACAAATGGTTACCTGAGAACTGGTCCGGCAGTTGTTTTTTGGATTACCTGGTTCTGGCCATACGACACACTGCAGTCTTGCCTCAGGGAAAAATTTAAAATGTCAGAGAGGTCACCAAGAAAACCAGAAATCCAATCCGAAGGCCTGAAAATCCAGTGGGACGAATCGAAGCAGGCTGGAGAAACCATAATTCCGTAAAAAACAAAGATAAACTGACACACATGGACTTGAGTGACACTATTATATCGTGGGCAGGTATAGCCCCTGCATATGGCACAGTGAAATCGATTTGGGAGCTGAGAAAACTGTCCAAACTTCTTGAAGTAATGAATAATGCAACTTTTTCTGCTCTCGAGTTAATGACTGATGAACTGAACGCTATGAGAACTGTGGTGCTTCAAAACCACATGGCTCTTGACTTCACCCTAGCAGCGAAAGGTGGTATGTGTGCTTTAATAAAAGAGGAGTGCTGTTCGTATATTCCTGACAACCAGCATGAGATAAACGACCATCTTGAGGTGATTCAGCAAGTGTCGGCCATGACCAAACCAGGCCCAAACCCACTGATGGACTTTTTCCAGAATTTGTTTGGGGGGTGGGGTAGCATCCTAATGAACATCCTGATTGCCATTTGTGTGGGATTACTTCTATTAGGAGTGTGTGTTTGTTGTGGTATTCCCTGCATGAAAAGATTGATCAAAGATTTTATAGACATGTCAGTTTCTGAGACTTTATATCAAAGTACTGAAATTGAAGAACTGTTGAAAAATGAAAGACTTTCATAAGTTTAAACTGAATGAATCTCTTAACTGCAAATTCTGAACAGAAAGAGGTTAGGAGAAGAAGCAATTGTTTATGCTTTTGAAAATAGAATAAAAAGTATTAACAGGGGGGAAATGTTAGAAAAATATGTATTAATGTATATGTTTAGTGCTTATTAGAAGCTAAAAGGGTTAACACATTTCATTCTATTTTATGCACAGCTTAATTCTGTATGAAATTATAAGATGCTTTTTCAAACTGCAGTATGCTTTCTGAAATTGCAAGATGCTCTCTGACCTAGTATTTGCTAGCACAGCAAGATTCATGTTTATGCCTTTTGGAAATGTACTGAGAAGCAGGTGATTATTTGCTAGGTCAGGAAAATGAATGAATAGTGAATGAATAGAACAATACTGTTTTCTATAATGTGATTGAATATGAACAATCAGCCCTGTTTGTGTTATGAGAACATGCACAGCTGCGGAAAAGAAGAGATACATCAAACAAAGACTGCTTGAAGAAATGAACTGTAATCTGTACTTGCTTTGTGCTCGAATTAGCCATAGTACCTTGAATGGTAACATTGCATAGTGAGAAGTTATATCTGACCACTGGTCATCAAGGCCACGTTGTTTTTCTTAGGAAGTTTTTTTGTAAACTTGATATGTCAGCAGAAAATCATGGACAAACAGCTGCTGTGAAATAATATTGAAAGAACTTGTGATTTATTACATCAGCTTAGTAGGCAATACCTTGTAAGAAATGTATAAGAATAGCTTCACTTCCTGATTCTAGTTAGACAAACTCTGTATTAGCACGTTTTTGTCTCCTTGCTGCAAGATTAAAGTGCCTTAACCTGAACCTGCCGTGTGTTGATCATTTTGAAGTTATTTTTCCTTTGACATAAATACATTTGCTGACATATGTAAATAGCTGTTCATATATATTTTTTCAGGAGATTTTAGACATCGGGATTATGCATGGGTTGCCAACAATGAGACATTATACTGTTGCTAAAGGTATGATTTAAGATGGGAGTTAATGGACCAGTTATGTAAGACACTATCATTTTTATAAATCTAATGTCAGTCGATCATACTGCCTGCCTGTCTGTCTGTCTATCTATCTAGTTATGTTTCTATTTGCCATCTACTCATTTACTCTCCAGTCTGTCTGCCTGTCTGTCTATTCATCCATACCTGTCAGCCTCTAAGCATTACATAACATAGCAATGGCCTTCACAAATCACAGCACAGAATCAGAAAAATGAGCACTTTTTAATATTTTTCAAGAGGAAGTCTTTATACAACCTGTCTCCTTAGTGACAGGGAGCCTTTATATAGACTTATATTATTTATTTAATAAGGTATGTACCACAAACAGGTCTGATTTTATGAGGAACATCAGTACATCTAAACAAGGGTAAATCTGAAAGCTAAAATCATAGCACTATGCAAAAGTCATAGCAGTTGAGAGATATCTATGTATGTGTATCTGTCTGTCTATTTGTCTGTACATTTATCTTTCTCTTGTTAAATAGCTAAGTTAAATGGTCCAAGGACCCTTTTCAGCCACAGCCCACTCCACTGAATAAAAATACAATAAACAAAAAAAATGCAGAAGAATTTAGTCAACACTTACTATAAAATAATAATGTAAGATCAAGACTTTGCTTACAGTCAGCATATACAACAAAATATTTCTGGTGAAAGCATGCACAAAAAAATAAATAATCCTATCCAATTTCAATCTCTCCATCAGTCTGTCTATATCTGTCTGTCTATTTATCTATCTGTCAATCTATCTGTCTGCCTGTCAATCTATATTTTGCTGTCTATCCATCTGTCTATGCATTCATTGTTTTGATAATCAGCTAACTCAACAGCTCAAAGAACCATTTCCAGCCACAATGCAGATACAATATATGCAACATAGCATATCTAAAGATAATAAAAATAATAATAGGGAATAGCATAACAAACAGGCTATATCACAATAGTGAAATAAATGCTGCAGTACAGGAGACTAATCATTATAGCAATCTATGCAGACATTTATATAGATAGATTTTACATTTGAAGCTGAATAAGCTGGTTTCTCTCCTTGTACAATTTGTTTTCATATATTATGTTCATCTCATTTTCTGCTCACATTTAAATTTTTGGGGTTAAGAACCTTTCCTGCTTGGCCTGCACTAAGCTGCTGTACAGGTGTCCTTAAATTTCAGTAGGTGAAACCTAGTTACAGACCAGTGAGCTACCCAACTTCATATTTTTGACTGTCCTTCCAGTTGTATTTCTGAGTGTAATTACTTCCTAAATGTGTTGTATTTTGTCAATATAATCTTACTGTGTTTTCCTTTACTGATAATAAATGTGCTTATTGTTTGTTCTACTGACATATAGCTACATAACTCCTTTGTCCTCCTGTTTACTAATCACTTTTTTAATAATTTTCAGCTTTCACTGAGTTTATGTATCAAGAAACTAGAGTATGGTCTGGCAGAATTTTTTGAAAGTCTCATTTCATTGCTTGTAATGGATGTCTCATGAAGCTGATGAATGTTGGGGAAAAATGTATTTCCTTCTCCTTGATGTTGAGTAACCTTACAGTTAGTTTATTAGCATATATACAGAGGTGTGGGGTTGCTAGGGGAATCTCACAAAGCATATATATATATATATATATATATATATATATATATATATATATATATATATATATATATATATATATATATATATATATAGAGAGAGAGAAAGAGAGACAGTTATAGCGACAATTTAGTATTGGTTTGATTAATCTGCTTAATTAATTGCCAGACACCCCATATATGATGTTAATGCTTGCTTTATTTACAGTGATTGTATGTTTATATTTGTTTCTGGAGTGTAACTGAAAATGGTCCCTTGACTCACCTAATGATGAATGAATGAATGAATCAATCAATCAATCAATCAATACAGATAACTTAGTAAAAAGAACATCCCATAAGATCAGTAACAACCAAGTTGTAGCATCCAAAATATCTGTAGGCACAAGAAGCCATGCTGGAACACATTTGCAAAGAATGAAAAAAATGTTTTCAACCAAAAGCAAATTCTAGCACATTGAGATAAGTGAAGCCTTTCCAAAAGAAACTAGAGGTCTCACAAAGCCTATTTACTTATTGCTTTTGTTGGCAGGAGTAGTCCAACTTGGCTGTGGTAGCCCCTTGTCAGGAGAGGTGCAGGAAGAAAATCTCCTGTTGCAAAATAGGCAATTTTATATAATACAGAAAAAGGTAAAGCTTAAAGTTGTAATATTAACTTATAGTAATGAAAGGCAGCTATACTAGAGAAGGTCTGCAATCAGTAAAATATAGTTAGTACATATTAATACAAGACAAATCAGCATATACAGTGAGGTTTAAAATGTCAAATTACAATTTTATATTTATAGGTAGGAGAAATAAGAAAGGGAGATTTGCTTGCATTTATTAATTATTATGTGTTTTAACCAGGTTACCTAGTACTGCATAGAGCCATTTTACAGGCAGGAGTATGACAGACAATATCTACAATTAATATCTTGCATTTGCAAGAATAAATTAAATATGATTTTCATACAGCTGAAGAGTATTAAAAAGTAATGCAGTTAGGTGAAATGGCAGTATTCTAAATTGCCACTGTGTGTTTGTATGTGTGTGTGTGTGCGTGTGTGCGTGTGTGCGTGTGTGCGTGTGTGTGTGTGTGCATATGTATGTGCATCTGCGTGTGCGTGTTTATGTATGTATGTGCCTGTGTTGTGTGACAGTGTGCTGTATGTGTGTACATACATTCTATGTTATACAAAGGAAAAGTCTGTTGTTGTATGCTATATTTTGACTTTGCCTTACAGCTACTGATTTTAAACAGGATTCAGTTCCCCTCCAACCGCAAGCAGGATAAAGTGGGTATTTGTAGACAAATGAAATGGTAAATAAAGAACATACAGTCAACAATATATATGTCTAACAAGACAGCCTCCAGGATTCAATAAACCCTGTGTAGGCTCTGCACAAAGCCTACATGGAGTTTTCATGTGTACGTGGTGGTGCGCAGCCAGTCGCAGTGTGCACCACCACACAATGCATATTCATGCTGCTCACTGCATCTAAGCAAGGTTTCATGGCCGGCAACAGTGTTGCCAGCCAGGAAACTATGTAAGTGAATGCAGACAGCAATTCTATTCAAAGAAGAACAACTGTGGTCCATAGTTTTGCACAGAATGCCACAATGATCACCAGAGCTTCTTGGGTAGCTCTCAATCTGTTAGTTCAACACATCTGTACAAAGGCCAACATAATGCTGGGACAATTAATCAGAAATAGGGACATAGACATAGATGTTGCATACAAATGTGTTAGAATGAAACTCAAATGTTCCTCTCAACCTCTTAGAACAAGAAACCTGGACAAAGCCATAAATAATGGGGGGACAGAGGGCCAAAAATAGGAACAAATTCTAATATTGCTTTTACAAACCTAGAAAGTTTTTAGAATAATAGGTTTTACAGTAGCTTGAATTTTCTGAAAAGCATGAAGTCTGAAACTCAAATGTCTGCAATGATGTGCCAATAATTTGCCAGAAATCCAAAATGTTATGAGGAAAAATTAAAACATGAGACACAAAATGTACATTCTGCACAAATCAGGACAGTTGAGGGGTATGAACTCAAATGTATGTAATATTGAGTCATATCAGTCCTGAGTTCATCTCAGTGATATGGCAGAAAGACACAAACTGGATAAGGAACATATCTGGACATTTTAGAGGTATTAATGTGAACTATATGGTCCAAACACACTACAGGATAGTGTATCTATAGTGCAGAGTATTGCAATATCCAATTCCTGGCTTTCTGTACTGAAGCTGTGTAAATGATCTGTAACAGGACATGGACTGCCATGTAAAATGAGCACTCAGGGGAAGTGTGTATTGAATAGGAACAGACAGATGAATTGTAGGAATGAACATAGTAAAAGAGGACAGGTGAAACAACCTAATGTACAGCAGATGAAGGCATGCCAATGGAAAATGATTGTAGCAGCAAAACCAATCACATATCTATATGGTATAGTACAGACTGTACAGTGAAAATGTGTTTTATGTGACTGTCATGCAAGGTGACATAACAATGGGGATGGTATATGTGTTAGATAAACATCCTTTCATGAATACTGCAGAGGACATATATCAGGGATCTGACATACAATTGGGGTAGGGTGCATATTGAGAAGCTGAGAAAACTGATATGCTTGAATATGAGTGTACTGTCAGCAGAGGTGTCCAGCAAGGTGGGCACAGATAAAGGCTCATGGAAAACATTAAAAGAACCAACCACAATCATGCACAATATCAGAATAATACCACCAGTAATCCCATCCCTCTGACATAACATATGTGATTTAGAGTGATAACAGATGAGTCTACATGCACACACTTGAACAACTATTATGATACATCCACACTCTATGAGGGTAACCACGCACACTATCCTGACACTGTAACATCTACTGGAAGTGTTTGGAGGGAAGGAATCTGCTATACTTCTATGCCACAGTATGTGCAATATAGGCTAGTTGACTGGTGTGCATGGCATATAATATACATATATATATATATATATATATATATATATATATATATATATATATATATATAGATATAAACACATGGCACAGTCCACACTGTCACGAATGATATACATGCCATTAATGCTGTCAAACACCTATGTATGTAGCGCGTGCATCAGCACAACAGGTAGTACACATGCATCTGGTGTAACAACTTGATTGGTGTTCTGCACCATCACACAGTCATGTCTTCTTCTTTTGGCTGCTCCTGGTAGAGGACACCAGAGCAGATCATCTGTTTCCATTTCTTCCTGTCCTCTGCATCCTGCTCAATCACACCAACCACCTGCATGTCCTCTCTCACCACATCCATATCACACAGTCATGTATATTCCACAAAAAGACTCCCTAGGTATGGCCAAAAAGCTGTGTGACAGCTCACTGTGACAAAAGTGGCAAACTACAGTTACACACCACTAGAAGATGAGTAAGGGAGGTAAATGAAGAAAGGTGCAGTGTACTCAGTTATTGGTGTGTTGAAGTCTCGGAACTATGAAGGCATTCTGACTTCTAATGTGGATGTCCTTCACATACCCAGTAACTGTGTTACATTCAAGGCAGTAGTCAGCACTGTAACCACATGCTGGTGGACATTCCATTTACCATGTACTCCAGGACATGGGTAACATACCTATTGGTCTGATTATAGGCTGTGATGTATAAATTATACTTGGGTTGTTTGTTTGTCTACCTGACTTAACAAATCCCTCATGTTTTCTTGTTATTGCAGGTGTTGTCATGGCTGTGTCAGCAATATTTGGTATGTGTTGGTACTGTCTGTATAATAACAATATCACAGCTGGAGTCAATGATTGCCCACAATCTGTAGGCCTTCAGGCAGCTGTTTGGACTCAGGATGTGTATTTTATTTGTGGTGGCCCTCACTTAGATAAGGGAATGGAAAGGGCCTAGCAGACAGCCCTGCTGTATGGACCTGATTACTGGACCTGAGGTCTAGGTCATTTCACACATTTCAACATAGTGAATGCCACATATGTGATACACTGGACTACCCAGTTGCTGATATAGCTGTTTATGGCCACATATGACAGTTTTGATTGAGTACCTCAGAGTGGATCTGTGTCAAATGGCTTGAACTAGTCATGTTCTACAGGATGATACTGATGTCATCATGCATGCCTTCAATGACCTCTTTGAGGACATCTATCAGATGTAACAGACATAACGTAGCATTAACAACTCACACAGGTCTGTTGCACACAGCAGAGATATTACTAGTGTCCATTTAGAAAAGGACCATGATAACATGTTGGTCTACCTCACAACTGAGGAGAGTCAGGATGTCTCTATATATGTATGCTTCAGGTGCTGTGCCCCCAACTCAGATGAGTGCATGTTAATGTACACCCTTCTACAGGAACATAGCCCATGTGGAGGATGTGATGAAATGCAGATACAACCATATCAGGAAGGTGTATGTCCTGAGTCATGCCATAGGTGATCTGTGATGTTGTCACAGCCCAGTGATTCCATGTGATAGGCCTGGATGAAGGTTAGACAGTGTATACTGCCTATCATGATCTAGCCTAGGGTTTTGACACAATCACCAATGCAGGTATCATTGAAAAATGTTCCAAGCTGGGGATCAATCCCTGCATCACTAGATGGGCAACCAATTGGCTCACAGACAGAGAACATACTGTTAAATTTGGTGAATCAACCTGCACCAGTAGAGCTGTCACCACTGGCAAGCCCCAAGGATCTGTGCTTGGCCCTTCACTGTTTGGACTCTATTTCTCGACAGTTCAAGCTAAAGTATATGTCCTTTGGCTTACCAAGCTTACTGATTCTTGCATATTGGTGCAATCATTCAGTCTACCAATGATGATAACATAGTACAGGAGGAGGTAACACAGAAATATGATTGGTGACAAAGGCACACAATCTATAAATAAAAGCAAAAATGTGTCTTGTTTATGTTGTCCATCTGAAAAGTGGAATTCCATCATAATCACAGCATTGACAACAGTCCTGCTATGCTTAAACCCAGTGATGCAAGCACTGGGAACACATGTAGATAGCAATCTGAACTTCGACTACCAAGTGTCCACACTGGTATTGAAAGTCTATGTTGCACACATCGTAAGTTATGCCATCATATTCATATCTTACCATTGTATGACAGCACTGTACTCAGACCTCATTAGAGCACTAATAGTGTATCAATGTAATATGTTACAATGCTATATTTTTACGTACCTCACCAGACTCATGCAGCACATAGAGAGATCACAGGACTTTCTTATCAAGAAAACACAGGGCCTACAAACCATGCTATGATGTATGTGGATAGATTAAAAACCATGTCACTGTAATATGTCTTGCATAGGATGAAGTGACATCTTCCTGGCCTCCAGGCCAGTCTCTGACCCTGCCCTGTTGGGAGTATTGCATATCAACAAATCTGATATAGCTAATGACATCAGCAGTGTCTGTTGAGGAGGATATACTAATAACATATCCTACATGCTGGTGTAAATTGCTCTCTGTAGTCACACACCCACACACACACACACACACACACACACACACACACACACACACACTTGACTGCACTGAGAATAGAACCCCTACCTCAGTACACAGACTACAGAACTCAGTACTTTGTGCAAGAGCCACAGCATAAGTCTGATTTTTGCAAGAGTCCAGGTCAGCTTATAGTAGATGACATCATCAGGTCAGGTGGGAGACAAGAAGTTGGGAGGCCTGCATAGGTTTATAAGCTTTATAGATTCAGTGGAGTCTACTAGCCTAATGGCTCTAGGGTGTTTTCAAGCCTAACTGTGTAAAAACACCAGTACCCTTATTGAACATAGTTAGCTGGTCATTGTTAGCAGATCAATTTTCTGACCAGCACCGAACAGACCTATCCATGAGGGTCATAAGTGCCACCCCAGAGGTGACTTTACAATCAACCAACTAGTTGTTAAGGTTGTACTTGAACACACTCATTGAGGAGCACTGCTTCACATGCAGTGGGATTCTATTATAGAGGAGTGTCAATTGGTGGGGGATATATCTATGTTCCTAGCATGTTCTGTTTATGTCACAGGCTAGGTTGAGAACCCTGGAGCTAGTTATTCTTGCCCCATTTGATTTGCAGATGTCCAGCATTTGCAGTAGGGCAGGGCCTGAATCTGCTCTGTAGGCCAGGCATAGGTCACATCTCAGCAGCCTGCATGATACTGAGTACAGTGACAGGTCTTTCTGTCTTTCCATGTATGACATGTTTAGGGGCCCTGGATTCTCCCAGTCATGAACCTCTGTGTTTCCTCTAGTTGCTGTAGGTGTCTGGTGAGGTACAGACAGAAGGGAGCATTGTATTCAATTAGTAAGGGTAAAGTACAGCAGAGCTATGACTTCCCTGGTCTTAGATGTGATGCCCATATATATGAGGTGTGAAATGCAGAATGTAGGTCTCATAACTATGGACACACAATGATGAAGGTGTAGATTGCCATCAACATGTGTTCACAAGTCTCACAACACTGTATTTGAGCTGAGATGGGTGCTATGTATATCATAATTAGCATGGGTACTTCATTGCCAAAGAGGACAATGTGGCATTCTTTGCTTTAAGGTTCAGTCCGTGAGGTTGGCATCAATCATTTGTCTGTTACCCCCTTCTGTAATATGTTACCATAACTGAGGACTCTATATAGACTGCATCCAGTTAACAGTGATCTGCAAACTTGGCAAACCATAGGCCATTTACTGTTGCCTGCACTTCCAGGAAGTAGTTTCCAAACAGTTGAGGGCCCAGTGCAGATCCTTGTGGTATTCCACTAGTAAGTAGGCTAGTGGTGGAACTGAAGTCCCCAACTTTGACAGTATGTGTTCTGTCAGTGTGCCATTTGGCTATCCATCTAGTACTGTATGCCCTAATTCCCAGATGGGAGATCTTCACTATGAGACATGAATGGGGAAAGTGTAAAGGCCATGGATAACTCAACATAGGCAGCATATCCTGTTTTCCATCATCCAGGTCTTTGGCGTCAGAATCAAATAATTCCATAAGGTTCAGTAAGCAAGATCTACCCTTGACAAAAACTAAATGGGCCAGGGAAAGTGTGTCGAAGGTCACCTATGTCCCTGTGGATAAATCCATGCTGATTTCTTCCCTAGTTTTTCAGATAAGGATTATGGGTCAATATTTATAGTTCTGCATGTTACCAGATTGATGTGCATTGCATATTACACAACACTTGATATTACTTTCTGTAGTGTAGGTGATATATGTGTGGAAAAAGTACTGAGACACCAGGGTTTCAGTGCTTGGCAGTGGCAACACATGGCTGTATTGTAAATATATGACATATTGTTAGGTAGGGCCTTCAGTTAGTAATGTTTCCACATGTGATTTCATGTCATAGACAGGAAATAGACATTAAACAGCAGTAATACATAATAATATTTATTTTTCCATAGCAGGTGAGCAGTGGGTTTGTGCAACAGTTGGCAACGTGTATACACATGCAAGATACACATGTTTGTGCGTAGCTAAGCAGTGTGCAAAAGTGAGCCACAATTCTAAGTCTGACAGTTAGTACAGAGTCTATGCAAGACACCTGCTGCTTAACTGACTCTGTGGCAGCACATGTTAATGCACTGATACATTCCTTTTTGGGCCCAGATAGTACAGGGTTCAAATCCAGGTCTATTGAATACTTTTAAACACTTTTATTTAAATGTTGATAATGCAATAATATGAATTCTTTATAGTACATGTGTAGCTGTGTGTTTGCATAGCACAGTGGGGTTGAGTGGTATTGCGTGGAGATAACTGAGTAATTTTGCCACTGCTCACCATTGCTGTGTCATGGTGCATGATGCGCACCTCAGCACAAACACTGAGCCCAAAAAGAGAAGGAATCTATTGCTTTTACAGTAACTTATGTGTGCTGGGTGTGATTCTATTTTTTGACCAGATTAAAATGGTGAAAATGGGGTAGACAGGAAAGTGTGAGATGGGGAGCAAGCAGGAGGAAAAACAATAGGAAAGCAGGGCAGGAATGTGCAGGAGGAAAGAACCATAGCTACCCATTTATTTAACAGTGTAAACACAAAATATGTGCAGAATATTAACTGAATTTGGACTGTCACTTCCAGGGAGAGGGGTGACCACAATGCAATTATATTGGATAGCTAATTGGACCAAATCAAGTGTGTCAAGAAAACATGTGTGCAAAATGGAGAGCTGTGTATGGGACAATTTTGTTTTTGTGGAACAGGTGCCCATTTATTTTTTATTTGAGAGAGAGAGAAGAATGTTGGGGAAGTGACATAGGTATATGTAGGTCAGGTAAGTTGGGGTAGGTGAAGAAGCAATTGCAGACAGAAAAGAGACAGGGATGGTGACAGACATAAAAGGTTGGGACACCACGATTGGGGTGAGGGTGGGGACAACCTGGGCCCATTGCCATCAAGCTTGGTGACAGTGAGAATCAAGTCCTCACCCACTGGACTGTCATCACTGTCACCTTATTTCACAGGTAGCTGGAATGCTTGACGCCTCCTCTTTCTCCTCCTGGTACATGACATGAGGGAGAGCAGATTCTCCAGCTGGTGTAGGCATGCACCAATGGTGTGTCACACCATGCTATGTATCATCCTTGGTAACTCACTGCAGGTAATGAAATCACTACCGCCACCAATGCTGCCAGAACGTACCTCTGGATCAACCTCCAGGGGAGGACAAACTGAGGATGCAAGTAGTGCAGGTGCAGCAGAGGCATTATTGCCAGGATGGCTCACAAACATGCTGGGAATTGGTGCTGCAGCCGGTGGAGTGGGGGCAGGCTGATCCAATGGGGCTGACCTACTGCTCTGTGATTTAATGATCTGGTACATATGGATGACACTGATAAAGGGAATTGCCTTGAAAGTTTTTTTCTTTGTCTTCTTTGTCTGCCAAATAAGTTAGAAGTTATCAAGCATAATTGGATATCATAGGATCATGGGATCTTAGGAAGTTACTAGGCTATTGAGCATGAGGCCCTTATAAGCCTAGCCAAGAGTTTAGCCCATGTTTAGACAAGTCAGCATGCAAAGCCCCTGTCTAGCAGGGACACAGGTGGAATCCCAAGGGTGCATTTTCTGTTCCTCATCCAGTTATCCAGGTTGTGCATAAAAAGGGATAATGAGGTACTCTGCTTGATGTGGAGAGGAAGTCTATTCCACAGATGGGAGAGTCTCTGGGACACAAATCTGTCCACCAACAAGTCCTATTGATGTCACAGTCCATGTTGAGGTCGCGTGTGTGGGTTACTCAAGTGGAGCTTGACTTGTAGATATGTAGCAGTCCTGTCAAGGCAGGGTCTGAGATTTCTTTGTATGCCAGACAGCGGTCACCTTTGAAGAGTTGGCATGAAACTGAGTAGAGAGACATGACTTTTAGCCTATCTGTGTAGGGTAGATGTTTGAGGCCCTGTATTCTCCTGGTAAAGAACCTCTGTGGCATCTCCAGCTGCTGCATGTGCTTTCCGAGGTACATACCGAAGGGGGCGTTGTATTCAATAATTTGCCTAATAAGGAAAGAATACAGAGATGTTATGACCTCCTTATCCCTGAATGAGATATCCTTACTTATAAGGTGGGCCATGTAGGAAGCTTTCCATACCATGGAAGCAACATGGTCACAGTAGTCAGATTGTTATCAACCTGGGTGCCCAAATTCCTCACGACTGACAGCATGCTTAGGACATTGTTATTAATTTGATAATATGTGGTGAAATTACTTGAGGCTATGTTTCTAGCACCAGTCATTTGTTTGTGTGAGACCCTCTTGGAGGACGTCCACATCACTTGAGGAATTGATGACCGCACCCAGCTTGCAGTCATCTGCAAACTTGGTCAGCTATAGCCCACTGGTTTTTGCCTGCACCTCAGAGAAGTATATCACAAATAACAGAGGCCCCAAGACCAATCCCTGGGGTATGCCTCTCGTTATGGGTCTACTGCTTGAGGTGGCTTCCCCTATTTTGATAAGGTGGATTCTATCAGTGAGCCAGTTTGCTACCCATCTGGTAACATATGGATTGATGCCTAGTTGAGAGAGTTTATCTATTATTTCCGCGTGGGGAATAGTGTCGAAGGCTTTGGCCATGTCAAAGTAGGAGGTGTGCACCGTCTTCCACTCGTCCACGGCTTTGGTGACTGTCTCAAAGAAATTGACCAGATTTAACAGACATGACCTCCCCTTGACAAAGGCAAACTGTGTGGGGTCAAATGTTTGGAGGTTACCAATGTTCCTGTTAATGAGGTCTATAATAATCCATTCCATGGCCTTGCAGATCAGGCTAGTTAGGCTGATGGTTCTATAATTTCCAGGATCAGTGCACACTCCACCTTTGTGTAAAGAAAGGAGAGTGGCTGTCCTCTACTCAGCTGCAACAAAGCCAGCATTCAGGCTTTGGTTGAATAGGGTGCCTAGTGGTGCTGCAAGTTCATTCCTGAGTTCATGTAGGATGCAGCCTGGGATGTTATCGGGTCCCATGGAGGCTGTATTGTTTGCCTTTGAGAGGGCAGTGATAACCTGTTCCCTAGAGATAAGGGGAGTGGGCATGTACTGGGGGTGCCCTGATTTACTGATGGGAGACAGAGGGGGTGACGTTTTCACTGAATCTGTCAGCCAGTAAGTTGGTCAAGGACACCACATACAGAAATGCTGTAGATATAGTAAGTTGGCTATATCTACAGCATTTCTGTATGTGGTGTCCTTGACCACCAGTTCTGAATAGCTCTGGGTGCTTCCTTTGATATTGCGGACATATGTGAAGAAGGCCTTATGACTGTCTCTAGTAGATGTGGCCAATTTGGCCTCGAAGTTGCCTTTAGAGGATTTCACTAGTGCTCTTATTTTCTTGTTCAGGCTAAGGAGAGATTGCTTCCAATTGGGCACCTGCTCCTTCTTGGTCCTGGACAGCAATTTTTTTTCCTTTTGTTATATAGTTTATTCATTGCAGATGTCCACCACACAGGTTTACTCTTCCTTGCGGAGGATGATTTTTGTCCTGTTGGGTATTGCCGAATCCATGCATCTATATAAATGCTCATATAATAATTTGGTGTAGATTTGGACATTGGTGTTAGTTCCTACAGAGAGGGTGGTGGCTGTGAATCTGTTTATACCTTCCCTCAGGAGGTTGTAATTAGCTTTGGAGAAGTTTTTTTGCTTAACCCTAGCTATAGGGGGGCCAGGGGAGATGGTGAATTTGAAAGTGACTGCTTTATGGTCGGATGTTATCAGAGAGGATGATACTATAGGGGTGTTGCAGTAGTTATTCATGTTGGTTCATACCAAGTTCAAGATATTATCACCTCTTGTGGGGGTATTGACTAGCTGTTCCAAGGCATTTACATTGATAATATTGAGGAATCTCTGGGCATTTCTGGCAAGAGTAGTTTTTCCAACCTATGGTTGGGTAGTTAAAGTTGCCCAGGGTCAGTGTAAAGAGTTGAATCCTGATAGATTTGAAGAGGTCCAGGTAGGTGGAGTGGGCATCTTTTGTCATATTTAGGGGCCTATGATTTGAATAGGGGTCTTGTCAATGGTTAAATCCACCTGGAGTGTCTCCTGTGCATCATACTGTTTGACCAGCCTGGAGGTGTGTGTATCTTTAATATATATATATTAAAACTCCACCTCCGTTGGCTTTGCTACCCACAGTATGGGGTCTGAATGTATGATAGGATGGGTAAGCTGGTAAGGCTGGGGTGTTCTCATCAGTTTAGAACCCATTTCCTGTGACTGCACCAAGTGTTGGCATCTTCCAGGTTTAAGAATGCTTGCAATGAGTGCAGTTTCATGTTTAGACTCCTAGTGTTTAGCAGCATGACCTTTAATTGGCATTTTATTGAAATGTTTATGTTGGTAGTGTTAATCTCATGTCTGTTCCTAAAAATGGCACTATGGGGGAAGCAAGGGCCTTTACCAGAAGCCTGAAGCTCAAGTGAGACAGAGGCAGGCCATCTCTAGCAAGCATCATGGTCTGTCGATCATGTCTTTCCAGGCTATCAGGTACTGGATCCCCCTAGAATGACAGCAAAAGCTAAGTCAATTGTTAAAGTTAATATTGCATTTGCAAGCAGATTATACACCAGGCATAAATACTGCAGTCAGTTTTAAACCAATTTTAAAACAAAAACAGATGCGCCTAAAGTGTACAAGTGTCAATAAGTTTTTAACATGATGACATTTTATGTTTTGATTTTTAAGTGCTCACTTTGTGTAATTGAATTTTTATATTCCTTTAATTTTTTTTAGCATTGATTAATTAGATTTAAATTATCATTTAGGCTGTCTTTTGATTTACTTTGAACTTACTATTTTAGTAAGCAGTTGGTTTTATGCTGTATCTAACACTGATGAAGGGAATTGTCACCAAAGCTTTATTTTGTGAATACATTCTTTGGTGTTTCTGAGCCCAGTGTTTTGTTTGGGTCATTAAACTGATGCGTACATTGCTCTCCAGTGCAAGGGATACCAGTGGCACTGGATACAGCCTGGGCTAATCTATCCCATACCTCACACTTGTATTGGGAGCCAGACTAGTCCCCCTGCAGAAGCCTTTGGCTGTGGTGCTTTACTAGGAGTCCAGTAAATATCCTGGACTCCTGGACACCTCACCTCTGTGCCCGAAACCTGACACCTTCCCGACTAATACCAGCCATGTTTATCTACAAGCAGATCTAGAGCAATGTTGACTGATGCTTTCCCACCAATTCCAGTTATTGTCTTTACTGGAGTGCACATGCAAAGTGTTTCTGTGATGGTGTGTAGGCCAGTATTGCCAATCAGTGAGGAATAAAATAACTGCAATTGGAAGATTAATCTGATAACACAATAATAGTGTCTCATCCCTCATACATATAATTAAGATCATCTCCACTATCTAAAGTGCTATAACTGAGAATGAATATAATGGGAAGTGGAACAACAGTAAAAGTGTATGGAATATCTTGTATTAGGACCCTGGACCATGTGTATGGCAGTCCTTCACTTTACACCTGTTGCCACAAGAAAGTTGGACTAACAGTTGTTCATGTTTCAGTTCATTGCTATCACTTTCAATGCCACAGCAGTAAAAAAAGTTGGACACCCTGTACTACAACCCAGGACTATCTGTATCCAGCCTTACACTTACACTTGCTGCCACAAGACTAGTTACATGACATTCCATAATTTAATAATCATTCTTAATCTTTCTCTTTTAAGAAACATGCAATGCTGCTTAGTGAGTTTGCGTGGTTACCAATAGAATTAATTGAATGTATATGGTTTCTATTTCTGGCTGTCTGGGTCCTGTCTGCTCCCTGAGTAGTCCAGTTGTCCAGTTTGTACACTGCCATTCTTCATGCAAATGAGATAAGCATAGCTAAACCTGCCATTCATTTCCTTCATTCCCGTGATTGTGCTATATGCTGCATCATGCAAACACTGGCCAAACAAACAAAGAAAGAGCAATAATCAAAAAAAAAACAAGATAGAAAAAGGAAAAAAAGGACAAGAAGTTGAAATAAGGAAAACTATGACATAAATATTAGAAAATGGTTCATGTGAGATATGCCTACATAGATTTGGATTTGAACTCTCACTGCAATGAACCTTCAGAACACAGGATTGGTGCCTTATCCCTCTTTGCCACACAAACAGCTTTGCAGCAAGGAACTGAAAGCATTCTGCGCACAACCAAGTACAGCATAATCTACAGTAATATGAAACCATACAGCGGTTATTAGTACATTTATTATTTTTGGATGTAGTGCATTTAGTGATCACACAACCTGTTATGATTATTGTTAGCAAATATACAGCTCTGTCTCACCTCTCTGTGTTTGTTGGTAATTCTTCAGTTATCTGACCAGTAATCTCAGACATGTAGTCTGTAAGCCATTCTATGTCATTCTATATCATCGGTCTTAAAATATGTGAGGATATTAACTGGAAATAATAACATATGCAGTCGCAAACAAATGAAGGGTAGGTTGGATGTTAAGGAACACAACCTGTGAATTGTGTGCTCCTTACATTTCCAACCTTACATCTAACACTTTGTAGATCTAATCTGATGCATCCATTGGATGTAAAGCAGCCTGCATTGCTGTTGTGTTTTCCATCTCCCAACCAGTAATCATTCACACTTGCAATCCACTGAAAACAAATACTGGGGGAGTGCCTGCACTAGGTTTTCATCGCCTGCACTACATTTTCATCTCCTACACAGATCCAGAATCAGCAATTCTAATCAGTTCACATCTCTTTTGCATTTTCACTGTGCTAACAGTCTTCAATCTACACCATTATAAAAAGGCAACCATGTAGCTAGGCAAACTGATGGTGTGGAGACTTGTTTATGTGAAGAAGACTGAGCATACCCTATTTCTTCAGTATATGTCTGCACAGAGGATTACTGAACTTCAGAAGGTATGCTTGCATTTTGTCAGCTACATACTGCATATGCTGGAATGTACTTAAGAAACGTCTTAAGCAAAGGCTGTTACACATTTATCTGTATGCATTACTTAGAAGTGTATTGATGCCATGGGAATGTTTGTCAGGGCATTTCACAGGTAACATAATTGCCAATATCTTAAAATGGAATGCTCTGTGATAAATATTTACAAATATTTCAGGGACAATTTATTTGGTAGATAGCACTTTTAGCATTTCAAAGATGGTTTGTTAGCAAAATGTGTCATTTGCCTCCTCTTTTTTTGGGGGGAGGGCAAAGCTGAGTTACTGTTATGGCACAAACAAGGATATTTTGCTATTGTTACTCTCCTTCTGTTGCATCCAGCCTGTTGTTTGTATTTCACATCTCTAGACTGTTTTATATTTTTCCATTGGATAATAATGAGAGGCTACATTTACTGTTTAATCTGGGAAGAGTTATTTTTGTAGCTATGTGATACTTATGTGTATTATCCTTCTGTTGTCTTTTAGGACGCATAGCATTATGCTACCCAGGTGTGTCAATCCTCAGAGACCCCCCTTCACTGATGCTGAGAATCATGTGATAGTGGATGCCGTTAGGCAACATAGTATCTTACTGCTTGAAAGGGGATAGAGAGATATGGCACTCAGAATGCAAGTTTTGGCACCAGATTGTGGATGACATGAATGCTGTGGGTGGCCACACCAGGACATATGAGCAGGTGCACCACAGCGTCAAAGACATGATCACATCTGCACAGCTGCAGTGGACTGTGACCAGATGGTTACCAGGATAGGGCCTGCGATGGAGCCACCACTAACACTGAATGAAGAGTTTCTGGCCACTGTCAGAGATCTAGACAGCTCCCAGGAGAGTGCAGAATAGCATGTATTGGACATCAGTGCCAAAGAGTTAGGGACTGAAAGCATGTCCCAGAAGGAGCTTCCAGGCAGGCTTTACTATCTCAACAGCTGAATACTGTTGCATTGTAAAACAACTGAAATCAATATGTTACTTCTGTGTCATGAGAATTTTTGGGGGGAGGGGTATTGAAGACTGCTACAGTTAACAACACATTTTGATTGATTAGCTTAGGTTGGAGTTGTCAGCCATGATCTTGTTGAAACCACAATTAATGGACATATAAAGGGGTGAAAGTATTACCCCCCCCGTGTTACTGTTAATTGTAATGATGTTGCCCCTACCTTTTTGCTTAACTTCTTCCAGGACCTTCTGGCTTGCAGAGGAGAATACCATCTGCAGATGGTAAGCCAGACATTTTTATGTCAGCACTACTGAGTAATTGAAAGAAATACAGTAGTGTGTGATGTTGATGTCAGGCCTGTTGTGTGTATTCCTATACTGTGTGTAATAGTGGCACCACTGTTAGTTTTTTAGCATATATTGTACTATAGTAGTGTAGGTATTAATTGTTTCCTGTGTTTGTTGCTTTTCATCACAGGTAATCATGACAGTGGAAGTGTGGGACCTCTTCCACCTGATGTCAGTGTATCAGCAGACTCTGATGATGATGGTGGCCAAACAGAGGCACAGTCAGGCGGTGAGACTGACATACAGCTACCCCCTGCAATTCCATCATTCACAACCAGTAGGCCTATGCTTACCCATTCCAGTGAGCCCGCAGATACTGGACAGGTGGAGGTCAAGACAATTGATCAGGGAAGTGTGGTTACTGTAGCTTCAGTCCCTGTTGAGTCTGGCTGTAGCTAAAGTGTGGGTGAGGTGCCACACAGGAGGTTTGTTAGGGATGCTCAGAGAAGGCCAGCTGTCCCTCCTCCACCTGCTCCAGGTGTCTCTTCCTGTGCCAATCAACATATGCTTAGAGCCATCATGAAGGCAGAGGCATGTTCCCATAGGTTCTCCAGACAAATGCTCAGAGGTGTAGATATGGCACAGGCTGACATGTGTGACTGCCTACACTGTGTTGAAAGTTCAATGGATCGGACAAATGACATGTTGGAATGTGGATTGTCTGTGATGGAACAAGGGGCGTCTGTCATGGAACAGGCATTGCCTGTGATGGAAAGTGTGCTGGGAGGGGAACGACATCCTCATGGGCATAGGTCAGCCACATCATTTGCTGTTAGCCAATGTGGCCATGCCCGATCATGCACCCATAGTGGCAGTACTTCCACTGCTTCATCAGCGGTAAGCTGTCCACACCCAGATGTGGCAGACCATGGGGTCATGGTCCTGGGCATCCCTGTGAAAAAGCTCATCCAGCAGACATCAGTCACTTTTAGGTAGCAGCAGTGCATATGACCTTGGATGTGGATGTGCCAGTGCAACTTCTGGCAGAGCCAGTTCTCTTGGTCGGGGACAACAATGATAAACTTCTACCTCTACCATGCATAACTCACATCTATCCACCATACCAAGATGTAGAGTTAGCATAGAGATTGGCTGTGTTCATACAGACACACTCACCAGTTTCACCTGGGGGACGTCTACAGACACACACACACACACACACACACACACACACACACACACACACACACACACACACACACACACACATACAAAACAGTTACACAATTCAGACATGCAGCTTAAAACTCATTTTGCCTCACTGGCTATTTGTTGGTTTATCCAAATGTATGTCTGCTTCTCTTTATAAATCACACACACTCACCAACCCTTTGTGTCAGCCTAGGCTTCCTTCCCCCCACACACACAACATCCTGTACAAGTAATGATAACTGCGCCATATCCCTGTTTATCTTTTGGATACAGGGATACATAAGCTTTGTGCCTGATGCTCAGGGTGCATAGCTAACTTAGTGCTTAGTATATCTGCATTTGTGATGTTGAACTGGTTATTCTACCTTTGACTTCTATTTGCCTTGGAAAGTTAGAGAGTTGATAGCATCAACATTTCCCAACTTTATTGTGAATGACTTTATGAGTGTTGTGAAGTCAGAAACTGCAATGTGTATCATTACTTTCTAACTTCTCTTTAATGATTTTCCATTACAAACTTATGGTGCTAATCTGAGGGCATGCAGTGATCATCTGTAGTTTTGAGATATATGGCTGTGTGAATCTTTGATGCATGAGGCCTACTACTTAATTTTGGACACATATATGTCAAATAAGTCTCTGTTGTCACATGTCAAAGTAATTTCTGTACAAATTTCCCACCTTTTACTTCCTTACAGTACCAAGTAATAAAATACAAGGATATGCCACTCATTCATATTATTACACAGTACACTCTAGGTTCTAGACTTACCTCGTAAAGGCAACATTTACCACAGTTTTAGTTCAGAGCTGTGTGATGCAAGCAGTGCACAGCCAATACATGGGGAGGTAAAGATTGTGAGAGTTGCCTGACATCAATGTTACTAGATGTATGTATGTAGGAGGACAGTTTTAGGCCCCTAGGTGCTGACAGCATATTGAGCACACCTACATCTGCCTACACCAATAGCATCTGGTGGTTTCCCCTCTGACTCCTCATCTGCCTGTGATTGTGGTGACCTTGGCATCGATGGTGGGATGTGTGCTCCTTCCCTTTGTTAATCCTGCTGAAGCTGTTTTTTCAGGATGATGTGTAGCATGGCATACACTGTGAATACTTCTGTACATGTCCATGGATTGTACTGAAGGGCTCCACCAAGTGTATCTAGGTTTGAGCATGTGCCACATTATGGTGTTCTTCAGTGGCTGTGTATGCATTTCTGATGGCTGTCATCAGCTGTGGTTCCAGTGCATAATCTGCATTCCCTAATAAATGACCCTATGGGAGATCCCTCCTAGTGAACATCTGGTACAGTTCGGAGGTGTGACAGATATGTGAGTCATGGTACCTGCCAGGGTTGCCAGAGCACACATTCAGGATGATTCCCTTGGCATTACACACAACTTGGCAGTTAACAGAGTGGTAGCCCTTTCTGTTTATGTAGAGCTTACCCTGTTCCCCAGGTGGTGTCTTTATTTGTATATGTGTGCAGTCTAAGGCACCCAGTACTTCAGGGTAGTGTGCTACACTGTAGACTTCCTCCACATTTCTGGCCCTCTCCTCAGGAGTATAGGGAAAATAGATGTGGTCAGTGGCATGTTGGAGCATAGCATTCAGGAATTGATGGAGGATCCTGGATGCTTATACCTGTGACACCTCCAGTATGTCCCCTGTTGGTCTCTGAAAGGTACCTGTAGCTAAGATTCTAAGTGCTACACATACATTTGTCACCACTGAGTTGGTTTCCCCTTGGTTGGCCCTGGGTCTGAAGTGAGGAAGGCAGAAGTCGCAGAATTCCTGTAGTGTGTCCCTATACATCCTGTAGCGCTCTACAATTTCCACATCATGTAGGTTGTGAAAAATTAAACAGGACCTAAAAACTGTTCTCCTTCTTGGCCTAGGTCTCTTGGCAGCAACAGCAGCATAGGCTTCAGCCTGCTGCACATAAAAAATGAATTAAAGCATCAGCGACCCCTAACATTCATTCTGTGTATACACTTTTCAGTGGCTGTATTTCAATAGGTTTTGGAATTTTCAGGGAAAGCCAGCATGGAGTCTACATGGTTGCTTTATGGCTTATTGAATAGCTCCATGGTGTTGGATTGGTTGATTAGCATACAGTTCAGCTGCTTATGTTGTAATTAGCTTGTCACAGTGTTTACCTTGTTTGCACGATGGTGTGCGCCTCTACACGGCATTTATTGAATCTATACTCTTTGCTACCATGTAGAGTTTATTGAATTTGGCTGAGTGTTTATTTACTGCAGGGCAAAGCAAATACAAAACCATCTGAATCTTCTGAGGCAATACATAACTGAATCTAATATGGATACCAATGTTTTGTAGTTTCATTCAATTATTCGGTCATTCATTCATTCATTGAAACTTTGCTGTAATGTCATTTATTTTATCCAGAGATATTTGTACTCCTACTACTCAGTTGCTTGTTTCACTTTGTAAAGATTTCTGGTAGTGATTCCTGGATACCTTTAGAAAATAACATAAGGTTAAAGCCACATATAAAAAGACAGTTATGTTTTGAAGGTAATCAAGACAAAGACTGTATGAGATGTATACAGCTCTCCAGTAACCCATACAACTGATAAGCTTCTATTATGTGGTGGAATGAAGGAGAGGGAAGGGCAGTAGTTTTGAAACTGCAGCATTATTAAGTCAGCATTTTCCTTCGCAGAAAGTAAGTCATCTTTCTTCAAGATGATGCTGAAATGCTCTTTTCTAGGCAATGGATTAAGTGAGTGAGGCAAATGAATCTTAATATGTCCTTAAATATGGTTGGATTTCTGAAATGCCATCCTTTAATCATCAATGTGCAAGTCCAGACCACTACTGGTATAGTTACAGAACAGCAGAAGGTCTGCTGTGACCAACAGTCAGCCAAATGCAAGAAATACAATAGCAATCTTGCCTTCCTATTCCATCCCGGGCTACAGAACTGGGTATCTGATCAAAACAGGCTATTTTTTTTGCCTCTCTAAATTTCATTCTACCTTCTTTGTCCTTGACCCCCCCCCCATCTGCTTTTTCCATCCTTTGAACTGCCTGCATCCTATCTATGTTCCACTAAAGACGAGGCTTTCACATCTACACACAGTGGTTTGGATACAACCTCACTCACTGTCTCTGAAGACAAATAAGTTCTTCTTTCTTCTGGCTATGTTTCTTGCTGTGCATGCCAGTATCCTGTCAGCTTTCCATGCTAGTCTGTCACATGGGTTAGTCATATGACATGGCTTGGTGTTTCTGCTTCTATCTGAGCTATGTACTCCATTCCTAAATTATTATTTTCCAGATACTATTATTTTTAATGTTTTTTTACCCCCCTGTGCCCAAACCATCAAGACTCCTCAGCTGGACTTGAACTCATCTTTCAGAGCCATCTGGGGGGAGGGGGCTGTCATTCAGGTAGAAATGAGCTTTTTATGTCCTTGTTGATACTGTTTTTTAAGACCTAATTTTTTCAGTGGTCTGGGAGATGTATGGCCTTAATCACTGGGGACACACTACACCTTTCAGTTCAAGTGCATGCTCCTGTGTACTTGCTTGATGAAGGTTATAACCAAAGGTTGACTTGGCGAGCCACATGCATGTCCCATTTATCAAGCACACATTCTGGACTGCTATAGCCCATAACAGGCTTTGCCACCCTACCCCTCAAAATAGACATGCCCTTTCACTATTCCTGCTCTGTAATTCACTTGAGCTGCTAACTGAGCTGGGGAAAATAAATAAATAAATAAAATTCTCTGTAAAACATATCTAGGTTATTTACTCTACTTACAGTGCTATTTATCTGTTTTAATGCTTGTGTTCTTTTATTTTATAAATATGTAAAAGTGGTTTGTTAGTTCCTATGTTCAAATACTGAGCCTAAAAATGGTCCACGGGGATCAGTGAGCTCCCTGGTTACCAAATACATAAAATAAATAAACAAACTTTCCCTTCCAGGTCTTCTGCAATGTTATTAATAAACCACCTGCTTATAACTTCATCTTTTCATTTGAGCTTCTTTCTTGCATGATTAAATGTTGTATCCTTTTGTCTAAACAACATTTTACTCACAAGGATCCACTCCAGATCTAAATTTTATTTACAATTTGTATGGAACTATGTCAAACGCATTGTTAAAGTTCACGTTCATAGGTTTATAGGTACTTACTAGGCTAATGATTACAATTAACTCAGAGCCCCCTGTATTATGATTATGAATACCCCAGGGCTAGGCAGACGTTTACATGTTACCCCAGTCCATAAGGGATGAGGGTGCCAATCCATGGATAAACTTGTAGTTTCCCATCACTCATCTAGATTACACTTGAATAGAGTAAGAGATGGATATTGCTTTACATGTAGAGGAAAACGATTCCAAAGGAGTAGAACTCTCAGTGAGACACATGTATCCTTCCAGTATGTTCTACTTAAGTTGCAGAAGAGTTTGAGATCCCTTGAGTGTTTTTTTCTGCTACTATTGGACTCATGGATGTGAAGTAGATCTGAAAGGATGGCTTGGTAGAAGCTCTGTAAGCGAGGCAGAGAACACCCCTAAGTAGCCTGTAAGATACTGAAAAGAGGGCTTTGAGATGATGAGTGTAGCTTCTGTGAGCTAGGCCCTTGATTTTCTTAGTGGTTACTCGAGTTGTGTCAGGTATTTGGATAGGTAAATATCAAAGAGGACATTATACTCAATGACTGTTCTAATGAGTGCAGAATACAATGGAATGATCACCTCCCTGGACCTGGATTCCACACTCTTACCAGTATGTTGTGCAAAGAGAAAGGACTTCCTTACAACAGTGGTTACATGGTGATTGAATGACAGCTCATTGTACATATGGATTGCCAGGTCCACCATCACTAGGTCAATTCAGTGGTGCATTGTCAATGTGATCATTGCAGGGAATGTCATGCTTGCCAAAAGGATGCAAATACGCATTTGTTGGGATTTAGTTTTGGGCATTAGCTTTGACACCAGTTACTTGTTTGGGAAAGACCTTCCTGAAGGATCTTGGTTTCTCCTGGAAAGGTTATGATGGCACTAAGTTTACAGTTATCTGCAAACTTGGGCAGACATAAGCCCTTAATATTAACTTTGAAGTAGATGCCAAAGAAGACTGGCCCAAGGACTGAACCATGAGATACACATTAGTGACAGTTTTCTTGAAGTAGGTTGATCTACCCATTATACCTCTCGACTGTACAGATTTTCACAGAATGTCCAGATTTTTGTCTCATATTTTTGGTCCATTGTTCATAAAAGTGTGGTTTTCTGGCAAGTTAATGCCAAATAATTAAAGACTGAAGTTAGAAAATAATGATAGACATTTGAGTTTCAAACTTCATACCTTTCAGAAAATGTAGGCTAATGCACATCTATTTAAAAATTTTTTCTATTTTTGGACATTTGTCCCACTTTTATTTATGGCTTTGTCCAGATTTCTTGCTCTAAGAGGTTGAGAGGTATGCTACCCACCCTAATTTCCTGGGTTCTATTTGTGAGACAATTTGCTCTCCAGCAAGTTACACAGAGATTTTTTTATTTAGCTGGATGAGTTTATCAACTATGCCTGAGAGGAGGATTGTGTTGAATGCCTTTGTGAGTTCTAGATATGCCTTTTCCATCATTCAATGCTTTAGTAACCTTTTCAAAGAAGGCCAGATTACATCAGCAGGATCTGCCCTTAACAAAACTGAACTGGCTTGAGTCGAGACTTTGTGGGTTGCCTATGTCCTATTTATTTACCCTTAATGACCCTTTCCATGGCCTTACATCAGGCTTATAAGTCTATAGTTGCCAGGGTTAGCTGATGCTCCTCCTTTGTACGGGGGATGACTGCTGCAGTCCTCCACTTCTTCAGCACAGACCCTGATTAGAGGCTGATATTGAAGATCCTCTGTAGTGGGGTTGACAGATCCAGTTTCAAGCTGACCAAAAGACATCTTTGCATGTTATCAGGCCCTACAAAAGAAGTTTTCCTTCCCTTGGATAGTGCTTGCTTTGAGCACTTGTTCCTGTGAAATTTGAGGGTGTGTATAACTGTTACTATATGATCTGAGAGTGTGCAGGGGGGAGAGGGGGGTGAAGTCATAATTAAATGTATACACTAGTAAATTGGCTCTGTCCTCAGGATTAAATCATGTGATATCATTTGGTATTAATTCTGCAGTTTTGAGCATTATCTCTGAGGTTTCTAACATAGTTAAATAAAGCTTTGTGGTTATCTTTTGCCTGGGTGGCTATCATTTCCTCAAATCTAGCTCTGATAGATTTGATAAGTGACTGGTGATCCCTGTTAAGTTTGACAATAGCATTTTTGGCATATGGAGAGTTGCATTTATTTTTACAGGCAATGAACTTTTTTCCTTTTATTGTAAAGCCTGTTTAGATTTAGGTTCCACCACAGGGGCTTATTTCTAAATTTAACATTGTATTTATTTTGGCGGGGGACAGATGCTTCTTTGCAGATATTTATATATGTATAGAATTGTGAGAGTAAGGATTTCACATTCATAGAAAGGGCATCAGGGAGGAAGGGAATGTTGAGTTTTTCTAGGTCATCACCCATAGGTTCATAGGTAAGTGCTAAGCTAGCTGCCATTGCGGGTCATTTTAAGCATAGCCAATTTTAATTTTGTTGCATGAAATAACCTATCCCATTTGGTTCTAGATCGGCCTTACCCATCCCATTGTCAATAATTATATGTACCCCTAAGGAGAATAATGGTGATCACACCATAGATAATTTGAGGGGAACAATGTATGAGATCAAGTATTTAGGAGTTGCCTATTTCCAGATGCAGTACAAGGGGTAGTTCTGGGGTAAACTTTCTGTTTCCTATCCATAGATCTATGTTGTGCTTGAATATGGACAAGGATGAACTTTTTTATGTGGATGAGGAGTCTGTTCCAGAGTAGCTATAGCCTCTGTGAGATATTCTGTCTCTCCAAACCATTCTGTTGATAAGGTAGAAGAGGTTTAGATCCCTAGACCCCTAGACCATTTCTGATGCCATTTGACTTGCTGATGTGCAGTAAATTCATCAGAAATGGGTTGGAGGATGCCTTGCATGTCAGACAACTGTCACCTCTTTGCAGTCTGTAGGATACTGAGTATAGTGATAGGGCTTAGAGTCGGTTCATGTAGACATGTTGTCTATGCCTTATATCCTTAAAGTATGGTATCTCTGTGGGCATTCCAGTTGTTGCATGTGTCTGGACAGATACATGCCAAAGGAAGCATTATATTCAATGACTGGCCAAATGAGGTCTGAGTAGAGGGAGACAAAGACATCCCTAGATCTAAACACAATCCCTTTGTTCATAAGCTGTGCAATTTAGGACTTTCTTACAACAATAGACACATGTTGGTCAAAAATTAGGTCACTGTTCACTTACATCCTAAATCCCAAACAGCAAGTCAACTCTTAGGGCCATGTTGTCAATGTGGTAGTTAGATGGTAAATGACTTCCCAAAAGATACAATAATGCATTTTTTGCCATTTAGTTTTAGTCCATGATTTTGACACCAGTTATTAATTTGGGGCAATCTTTATTGCAGGATGGCTAAGTTGTCTGGGGATTCAATGACTGTTCCAAGTTTGCAGTGCAATCATATGCAAACTTAATCAGCCAGAGCCCTTTGATACTGTTTTTTACTTCAGAAAAGTCGATGCCAAACAGGAAAATTTGCAGCACAGAACAATGGGGGTGACTGGTCTCTTTGTGGAGGTAACTTCCCCTATTTTGATTATCTGAAAGCTATCTGTGAGCCAGTTGACAATCCAATGAGTGACATTGGGGTTTATTCCCAGTTTATTTAGCTTTTGCACAATGCCTGAGTTAGGAATTGTGGAAAAGTTTTGGCCAGTTTGAGGTTTTCAGTTTTAGAAGATTAGCTTTAGTATATTATAAGAATGCTGCATTATAGGAGGATGCTTCCAACTTCAGTCTTATGGATTTTGTTTCTGATAGAAGGGATACAGACTAGCTGGTCTAGTAAGTTGGTATGTATGAAGTCCAGAAATCTCTGGGCAAACAGGCTTGGGGGTACAAAAGTTTCTCAGTTGATCAAGGGATAGTTGATGTCTCCCTAAGAGAATGCTTTGGCTGAATACTTAGAGCTTTCAAATTATTCAGGTATGGGGTATAGGGAGAGTTTTATAATTACCTACAATGTGTTATGAGGTTTTATAAAAAATAAGTTGGACATGGATGAGCTCCAGGTTGTTATCCTGCTTAATAAATCCGGAGGTGAAATTTGTTTATGAATATAGAGACCCTGCCACCTTTATTGCCTTCATCTAGTGCAGAGGGTCTGAATGTGTAGTAGGCATTGGAACCTTCCACTGAAATAGGCATGTCTACAACCTTTAATGTCTACCACCCTGTTTAACAAGTCAAAGACCTCTCTGTGCATTGTTAAACAACAGACAAGTGAACCTGCAGCAACAGCAGTTCAAAAAACCCATTAATTCAGAGGAAAAAGAAATTATTTGATGTCTTAGCTCACTGCTTTCCAAAGGAATTAAACACTCCAATAAGAGATCTTTAACTGTAACTCTAGGAATCGTAATTGTGAGCCTTGGAATTGTGAGACTACAAGAGTAAGTATGATGGAATATATATTAAACCTGAGGTTGCAGTACCCTGGAATATCACCCCTACTCCAAAGTACAGCAACCTAAGAGTTAGTATATAGAGTTAAAAGGGGTTTGGGAAGGTACATCCCTCACAGCATTAGGGGCTGCTGCAAAAAATACTTCATGGTAATAATACAAGTCAGCCCTTCTTTGATATTTTAAAATGAATGAATGAATGAATGAATGAATGAATGAATGAATGGATGAACAAATGAATGAATGAATAAACAGGTAAAGAAATAAAGAATGTAGATTCAAGAACATAATTTGGATACATATATCTCCAGCTAAAAAGAGTGATTATTTATTACAGTGCAAACCAGCTGAAGCTTTTGAGACAATGCCTAACATAATCTAACATATATATATTAATAATATTTTATCTGTTCAGTTACTGTATTTCATTCTTTACAGCTTCATTGCAGTACTTCAGGTTAGAATCACATCTTATATAAGTTTGATTATGTATACACATAGTAGTATCAATTAAATAAGCAAGCAAACATGTAACCTAAAATATTAAGTCTCGTAAAGCATTTTCATTCATTTATTTGTCCTATCTTTTAGGAATTAACACTTTAAACTTTAAAATTATACCAAGTTTCTTTTCCCCCTGAGAAAAAAAAATGTTACTTTACCATTTATTAATGACTAATGCATTTTAATCATATAGACAAAACTTTCCATATTGCCAAAATATACGTCTTTAAAGTGGATAGCTAAGGAACTGCTGCAGTCATGTCTGTGTGCTCTGTCAGATAGTTACATTTTTGTACCCAAAGCGTTCTTTGCTTGACATACACACACTTTTGTGACAAGGAAAATAACAGTTCAGGTCAGCCCTTCTTTGGCAGCAGTAAAGGAGGAGCCTGCAATTAATGCTAACAGTGGGAGATGACAGCAAAAGATCACAAACTACAGTATGAATGTGCACTTGTGTTGCCCACTATAACTGAAGATGGAGTGCCTATTAAACATCTTTTTACTAGCCATTGCAAATATATGCATACGTTTTGAGTTTCCATTAAAAAATATTATTACTCACCAATGGGAAATATATGTATACCTTTTAAATGAGACAAAAAGATTCAGAAAGGTATTAATTAAAAAATGTATCTGTGAATACTCTAAGGCAGATTATGTCCTCAGAGGTCGCCTAAACTGGATAACTTGAGCAGAAACAAATGTAAAAACTATAATGTTACAGTGTTAATTGTTTAATTAAGGTAAATAGTTCAGAGTGCTTTTATTTTGCTATGTGCCATTCAGTTCTAAAAAATAATTCCTGACACGGCTGAAAATGTCATATTTATCCTTTTTACTTTTCTCATATGACACACAGGGGGTATTGAATTTTTCCTATTCTAGATATATTTTTTTTCTGTTTTCAGCCTTTTTTTGAATGACAACCCACAGTGGCTGTGTTTAATCTGCGCATGCCACATTTTCACTTTATATTTAATCATAATCTCGTCAGTATCCCTATATTCTCATCATATTTCATAGCAGGTATCATCCTGCTCAGTAATCATGAATTCTAACTAAAACTATTCTTTCCTGTTCACACACCTTTATTCTACCTCAGCCCGATCTGAAGTCTGCCTTTCCCACTAATAGTATTTTGTGCATAATACCTGAGGACAAAATCCAAGTCCTTTACATTTCCTGTAATGTATTAAGTTCCTGTTGTAGCACATTCCTTCCCATAGGCACCTATTTGCTTTACAAAGTGAATACTGTTTAAATAGATTCAGCTGCAGTGAATGGACTGTATAATATGCAAACCAAACTGTAGTCTGCAAAATGTTTTCCTCTGTTTTAGTCTTCGTGATATGCTTAATGCCTGAAGTATCTATGACTCCTGGAAGTGTTATGAACAGACTGATTTCTTACACTGGGCCGTGTTTCTGTTTACTTTTTTCTCAGTTATTTTACATTTCCTGCCATAAATTATTTTAAGAAAGCAGAGTTTTAGCATAAAAGCAGTGTTCTGTTAGCTAACAGAGCCATGTGTGCAGATCTGGAGTGTGAAAGGGATACACTATTGGTATGTTGTCCTAGGAGAACGTTTCTGTGTGCATTGTGGTTTCAATTAAGACTATTTTACAGTACCTTAATTGTGTCCCCTGTTTTGTTGGAGTGCTGTAGCAGAGAAGATTAATTATCTGAGAAGTCTCACAAATTTAGTTAGAAACCTGAAAATGTTATATTGAAATAAAGACACTTGTGCTTAAATGTCAATTTCATGAGGTAATGATACAGAGAAGTCCACTTATATTAGGGGAGTTTATAAAAAATGCTGTATTAAACGATTTCCAAGCCAGTGAATTTCCCGAATTACAGTGTAACATACCTATCAACACTCAGAGGCAGATTAATATTTTTGAATTAAACATGCAGTTAATTAAAAAAAATCAATACCATTGTTTCTCTGTCCTTCCTCTTTAAATATAAATCATAGAAGATAAGTTAAGATTAATTGTACAAAAAATATTACTTTTTTTAAACACCAAAACACTTGCAGTCCAGTTGCAATAATGGAAATATGAGCAGATGCTTATGATGAAAGGGAAGACACATTTTAAGTTTAAAAGCGTTTTCAATCTCAAGAACAAACTGCAAATGAATAAATTCCAATAATGTTCTTTCAGCCAATGTTCACTAAACCACAACTTCAAATAAATAAAACAAGGTTGTATTGCAGGTCTCATTTAACTAATCACAATGGTTTGTTTTTATGAGTAATCTATCGTTTTAGGGTTGGTTTACCAGTGATAATAGTTATGATGCCATACATATTAGGAAACACAGAGGCTACAGACAGTTACTGACTAATGTTACTACTTCTTTGGTGATCAAAGTGCTAGAATGTTCCGTAGTGAAGTATACTTTGAAATTATCGGAGGATACAAGTTCTCATTATTCTCTGATGACACAGTCTTAGTCAGAACCATACAACTATAACTGCTGTAACATAGTGTAACTAATTAATCAGTTAATGAACTGATAATTAATCAATTTTACTTATGGTTTATTGAATGGGTTGGTCTTACTATGCCCACAGCCTTTATTCAGGGGAGTCATAAAGTGGCATTTATACAAACTGAGAAAAAATTGTTCAGGGCAGTGAGTAAACATTCAAACTTTTATTTCCTGTGGGTATTATTTGGTCATGAAAATTCTAGCCAGCAGACCTCTCCCTGCTGGAGATAAAAAAAAAAACTTTCCCCTTGTGGTAGGTTTCCCAGAACCTCAGGGGAAGTATCATACAGAAGGGCTATAATTTTTGTAGCCATGAGAGTTGAATGAGCCTTATGATCATTCCAGCTCTAAGGATGTTTCTATATCTCAAACCCCTCCCTTGGGTGGGCAGATGTGTAACATGAATCACTGGGAGGCTATTACATTTTACGCATGTGAATGCATGATTGAAATCCAAAGCCTGCATGACTTGATACAACACATGCACACCTAAGTCCACCCCATTATTTATTTATTTAATATTTGTTTACTTTGGTAGTGCACTGATCAATATTGATCAATTTCAAGCTCACATTTTTTTCATTGCTGCCAGTCCTACAAGGGATTATGGCACTGAGTGATCCCAGTCATACCTACCCCCCCCCCGGATAAGAATGGCTCAACTCCCCAGTCCACCTTTATCAGACACCCAAGCCAGTATTTCAATTCTGGTCATCAGAACATAATCAGGAATTCATCCCATTGTGGCATTACAAA